>NC_080048.1:26813434-26815934 GCF_026212465.1 Amaranthus tricolor
ACAAACCAAGTTTGAACTACTTTATGCGAGAAAGGGCCAAAAACAAATTAAAAACCTTAAAACACAATTTACCAGGTAATATCAAGCATATGACCATTGTTTTCAATTCTAACCATTTTAACACAATAATATATATACTAAATGGTGTTGTGTGAAAAATTTCATGTCAAACAAACTAAGTCTAAACTACTTTATGCGGGAAAGTGATAAAAACGCATTAAAAACCTCAAAAACGCAACTTAACAAGTAATTTCAAGCATATGACTACTGTTTTCAATTCTAACCATTTCAACACAAACATGTATACTAAAAAGTGTTGTGTGCCAATTTTCGTGCCAACAAACAAAGTTTTAACTACTTTATGCGAGAAAGGGCCAAAAACGCTTTAAAAACCTTAAAAACGCAACTTAGCACGTAATTTCAAGAATATGAGTATTGTTTTCAATTCTAACCATTTCAACAAAAAATTATATACCAAATAGTGTAATGTGCCAAATTTCATGTTAAACAAATCAAGTTTGGACTACTTTACGCGACAAAGTGCCACGAACGCTTTAAAAACCTCAAAAACGCAACTTAGCATGTAATTTAGTGCATATGACTATTGTTTTCAATTCTAACCATTTCAACACAATAATATATACCAAATAGTTTTATGTGCCATGTTTCATGTCAAGCAAACCAAGTTTGGACTATTTTATGTGAGAAAGTGCAAAAAACGCTTTAAAAACCTTAAATACGCAACTTAGCACGTAATTTCAAGCAAATGACTTTTGTGTTCAAATCTAACCTTTTAAACACAATTATGTATACGAAATAGAATTGTGTGCCAAGTGTCATTCCAAAAAACCATGTTTGGACTACTTTATGCGAGAAACTGCCAAAAACGCTTTAAAAACCTCAAAAACGCAACTTAGAACGTAATTTCAAGCATATGACTATTGTTTTCAATTCTAAACTTTTCAATACAATAATACATACCAAATAGTTTTGTATGCCAAGTGTTATGCCAAACAAACCATGTTTGGACTACTTTATGCGAGAAAGTGCCAAAAACGTTTTAAAAAAACCTCAAAAAAACGCAACTTATAATGTATTCAAGCATATGACTATTGTTTTCAATTCTAATCATTTCAATACAATAATATATACTAATAAGTGTTGTGTGCCAAATGTCATGTCAATAAAGCAAGTTTGAACTTCTTTATGCGTGAAAGCGCCAAAAACGCTTTAAAAACCTTAAAAACACAACTTAGCACGTCATTTCATGCATATGATATTTTCAATTCTAACAATTTCAACAAAATAATATATAAACTAAATAGGGTTGTGTTCTAAGTGTCAAGCCAACAAACCAGTTTTTAACTTCTTTATCCGAGAAAGGCTAAAAACGATTTAAAAACCTTAAAAACGCAACTTAGCACGTTATTTCAAGCATATGTCTATTGTTTTCAATTCTAAATTTTTCAACACAATAATGTATAAGAAATAGTGTTGTGTGCCAAAATTTTCAAGTACGTTATGTGAGAAAGTGTCAAAAATGCATAAAAAATCGTAAAAACATAACTTTGCACGTAATTTCAAGCATATGACTACTGTTTAAAATTCTAACCTTGTTAATAAATAATGTATACAAAGTAGTGTTGTGTGCCAAGTGTCATGCCAAACAAACCAAATTCGGACTACTTTATGCTAGAAAGCGCCAAAAATGCTTTAAAAATCTCAAAAACGCAACTGAGCACGTAAATTCAAGCATCTGACTATTGTTTTCAATTATAACCATTTCATCACAATACTATATAGAAAAAATTTTTGTGTGCTAAGTGTCATGCCAAACATACCAAGTTTGTACTACTTTATGTGAGAAAGTGCCAAAAACGCTTTAAAATCTCGTAAAAACTACCTAGCACGTAATTTCAAGAGTATGACTATTATTTTAAATTCTAACAACTTCAACACAATAATATAGATACTAAATAGTGTTATGTGCCAAGTGTCATACCAACAAACCTAGTTTGAACTATTTTATGCGAGAAACGGCCAAAAAGGCTTTAAAAACCTTAAAAATGCAACTTAGCACGTAATTTCAAGTATATGACTACTGTTTTCAATTCTAACCATTTCAATACAATAATATATTTACTAAATAGAGTTAATCTACCAAATTTCATGCCAAACAATCTAAGTCTAAAGTACTTTATACGAGAAAAAGCGAAAAATGCTTTAAAACCTCAAAAACGCAACTTAGCACGTAATTTCAAGCATACAACTATTGATTTTAATTCTAACCATTTCAACACATTAATATATACCAAATAGTTTTGTATGCCAAGTGTCACGCCAAACAAACCAAGTTTGGACTTCTTTATGCAAGAAAGTGCAAAAAAACTCTTTAAAAACCTCAAAAACGCAACTTAGCATGTAATTTCCAACGTATGACTATTGGTTTCAATTCTAACCATTTCAACACAGTAATGTATACAAAATAGTGTTGTGTGCC
>NC_080048.1:26825934-26839086 GCF_026212465.1 Amaranthus tricolor
TTCAATTATAACCATTTCAAAACAATAATATATAATAAAGTGTGTTGTGTCATGTTTCATGTCAAACACACCAAGTCTGAACCACTTTAGGCGAGAAAGTGCCAAAAATGGTTTAAAAACTTTAAAAGCGCAACTTAGCACGTAATTTCAAGCATATGCATTTTTTTAATGCTAATCATATCAACACAGCAATTAATTAAAAATATTATTATGTGTCAAGTGTCATGCCAAACAAACTAAGTCTGAACTACTTTATGCGAGAAAGTCCCAAAAACGATTAAAAAACATATAAAACGACACTTAGGACGTAATTTCAAGTATATGAATATTATTTTTAATTCTAACCATTTCCACGCAATAATATATACCTAATAGTGTTGTTTGCAAAGTGTCATGCCAAAGAAACGAATTTCCACGAGAAAGTGTCATGCTTAAAATCCTCAAAAACACAACTTAGTACGTAATTTTTCAAGCATATGACTATTGTTTTCAATTCTAACCATTTCAAAACAAATATATATAATAAAAAGTGTCGTATGCTTAGTGTCATGCCAAAAACACCAAGTTTGAAGTATTTTATGCGAGAAAGTGCCAAAAACGCATACAAAACCGTAAAACGCAACTTAGAACGTAATTTCAAACATATGACTATTGTTTTCAATTCTAATAATATAATTTTAACACAATAATATATCTACTAAATAGTGTTGTGTGCAAAGTTTCATGCAAAACAAACCAAGTATGAACTACTTTATGTAAGAAAGTGCTAAAAACGATTAAAAAAACATGAAAAACGCAACTTAGCACGTAATTTCAAGAATATGAATATGATTTTTAATTCTAACCATTTCAACAAAATAATATATACCAAATAGTGTTGTGTGCCAAGTGTCATGCAAAACAAACCAATTATGAACTACTTTATGCGAGAAAGGGTCAAATCGTTTTAAAAACCTTAAAAACGCAACTTAGCACTTAATTTCAAGCATTTGACTATTATTTTCAATTCTAACCATTTCAACACAATAAAATATATACAAAATAGTTTTATTTGCAAAATTTCATGTCAAACAATCCAAGTCTGAACTACTTTATACGAGAAAGGACCTAAAACGCCTTTGGAACCTTAAAAACGCAACTTAGCACGTAATTTCAAGCATATGACTATTTATTTAATGCTAATTATTTCAACACAACAATACATAACAAATATTTTTGATTGCCAAGTTTCATGCAAAATATACCAAGTTTGAACTATTTTATGTGAGAAAGTTCCAAAAACGATTAAAAAAACATTAATAACGCAACTTAGCACGCAATTTCAAGGATATGAATACGATTTTTAATTCTAACCAATTGAACACAATAATATATACCAAATAGTGTTGTGTGCCAAGTGTCATGCCAAACAAACCAATTTTGAACTAACTTACGCGAGAAAGGGCCAAAAACGCTTTAAAAACCTTAAAAACGCAACTTAGCACGTAATTTCAAGCATATGACCATTGTATTCCATTCTAACCATTTCAACACAATAACATATATACTAAATAGTTTTATGTGCCAAATTTCATGTCAAACAAACCAAGTCTGAACTACTTTATAGGAGAAAGTGCAAAAAACGCTTTAAAATCCTTAAAAATGAAACTAAGGACGTAATTGATAGCATATGACTATTGTTCTCAGTTCAAACCATTTCAACACAATAATATATATTAAATAGTGTTGTGTGCAAGTTTCATGCCAATCAAACAAAGTTTTAACTACTTTATACGAGAAAGGAACAAAAACTCTTTAGAAACCATAAAAACGCAACTTTGGATATAACTATTATTTTCAATTCTAACCATTTCAACCCAATAATATGTCATAACTACTTTATGCGAAAAAGTGCCAAAAAACGCTTTAAAAACTTTGAAAATGCAACTTAGTACGTAATTTCAAGCATATGACTATTTTTTTAATGCTAATCATTTCAACAGTACAAAAATATATAAAAAAATATATTTCTGTGCCAAGTTTCATGCCAAAAAAAACCGAGTTTGAAGTACTTTATGCGAGAAAATGACAAAAACGCTTAAATACCTCAAAAACGCAACTTAGGATGTAAATTTCAAGCGTATGACTATTTTTTTCAATTCTAACCATTTCAAAACAATTTTATATACCAAAATATTTTTGTGTGCCACGTGTCATGCCAAATAATCCAAGTCTGGACTAGTTTATGCGAGAAAGTTCCAAAAACGCTTTAAAAACCTAAAAAACACAACTTAGGACGTAATTTCAAGCATATGACTATTGTTTTCAATTCTAACCATTTCAAAACAAAAATATATACTAAATAGTGTTCTGTGCCAAAAACGATTAAAAAACATTAAAAACGCAACTTAGCACATACTTTCAAGCATATGAATATGATTTTTAATTCTAACCATTTAAAACAATAATATATACCAAATTAGTGTTATGCGCCAAGTGTCATGCCAAAGAAACCAAATTTGAACTACTTTACGCGAGAAAGGGCCAAAAACGCTTTAAAGATCTTAAAAACGCAACTTAGCACGTAATATCAAGCATATGACTATTGTTTTCAATTCTAACCATTTCAACACAATAACACATATACTAAATAGTTTTATGTGCCAAATTTCATGTCTAACAAAAAAAGTCTGAACTGCTTTATACGAGAAAGTGCCAAAACGCTTTAAAAACCCTAAAAACGAAACTAAGCATGTAATTTCAAGCATATGACTATTGTTACATTTATAGCCATTTCAAAACAAAAATATATACTAAAAGGTGTTGTGTGTCTTTTGTCATGCCAACAAACCAAGTTTGAACTACATTATACGATAAAGGGCCACAAACGCTTTAAAAACCTTAAAAACGCAACTTATGACGTAATTTCAAGCATATGACAATTGTTTTCACTTATAACCATTTCAACATAATAATATATACCAAATAGTGTTATGTGCCAAATTTCATGCAAAAACACCATGTTTGAAGTACTTTACGCGAGAAAGTGCCAAAAACGCATACAAAACTGTAAAAACGCATACAAAATCGTAAAAACTCAACATAGGACGTAATTTAAAAAATATGTCTATTGTTTTGAATTCTAAAAATTTCAACACAATAATATATACCAAATAGTGTTGTGTGCAAGGTTTCATGCAAAACAAAGTACGTTTGAGCTACTTTATGCGCGAAAGTGGCAAAAACGATTAAAAAACATTAAAAACGCAACTTAGCACGTAATTTCAAGCATATGAATATTTTTTTTAATGCTAACAATTTCAACACAACAATATATACCAAATAGTTTTATGTGCCAACTTTCATGCCAACAAACCAAGTTTGAACTACTTTACGAGAGAAAGGACCAAAAATGCTTTAAAAATCTTAAAAACGCAACTTAGCACGTGATTTCAAGCATATGACTATTGTTTTCAATTCTAACCATTTTAAAACAATAACTTATAATATAATATTTTTATGTTTTAAATTTCATGTCAAACAAACCATGTCTGAACTACTTTATACGAGAAAGTGCCAAAAATGCGTTAAAAATCTTAAAAACAAAACTAAGCACGTAATTTATAGCATATTACTATTGTTCTCAAATCAAAACTATTCATCACAATATATATTAAAAAATGTTGTGCGCCAAGTTTCATGCGTAAGAATCCAAGTTTGAAATATTATATGCTCGAAATTTCCAAAAACGCTTTAAAAACCACATAAACGTAACTTAGCACGTAATTTCATGCATATGACTATTGTTTTCAATTCTAACCATTTATACACAATTATGTATACTAAAAAGTGTTTTGTGCCAGGTGTCATGCCAACAAACCAAGTTTGAACTACTTTATGCGAGAAAGTGCTAAAAACGCATTAAAAACCTTAAAAATGAAACTAAGCACGTAATTTATAGCATATGACTATTGTTCTCAATTCAAAACATTTCATCACAATAATATATATTAAATAGTGTTGTGTGCCAAGTTTCATGCCAAATAAACCAAGTTTGAAATATTATATGCTCGAATTTTCAAAAAATGCTTTAAAAACCACAAAAGCGTAATTTAGCGCGTAATTTCATTCAATTAACTATTGTTTTCAATTTTAACCATTTCTACGATATTATGTATACTAAAAATTGTTGTGTGTCAAGTGTCATGCCAAAAAACCAAGTCTGAACTACTTTATGCGAGAAAGTGTTAAAAACACTTTAAAAACCTAAAAAAAACAAAATTTAGCACGTAATTTAAAGCATATGACTATTGTTTTCAATAATAAACTTTTCAACACAACAATGTATACGAAATACTGTTGTGTGCAAAATTTCATGGCAAACAAACCAACTTTGGACTACTTTATGCGAGAAAGTGCCAAAAATGCTTTAAAGACCTGAAAAACGCAACTTAGTACGTAATTGCAAGCATATGACTTTTGTTTTCAATTATAAACATTTCAACACAATAATATTTGCTAAAATGTGTTGTGTGCTAAGTATCATGCTAGCAAACAAAGTTTGAACTACTTTATGCGAGCAAGGGCCAAAAACACTTTGGAAACCTTAAAAACGCACCTTAGCACATAATTTCAAGCATATGACTATTTTTTGCTATTCTAAAAATTTGAACACAATAATATATATTATAAATAGTGTTTTGTACTATGTGTCATGCCAACAAAAAAAGTTTTAACTACTTTATGCGAGAAAGGGCAAAAAATGCTTTAAAAACTTAAAAACGCAACTTACCACGTAATTTAAAGCATAACACTATTATTTTCAATTCTAAAAATTTCAAAATAATAACATATATATACTAAATAGGGTTGTGTCCCAAGTTTCATGCCCACAAAGCAATTTTTAACTACTTTATGCCAGAAAGGGCCAAACACGCTTTAAAAAACATAAAAATGCAACTTTGCTCGTAATTTTAAGCATATGACTATTATTTTCAATTCTAACCTTTTGAACAAAATAATATATATATATATATATATATATATATATATATATATATATATATATTAAATAGTGTTGTGTGCCAAGTTTCATGTCTAACAAACCAAGTCTAAACTACTTTATGCGAGAAGTGCCAAAAACGCTTTAAAAACTTTATAAACGCAACTTAGCACGTAATTTTAAGCATATGATAGGTTTTTAAATGCTAACCATTTACACACAATATTATATACCAAATAGTGTTGTGTGTCAAGTTTCTTGCAAAACAAACGAAGTTTGAACTATTTTATGCGAGATTGTGCCAAAAATGATTTAAAAAAACCTTAAAAACGCAACTTAGCATGTAATTTCAAGCATAATTATTTGATTTTGAATTCTAACCATTTCAAATCAATAATATTTACTAAATAGTGGTGTGTGCCAACTTTTATGCCAAACAAACCAAGTTTGAAGTGTATGTAAAAACGCAACTTAGCACGTAATTATTTCAAGTATATGACTATTGATTTCAATTCTTACCTTTTCAACTCCATAATGTGTACGAAGTAGTGTTGTGTGCCGCATATTATGCGAAATAAACCAAGTTTGGACTTAAGCCAGTGATGATTGAGAGGCTTACCACATTTTTAAGGAGAGGTGGGGAAGCCTATGTCTACCACATGAGCGAGTCCACATACAAGGAGGTCAACTTAAGCCAGATCTTGATAGTGCGAGAATAATCTGATTTATTCTCCGATGATATACCTGGGTTACCTCCAAAGAGAGAGATTGATTTTCACATTGACCTAGTTCCAGGGTCAAGCCCGATTTCAAAGGCACCATATAGAATGACACCACTTGAGTTGACTAAACTAAAAACCCAACTCGAGGAGTTACAAGATAAAGGGTTTATCAGACAAAGTGTATCACCATGGGGAGCTCCAGTGTTGTTTGTGAAGAAGAAAGATGGGTCTTTGAGGCTATGCATTGACTATCGGGAGCTAAACAAAATCACCATCAACAACAAGTACCCACTTCCTAGAATTGATAATTTATTTGACCAGTTGAAAGGAGCTGGAGTTTTCTCTAAAATTGACCTGAGATCTAGTTACCATCAATTGAGGATAGCAGAGGAAGACATTCTTAAAACTGCTTTCCGCACCAGGTATGGGCACTATAAGTTTAGAGTGATGCCGTTTGGGTTAACCAATGCCCCTACAGCATTCATGGACTTGATGAATCGAACATTCCATGACTATCTTGATAAATTTGTAGTGTTTTTCATTGATGATATCTTGGTGTACTCTAAGATAGAGAAAGATCATGAGGAGCACTTAAGATTGGTATTGACAAGATTGAGGAAAAGAAGCTTTTATGGGAAGTTGAGCAAGAGTAAACTCTAGTTGGATCGAGTTGTCTTCCTAGGTCATGTAATCTCAAAAGATGGCATAACAATGGAACTCAAGAAGATAAAGACTATAATTGATTGGCCAGCACCGACTAGTGTAATTAAGGTATGAAGCTTTATGGGTTTGGCAGGTTATTTCTGAAGATATGTTGATGGGTTTTCTAAGATCGCACTACCGATCACCAGTTTGGTTCGAAAGAATACAAGTTTCTGTGGTCACAAATGTGCGAAGACACTTTCCTAGAATTGAAGAAGAGGTTGACAACGACTTCAGTGCTTGTATTGCCTGAGGATAGGAAAGAGTTAACGGTATACAGTGATGCATCTTTAGAGGGCTTGGGTTGGGTACTCATGCAAGAGAGGAAAGTGATTGCCTACGCATCGAGACAATTCAGGCCAAATGAGAAGAACTATCCAGTGCACGATTTAGCATTAGCCGGAGTCATATTTACCTTAACAATTCGAAGGCATTATCTCTACAACACTGCTTGTAAGATCTACACCGATCACAAGAGTTTGACTCATCTGTTTACAGAGAAAGAGCTTGACATGAGGCAACGAAGGTGGCTAGAATTGATGAAATAATTAGACCTCACTTTGGAGTATCATCCGGAGGGGGGGGGGGGGGGGGGGGGGCAAACCGTGTAGTTCATGCCTTAAGCCGAAAACCGAGAATGGTCATTAATAGACTAATTTCAGTGCCCTACGAGATTTATGTGGAGATGAAAAAGCTAGAATTCATTGTGGTTAAGAAGGGATCATACGACAGTGTTCTCAATGCTATGTGTACAACACTGAGTCTACATGAGGAGATCTATGAGCTACAACAGTATGATGACTTCTTGTCAGAGTTGAAGATTGGTATTGAAAGGGGTGCAGTTAAAGACTTCAGTATTGCTAAAGATGGGAGTATTCATGTAGAGCGAAGGTTATGCGTGCCCCGAGATCTTGAATTGATAGAGAAAATACTCAAGGAGGCACATTCAAATATGTATTCTGTCCACCCAAGATGGGATAAGATGCTAGCAGATTTAAAACAATACTTTTGGTGGATGAACATGAAGAAGGATGTTGAGGATTTCATAGCTCGATGTCTAGTATGTCAGCAAGTCAAGATTGACCACTAGCACACTCCAGGGGAATTGCAACCACTTCTCGTGCCTAAGTGGAAGTGGGAAGTAGTGAGTATGGACTTTGTTGTTGGAGTGCCCCGTTCAAGAAGGGGAAATAATTCTATTTGGGTGATTGTTGATCGATTCACTAAGACTGCCAGATTTATTCCTGCTAAAGTAACTTAGAAAGCAAAACAATTGGCCGATGCTTATGTGAAAGAAGTACTTAGACTACATGGTGTACCGAAGACAATAATTTTAGATTGGGATACAAAATTTGTCGCTCGTTTTTTGAATGAGCTACAAAGGGCATTCGATATGACCCTTAATTACAACACCGCTTTTCACCCAGCTACAAATGGGCAGATTGAGAGGACCAGTGCCCTTGATTTTTAGTGTTCATGGGAGGACATCTTACCATTGAGAGAATTCTCCTACAACAGTAGTTACCAGAGTAGTATTGGTATGGCTCAGTATGAGGCCTTGTATGGCTAAAGGTGTAGGACACCACTTTATTAGGATATCGGGAGGCCCGGTGTGCTCGTTGGACCAGAGATGATGAGAGAGACCGCTGAACAAGTCAAAATCATTAGAGACCGAATGAAGGCTGCCCAAGATCGACAGAAATCCTACGCAGATTGTAGGAGGAGGAAACTTGAGTTCCAAGTCGGTGAGAAGGTGTTCCTTAAAGTCTCGCCAACAAAGGGAATCAAGAGGTCGGGAATGCAGGGGAAGCTTGATCCTCGGTACATTGGACCCTTTGAGATTTTGCACAGAGTTGGGGAGGTAGCTTATGAGTTAGCATTACCCCCACAGTTAGCTAAGGTTCACAATGTGTTCCAAGTGTCACAATTGCGCCGGTATGTGTTTGATCCATCACATGTTCTCCAGCATGACCCAATTCAACTTGTTGAAAGCTTTCAGAATGAGGAGAAACCCTTGAGGATCCTAGGTTGAGAGCTTAGAAAACTTCGTAGCCGCACGATTCCACTTGTGAAAGTGCTATGGAGTGGATAGGATGACGATAGTGCTACTTGGGAAAAAGAGGACGACATGTTAATTAGATACCCTTACTTATTTGAGTGATCTATTTATATCCATTAGTTAGAGTTAGTTTCGAGGACGAAACTCTTGTAAGAAGGGAAGACTGAAACAGTCGTATTATTAATGAGATTTCATTAGTCGTGCTTAGCACCCAATTTTTTTTATATATTTGTTCATTACTAATTAAAATTTAATTAGTGATGGTAGTAATTTTAAAAATTTCTACGATGATTAGAAACTTGTCAACTCGTAACGTAGTTATGAAGTGTAATAAGTAACGTAAACTTTGGAGGTAAAACTTAAAGTTGAGCAACTACCCATAACATTTCGGGTTAATTATAATACTTACCCAAAAACTTTATTTACCCATGTTGAAAAGAAATTAAATGTCATAAACATATACAAGTGATTTTTAAACATGAAGTACAAGTTAGATAACTTGTTACATGTACAACAATTTTACCCAAACCTTAAACTATCTTAGATAAACCTTTCTTATACCATAATAGACCAAATTGAGGACAAAAACCACCTCAAATCAGCCCCAAACAGCAGCCCCATATGGCTATCACCTACCCCCTTTTAGCTCTTTATATACGTACATACTCAAGCAAATTGTTCTATTCAAAACTCCCTTTGTTCTACCCAAAGCTTGTGCATCATTATAAGAATGCAAGAGGCAAATATTAGAAGCAAAAACACTTCATTTTCAGACCATTTTATTCAGCCATAATCCAATAAATTGCTCTCAAATTCATCCTAGAACAAACACTAGAATCCTTCAAAGTTTCAAGTACTAAAACACCTTCTTTTCTCATCAAATCTTCTTCAAATACCCATCTAAATCTTCTGAAAATTTATGTTTATAAACTCAAATCTCCCATAAAAATAATCTTCATCTTAAGAGCTTTCCATAGACACCAAACTTGAAAAAATCCACCAAGTATAGAGTAAGTTATGTTCATTTCTTTATTCCACTAGTTTTTGTTAAAACTTGTTCATGTAAAACATTTTTTTTTACATGAATCTTTCTATAAACTAAGATCATTATAAAATGAGTATTTTATCTCTAAACTAAGAAAATCATCACTTATAAATCTATATAAAACGACCATAATAGAAAGTAAGACGATGTATTTCCACACACATATAAATTTTGTTACTTAAAGGATTCAAGTAAAATTATGGGACTTAACTAAGTATGTTTCTTAAAATAATAAGTATACTCCAAATATGTTAAAATCATCACAAGTATTAATCTAACAACTCTAACTAGGGAAAGTTTAGTGCATGTTAGAAATCCAAAATTATTATTGATTTTTGGATGAATGCAATATGTTTAATTGAAGAGTTGGAGTTGAGACTTGAAGGGTAAGAACCCGAAGTTAGAACCACTTCTAAGAACGCGTAGGAGCTTACGTGGGAGCTTACAGAATATTATATAGGCTTGGAGTCGAGGTATGTCACATAGGGTGATTTTTAAAGGATTCAAGAATAAGGTGCGAAAGTTTGTGTATAAACTTCTTTTTAAAAGTAAAATTCCCAAAAAGAAGTTCTTAAATCTTGAAAAATGATGTCAAAATGATAATTTTGAGTATGGAATAATTTATTATACGTATTATTATTGTGGGCATCATGCATGTTGATTTTATAAATTGTTGTATGTTTAAAGGCATGTTTAACACTACTTTGTGAAAGTTATTGTGGTGGAAATGATTATATGAACTTTGAAATATTTGTACTTCATTTTAAAAGAAATTTCCAGTAGCTATATGTTAAGAAAATCTCTTGAATACTTTTTGTTGAAATTATTCGTTAAATTAATATTTTAATGGATTTTAAGGTGTTAAATATTCTTATTATAATTCATAGTATTAGATAAACTCTTCATCATCAAAAATAATTAATAAAAGCATATTATAATGTCTCCAACAAGATTTGGCAAGAATATATTTAGTTTGGAAATTTTACATGAATTTTGAATAATTGTTAAATTGTTTAACGGTAAATTGTAAAATGGTAAAATATAAGATAATTACCAAACAAAGACATATGGACTTGAAATTTTTATCACATATTTATTTGGACAATAGGTAAAATTGGTAAAAGTTTGGGAAGGTTTCGTTGACATTTAAGGACGTTAATAAATTTTACTCAGATATTAATAATTGCTAAGTTTGCAAACGGTAAAATATAAAATAAATACTAAATGATATTTTTTGGATATGAAACTTTTATAAGACACTTATATAAACAGTAGATACATTTTAAAAAATTTATATGGATTTTCGTGACCATATATGGACTTAAATAAATTTTATTTGGTTTATCGATAACATAACGATATTAATTATTAAAAATACCCCACATGATTTTTAATAGTTATTTAAAATTTTATACCCCTTAAAATAGCTTCTGGAACGTCATATAATTTTTATAATATTTTATTCGGACTCAAATAGTTTTAAACCTATTTTATTCTATTTATCGAGAAAATGTCTATACAAAATAATAAAACATCATACATGACTTTTATAAGTTCAAATGGCCTAATAAACATGTTATATGACTTCTGAAAATTTGGTATAATGTTATAAAATAAATTTTTAATTATAAACTAATTTATCAAATTAATAGAAAATGTTTATTTATTAAAAGGTGTAATATTGTTAATTAAATTTGGGTAAAAATAGACTTATATCAAAAATTTACAATTATATTAATATCCTACTGCCTCATAGTATAAAATAAGTTTAACTTAGATGTTTTATAAATTTTACGGATTTAAGACACCATTTAAATAACAGTAAATACCTAAATTATCGAAAATAATTGTAAGATCGTTATAAATTCGCATAACCATTATAATCTGATGAGATAACCTTAAATTCATTTTAAATAAGGTATTATAATTACTTGATTAATTTGGGCCTTGTCGGAGAATTAATATGTATTTTGTAGATCAATTATCGATTTTATTACCGGCAAAACTATCTCGTATTTAAGAAAATAGTGTTTTATGAAATCTTCTGTCATAATGATTTTATAGACTTATGAATTATGTTCTAGTTGTTTTGTATTAATTTCAAAAACTCTTTTAAGTTATACTCCCTCTACACCATTTTAATTGTCACATTTCCTTATTTGGTAAAACCATATCAATTGTCACATTTCTATTTTTGTCAATCTTTTTTTACCTAAATATCCTTAGTTCACACAAGTAATTACGAATATACCCCCATATACCTTACTTACCCAACTACCCTTAACTCCTTACCCTTCACTACTTACCCAATTACCACCTTTTTAATGGAAACAACACCACCCTTAATAACCGTGCCCAAGTCAATGGGACAATTATATTGCTGTGGAGGGAGTATTTACTTTAAGAAGGATTGAAACGAAACATTTTATTGGTTTACTTGAAAAATCGTATTGAACTTTAATCACTTTTGTTACGATGCATTTCCATACATGCTAGTGATGCCCCAATATAATACAAACTTTATCTTTGACGATATGATTATGCTACGCATATTTTATCCATGTGGGAAATGTTATGATTTGATTTTGCTAAGTCGAAAATAAAGTATGTTTTGCTATGTTGCAAAAAAAAGATGTTTATCATATGGAAAAAGTTAATATTTTTGATTTTCAAATGCTATTAAAGTTACAAGATATATATTATATACAAAAATGTTTTACCCTAAATGGCTGGTACATATGCCACAACTAATGTTGTATGCATGATGAAACGACTCGCCAATGCTGAGCGCGTATTGTTCACAATACCATTGTGTTACACTTGCCAGACATGTCGCGGACGGTAGCTAGACCGACTACCAAACGAGTCACATGATCACTCACAGAGTACTCATGTAAACTTATGATATGAGTTTGAAATTGATTTGGATCCATTCAGATCTTATGATTTATGATGAAAAATGAGAATTTGAAATGACTATAGAGCCATTGAATTGGGTTTTAAGGATGATATGATTTATCAAATTAAAAAGCATATTTCAAAATGAATTTACTCAAATAAAAAAGATTTTAATAACTAGTTTGACGGACACTAGTGTGTTTATACTCAGCCTTTTTGCTAATACTATGCTTTGTAAGTTTTTCCAATGGTTTTGTTTATAGAGTAAACCCCTATGGATCCTCGACGGAGAATGGACATGCGAGCGAAAGTTGAACCCGAGTTGGAGTATGACTCCCCTTTTTGTTTAGATGTCTTTATTCAATTTGAGAGACTATTAGTTTAGTTGTTTAGATTTAGACTATTTTAAGGATGTAATTTGAACATTGGACTTATTTCAATTTGGTTGTAATTTTCCTGTATTTTGGATAGTTAAGACTTCCGTTACATTGCTTCGGTTTGGTTCAAGTATTTGTGGATATTGGCTTGACCTTTAAGTAACCCCTTGATTGTGTTGGCAAAAGTAAGCTTCCGCTTGATTAATACAAAATTCCAAATAGTGTTAGCCTTCATAATTCGAGGCGATTACAAAAAACCTCAAAAACGTAACTTAGCACGTAATTTCAAGCATATGACTATTGTTTTCAATTCTAACCATTTCAACACAATAAAATAGACTAAAAACTATTGTATGCCAAGTGTCATG
>NC_080048.1:26846686-26851686 GCF_026212465.1 Amaranthus tricolor
TCCGCATTACTCCCATGATCTTTTGATAATGGGATAATGGATTGGAATATTCCATTTTCTTAGGAATCTTATTTTCTATAAATTGCTATGTTAATTCCGGTTTTTATAGATGAGAAAATCCAACGTTTTGTGCTTAAGTGTTTTCATACGATTTTTGGATTTTACAAGAAATATTTTGCTTTTAAAATTGCCAATTAATTTTATAATATTTTCTTGAGCAACTCATTGATTTTATTTTAGAGAATTATTATCCTTTTTGTAAGGGTTTTTGAGAGAATTTGTAATTAGACTCGAGTGAGTCTAAGGGGGAAATTAGATAGCTTTGAGTGAAGCTATTGTGGAGTTTAGCTTTTAGTGAAGCTAAGTTTGTTGCTTTGAGTAAAGCAATTTGAGAGAGAAGAGTTGGCCTAGTTGTTTCGCTTCGAGTGAAGTAAGGTGTTTATTGTAGGTTAAGAGTAACCTTGTAATAGATAGTGTAAAGGGAAAAACTAGCACACCTAGCAACAATGTAGTATGCTTCAAGTTCCATAGTCATGAACAGTACAAGAATGAGTGCCTTAGTTGTAGAGCTTTTACTTTGCAAGAATGGAATGAGATTCAAGAGAGTAGAAGACCTAAAGGCATGTTAGTGTTTACAAATGGTAAGTCAGAAAAGGTTTGGCCTAATACCACAAAAGAGGACTATGATGGATCATATAGGGTGAATGACTTAGGAATATTAGAAAGGTGTGAGTCCAAAGTTAAGGAAAGTGATGAAGAGGATAGAGAACAAGTATCCTTAGAAGGAAATGCTCATAACCTTATCCTTAGAAGGAACTTCCATACTACACGCAAGACAAAGAAATCTAAACGTAGGGAGAATATATTTCAGAATAAATGTATCTCTCGTGTGGCAAAAGTTATAATTATATTTTCAAATGATTTATAAAATTTCTAAGTGAAATTGTGTATTTAAATGAACACACATGTTGAATATTAAAATATTTTATCATGATCGGGATTCTACGTAGGTTCGTTGAGTGGGTAGGATCGAAATCGGTTAAATCAGATCGTAGGATGGTGTGATCCTACAAATATGCATAATGTGCTTTGGATTATTGATTATCAATCAAATATGTTTTTTTTTTAAGTTTTTAAGGTGTTAGTAAAAACATATTTGACTTCATCTATTAGATTTGAAAAAGAAAACTTTTAATAATCACTTTAAACTGCAAATTAAGAAAAACTTGAATTTTATAAAGGTATTGATATAATTATTTTAAATATATTTATACATAAGTGAAATCTTGATTATATGAAAATGTTTTACAACTAAAACTATCCTTGTAGGATTGGATGTAGGGATGGTCACGGGTCTAGGACCCTGTTAGACCCGCCCCTTTTTTAAGGGTTTGGGTCTTAATTTTGAGACCCATCGGATTCGGGTCGGATCTAGATCTAAAAAATATATGATGTGTCTGGTTCCCAAGGTGCAGACCTGGACCCGGACCCAGACCCAGACCCGACCTCGAGACCTATACCCTAGACCCGCCCCTCAGACCCGGACTTGATTCATCTAGTAAGCTTTAACTTTAATGGTTTTATTTTGATTTACTTTTTCTTTATTGAAAATCTAACTTATAATTGTTTGATATTTCTTTTAGGATCTTGATGAAGTTAAAGAAGATTGATCAAAATTGATTGTAATGTTATGGAATATAAACTATGTATCTCTTTTAGTCTTTTATATTTGGTTTTTAATTATGCATTTAGACAAGTGTTTTTACATTTTAGTAATTATTTTGTATTTGAATTTCATGGACTTCGAACAAGTGTTTGTAATACAATAATAAGTTGCTTACAAAAATACAAAAAGACTCGTAAAAGGTTCTATTTTGACAAATCAAAGAGACTTTGTTTAAGACCCATTAAGGACCCTAGACCCATCAGATCCGGAGGATCTGGGTCTAGGACTGAAAATTTTGGACCCTTAGGGTCCGAATTTGGGTTTGGATCTATAACAAATAAAAGGGTCCGGGTCCGGGTCCGGCCAGACCCGCTCTAGACCCGCCCCATGACCATCCCTAATCGGATTGTTGGATCGTAAGATCGTAGAATCGAGTTATGATCCTACCACTTAAATTCTTGAGCTAAGTAGGATTATAAGATTCTACCACATTAAGATCCTGCCTACAATCTGGATCAGTCACCCATTTTTGGATTGCAGGATCGAGACTCGTGAATCAGAATCGGGATTTTGATAACTAGGGCCACGACAAAGTTGCGCGCACATTTATGGTATAATAAAAGTTGTGTGTGTACTACGGCGTAACAAGTGTTATGCGCGTACAAAGGGCATCGCTAAGTGTACCTAATTATATATTTTTGGACATGTCATAAACGGCAGATTGCTACAGCTAGTCACAAGATGACTACCCTCATGAAAGATATTATTAGCTCATAAGTTTGAGCCATTGTTTGAATCAAGTATGATTTCATGAATTATGTTCAGAAATATTTTTAAAGGGTTTAAAACCATTGATTTCAGTCAAGTATGAGTTTTGAGATATAAATTTATAAGTCTCCTTGAAATGCTTAAAGTTTTTTAAAAAATGAAATTAGGCAAATCAAAGTTTTATCGACTTGTTTGACGAACACTAGTGTACATATATTCAGTCTTTTTCTAATACTATGCTTTTGTGAGTTTTTCAATGATTTTTTTAGAGTAAACCCCATGACACCTTGATAGAGAATTGCTATGTGAGCAAAAGATGACCCCGAGTTGGAGTACACTCCCTTCTGCTTAGATCTTTATTACATTTAAGAGACTATTATTAGTTCAATTTGTTTTGGTTTAATTTGGACTATTTGAAAGATGTAATTTGAACTTGGGACTTATTTTGATTTGACTGTAATTTTCCTTTATTTTGGACAATTAGGACTTTCGTCATATTGCTCTGGTTTTTGTTCAAGTATTTTACTTGGGCATTAGTTTAACCTTTAAGCTAACCCCTTAATTGTGTTGACAAAAGTAAGCTTCCGCTTAATTAATACTAAACTCCCTTTATTCTTTGCCTTCATAATTTGGGGTTGTTACACTATCCCTCAGCAGATCACACGAGCTCAGCAAGTAGCCAGCACCTCACAAGTCAGTAGGTTGAGCAACAACCAACATCCACCCGTGACTTAGTTGCGATAGTTGCAGGACAAAAGACGTAGCCTTTGTAGCAATAGGGGATCGCCAACCTCAACACTAAATGACAGATAATGGACCAAAAACCATAGAGCATCAGTGTCACGCTCCTCCAAAAGTACCTCGAATAAATCATTGTTTCACCACAACAACCAAACTAGCAGAACATGTTCATCTGCTCACTTGAAACTAAGTATACACTTAGTAGTACTGTAGTCAGACAGAATCAACAGTGGTTTTAGGGCTTTCAGCACTACCATCTAACAGGGAAAGATATTAACCTCAAATGTAGTCATTTCACATGGAGTACTAGCTATCATTTTGCAGCATAGGAGCACCTAGGCATTTCATTACCAAGGCATAGGGTAATGATTTAGGGTGTACAGACTTAGGGATCATTGTGGTTAGACAATCATTGAAAGTAACCCAAAAACACATTAGACCGACTTCACAAAAGTAGCCAGCATTGCTAGGGGAGGGGGTACACCAACAATTACTAGAAACCAACTCTTCTATACAACCACCCCTAAGAAGCAAGAAACCCCATGAAGCTAGGATCTCTAAACTGGGAGCAACAACACTGATGTAGAAACTAAAAACAATACCCTCAAAGTAGCCAGTTTTATATATAAATATATATATATATATATATATATATATATATATATATATATATATATATATATATATATATATATATATATATATATATATATATATATATATATATATATATATATATATATATATATATATATATATATATATATATATATATATATATATATATATATATATATATATATATATATATATACATATATATAGGCATGGCCACGGTCCGAGTTGGTCCGGTTCCGTTCCGGTTCCATCCGGTTCCGGTTCCATTTGGAACCTGTCGCGAACGGTTCCGGTTCCGGTTCCGGTTCCGGGCGGTTCCAAACGGTTCCTTGGCGGTTCATGAGGCGGTTCTGGCGGTTCCAACTCACGGGACGGGTGGGTCGGACCATCGGTTCCATTTTTATTTTTTCTTTAAATATTTATATAATAAAAAAATACTATAATATCACGGACGTACCTTTGATGATTACTTGATTATTACCGAAATTCATTGCATGTCAAGTTGTCATCGTTATTGAAATATTTACTAAAAAGAATGAAAAAAATAAATTAATAAGAAACGAATCAATGATAATGTCGATAAAGATGATTAATAAAAAAAGAGGGAGAAAATGGACTTGAACCTAGTACCCAAATGAATACTAAGCTGCCTACGTATCCCGAAGGAATCAAAGCCCACGTAGTTCTTTGTCATACCTTTTATTTATAGTTGTTGAATGTTGATTTATCGTTGTCGTTTGTCGGGTTGATCCTATTCGTCTTCGTCATCATCATGTGGTTGATTAGATGCTTCCGCTGACTCTCCTCCTGACGATGATGCAGATGTATCCATCATCATCCATGGATCATCATCGTCGTCTTGATCATCATCATTCCTTAGTCCTTGTGTTCGAATCTCCGCTTGATCCCAATCTTTCTTGCAAACACATATTTGAATACTATGTGGAGAAAGACGAGATCGCTTTTCGTCCAAAACTCTTCTACCTGCACTAAAAGCAGACTCCGACGCAATTGTTGACGCGGGAATTGCAAGGATATCCTTTGCAATTCTCGATAAAATGGGAAATTTAACAGATTTTTCTTTCCACCACTCCAAAATATCATAGATACTTTGGTCTATTTCAAAGTGGTGTTTAAGATAACTATCTAGTTCTAAATATGAGGTCGAGGAAGAAGAAGATGATCCTACAAAACTATCATCTTGAGT
>NC_080048.1:26859186-26884186 GCF_026212465.1 Amaranthus tricolor
TCATGTTACGACAGTTTAAATTGCAAAAGTACAATGCTATTATTTAAAATTTTTTAAAGATTTACTACCACTGGCCTTTCGCAAAAGTTCGTTACTACCATGTAAAATACCCCAATTTCTAAAAAATGCTAAAAAAAAGTTCCAAAAAATATCCACCAATAGCAAAGCTCAACTTCTGGCATTATATCCAACAAAAACAAGGTAAAAGAAAATAGAGTAAATCCATCATTTTGCTGAGTCGGACTCGAGAATGTAGTCTTTGGCACCAACAAAGAAAAGTTTCCTTGAGACTAAGTCAACCCATAGAAGTTGGGTTCCGAAATGCCAAAATCGAGTCTGGATATGTTGAGCCTCAGTACACAACAACACCAACACAGAACCCATGGGACTCAATTTCAAACAGACTGCAGAAAGACCGCCGCAACAGTTCATAGTACTAACAACAACATAGTTTAGGCAAAGAAAATTTCCAATTCAGAGATACCAACAGCAACATATCATTATTATTATTATTATTATTATTATTATTATTATTATTATTATTATTATTATTATAAACGCAATTCATTTCATAAAGAAAAACTGTACAAGAAGTTGGTAGGGAGCTGAGCGACAAGCTGAGCGCCCACACCCTTTTGAATATAAAAAGCTAGACTACAAAAGATATAGGGCTTAGATTTGGTGCTAATGTAGTTACTTAAAGAAAATGATGAAATCCTTGATAGTAAGTCAAGCACGTCTTCACCTAATTCTCCGAAAGTGGAGAAAGCGAACGGGATGAATTTATAGCCATTCTCCTTATACTTTGCCATGTATTACTTCCTCTTTCTTTCGACGGCATTGGCTATAGAAGCACTAGGAGCCCATGAGGAGATCCCTGCCGCGTAGATACCAAGGCCACCCATTTTAATTGGGAGGGTGGCTAGCCTCCATTGCCAATTCCCAAACCCTGGTCCCGAAGCCGTGACTATCTTCTCGAAGGAAACGCGCAAAGTAGCATCAAACTGAACCTGTGCATCTCCAAATGAATTCGAAGGACAAGTCCTCATTGCATAAGATAACCTACCAACACCCACGCAGTTACGGAGGAGGAGAAGTTCACATTGTGGGTCATGGAGTTTGCTAATAGATGTCATGAGCTCAATGGTTATGGAAACCCTCTTCATGAAAAATTCACAGCAAAAGGTATGATTTGTACTCACAGGCCCTCCAAGAAGTTTCAAACCTGCATGAGGATGAGATATATTGGGCGGGAAGACTCCAAGCTCTCTACTCCGGGAATCCTAAGTAGGCAAGAACAGTTTGATCTTGTCCACATTGAGAATCAAACCATGAGATGGCCCATCCTCCCTAATAATGCGTAAGGCCTTGGTGACCATAAGGGTGTCACCAACAATAGTACCATCATCAAGGTACCAAGCCTGAAGGTTGAGTTGACAAGACTGTTGGATCTTCAAGACCAAAGGGTGTAAAATAAGAGCAAAAAGTAGAGGGCCTAAGGGGTCACCTTGTTGGACACCTTGGCAAGACCAAAGAATAGATTCACCATAATATAATTGAGCAGGTTGAGAGTAACAGAATTCCACCCAAGGAGCGAGGGAAGGGCACTGAACTCTTGTTTCAGATAACATGACACTCCTATCCACAAGATTGAAAGCATTTTTGAAATCCACCAAAAGCATAGAGAGATCAACTACATCACCTTTGCATTCGACGAGCCTTTAACAAAATGAAGGACGGCTTCACTACCCCTTGTGTTCCTACCCCAAACTGGAAGTCTTCACATTTTTATTTTTATTATTATTATTATTATTATTATTATTATTATTATTATTATTATTATTATTATTATTATTATATTTTATTTATTAGAAAAAATTACCTAGAATATTTTCATACAATAATCCAACCTATTATTTAACCATGAATACAACCAACTTTGAGGGGTATTTTTCTATAGTAAGCCCAGTGAACGGATGATTTGCTATAACAAATTTTGTTAAAAAAAATTTAAATAAAATAAATTGTCAAAAAAATGTAAAAAAAAAAAATCAAACAAAAATTATGATTTTTCATTATTATAATTTTTAATGTAAATTTTTAATATTTTTCTTTAATTTTAAATTAATTTATAGTTTATTTTTTTTGGTGAATTACTTATAGCAAGTCATCGGTTACCCAAGTTTACTCTAGGAAAATACCCCCTAAACTTGGGATTATTTGTGGTTAATCAATAGGTGGAATTATTGTAGAAAAATCATGAAAATGTTGGATTATTCTAACGAAATTTCCCTTATCATTATTATTATTTGCAATGAGCTTATATATGAAAATTCAACAAACTGTAGCCGGTTTGAAGTTGTGCGAGGTGCCCAGTCGCATAGGCCCAAAAATCAAAGGACTTATATATGAAAATTCATATTAAAATAATATAGTTATAATAAGGTAGATGGGTAGAATTTTACTAAATATATCAATTGTCATATGATCAAATGCTTATATTTTTTCCTCTTTTCTTTTATCTCTTTCCAAAATAACCCTTTAGCTTTCAAATATTTTTTTACTTCATTTTATTTTACTCTATCATAAAACATTAATAATCACCGTCTTATTTCTTAATTTTTCAATCATTTAATTATTTACACTTCTTTATTATTAGGCCAAAAACCCATAAATTTTATTTTCTCTTTCTTTTTTATTAGGGATGAAATTTACTTTTTTAACAACTTACTTTAAGATATTTTTATAAAATCAATTTTAATGTACTCCTTCGTTCCCTATTGATGTTCCCATAAAAAATGTCAAGGAAATCAAAATTTGTGATATGAATACTAATATTCTCCAAGAGAACAATAAATATCAAACAATCCAAAATAGCAAATGAGAACATCAATTAAAAAAAATAGTGAATAAATAAAGGTTATGTTAAATATTTATTTAATAAGTACTTCAAATCAAAATTATTAGATTTTTATTAAAGAAAATAGAGTATCCATTTTTGATTAATGAACAACCCTAAATTTAAAAATTTATGAAAAATCATTGCTCCACAGTCCAGTAGTCCACCCCTTCGACTCACATAAATGCAAAAATGGTAAAAGTGTCGCAAAGTTTCTTGTTATTATAGATCAAAAGTTGTGATCTACCTTTCAAAGCTTGATGGCCAAGCTTTGATCACCACTCCTAATCGCAGACTGCAATTATAATATAGATCTTATCAATGTCGGGATTATCCTGCGATTTCAGATGGCTTCTCCTTATTGCTGCTGCCGCATTCATCTACATCCAGGTTTTTCCCCTTTTTACTCTATTTTTCGACAGTTATTTCCTTCACTCCTTTTATAAACCTTAAATTCTTTGTATAAGGTATTCTCCTTTATTAATTTCACGGCTATGCTTCATTTAGGGGATCGGTGTTTTTTTAATTGAAATTTAGTTGAGTTCACTTTTGTTAAATTAAATTATATTAAGTACTGCTAATTAATTGAAATTACAAAGAAATAAACTGTATATAGAATATTTTATTTCTGATTGAGCTAAGAGATTGAGTTGCAGTGTCTCGTTGTTTATTTTTTCCAATTATTTTATAATATCCTTGAGGTTTTGACAGATTTATTGAATTAAGTTTGTTATTTGTTATGGTTTTAAAATTATATCTGGTGCTTTTTTTAAGTGATATAATGCTAGGTTAAAATCTAGATGTGAATCATTGCATGATTTGTACTCTGTGTTCCAAATGTTCTGGACATATAAGTATATTGCACTTTATTGAATGGAAAAGGAGGGGACTTAAAATGCAGAGGGAGAAAGTTATTCTTGGTGGATTAAGGAACGACCCGAACAGAAAAAGTGAAAAAACATTGTGAATAGGATGAACTATGGAGTATTTGGTTGAGTAGCTGTTTAGACAAGACTAATATGGGTTTAGCGTTTAGGGTTTAGGGTTTAGGGTTTAAGGTATTTATGTTACAAGGAAACAAATCTTGCACAGTGATTGGATTTGCTAATCCATGTTTACTCATTTCTCTAAAGATTACCCCAATTTGATTTACAACATGCTTGTTTTATCTTTATGTTAGTCACTAGTATCAAACGAATGTACATGTGGGTGAATCTGGAGGGGTCTGTATCTGGTTCAATTGAGAAGTTTTTCTGTTATATTCAGACAATAAATGGTTTTATCAATGATGGTTCAAAACAATAGTTTCGATGGTGTGATAAATTTTTATGGAGTTTCGAAGTGTGTTGATTTATAGTTTGGGTGGGATTGGTGATTCGCATAAATCTGTTTCAGAACTTTTGAACTTTGTAAGATTTTCTTGACGTATGTCATTGGCACTTTTAACCACTGTGGAGTGTTAACATGTGTCTTTGGTACTCTTTCTATATTAGATGCGGTTGTTCGCTACACAATCAAAGTATGCTGATCGCCTTGCTTCTGCGGTATGTGGTACTTGTTCACTTATTTCGTTTCTCCATTCTGTATTTTATAGTATTTATTTAGGAAATTTTGAATTTTTCCACCTTATTGTAAACATCTAAAATTATCCACCTTATGTAATGTTTTTTTTCAACTTTTAGACCTTTGGATTTCCATACTTTAGATTTCATTGGCTGATGTTTTCCAACCAAAATTCAATTGGATTGTTATGCCAATGGCAGAAAAACGAGGTCGTTCTGCAACTACTTTATAATGGATTTTTGGGTTTAACAAACTGCAAAATCCTATTACGTAATCTATGATTAGGTTCTAAAAGGTCTATTACAAGCTTTAATTTAAATGTGTTAAAAAACTTATATTGTTATTATAAAATGATTTTCTTCAAGTTAACAAATCACATTGCGATGACCAATAAACGATTTGCAACACCGCGAGGTGTTGTATCTACGACATTGTGATTGTTACCGCAATCATGACGACAACTGCAATTTTTTTTTCTATGGTTATGCCTCTCTTATTCACCCATTTGTGTGATTGTTTCCTTCTTTAATTGTAATGTACTAATAAAGTAATACCTCTTTATGTTTATGATACACTTAGTTATGGCTACTTATTGTGCAACTAGGCTTCTTTATATGTATTGTTTCCATCCTAATAAATTCAACCGCAATTATTTTGATTTGCAATAACTAAATTAGAGTTCGTTTAAGTGAATCAAATCGGAGAATGAATGTTGAATGACATCAAAAACTCATCTATCATCTTAATTTATGAAATTAGGAGAACAAAGTGGTTCAATTATTAAACTTTAACTATTTAAAATTGTTATTGTTTGAGATTGTGGTCATTGTTGTTGGAATTTGTTCTTCTCTTGCATAAATCTGATTGATGGATAATAGGTTTTCTTTGGAGGAAATAGTGATTATTCACTTCAATTTTATGTAAATATTGTAATATGTTTTCTATTGTGGCACTAGGATTGTACACGTATATATAACCAATAATGCCAAAACCTTAAGCCCAACAGCATGGGTTCAAATACATGAACCAAAATAAATCAATATGAGCGATTATTGCTCAAGATGTCATTCCAAACTTTCAACTGGTGTTGTAAAAGGTTTTTGTGCCTCCATTTATAAGTTTAACGAGAGAATAGGGAGGAAATAATGAGATAAGGCCTTTAAGTTGAAAAAATCTGTTTAAAAACAATTTTAAAGCACAAAAATTAATTTTATTTTCTTTTGATATTAACTTTACCTTTCATACATGATGTATAATGTATCTCAAGTCACTCTAGATTGCGTTCCACATTCTCGTACTTGTCAAAAGCAGTGTAGTATAATTCGCCTGTTAATTTCTTTGTATATTCGCAGTTTGATCAAAATAGTTGATAATAGCCCAAAATTGACCAAAATTCGTCTTTTCAGATTCTCGATTCGCAAGGAGATTGGCTAATCATGTGATTGTCATTGAAACGAATTGCGTTTTGGGAAACAATGCAACGTTCTGTCCTCTCCCAGGATGGATTGAGATCCATAAAATAGTATCATATCTTATTTAGTAAAGGAATAGAGTAAGAAACTTAAAGGGATTGAATAGAGTTAGAAACTTAGAGGTGTGGTACACCTTTTCAAAAATCCTCAAATAAACTAAATTAAATTGAATTCATTCCAAAATATTCAACTAATCACCCCAAAATGGTCGAAAATAGAAATTTGGAAGAATGTTTAGAAACATAAGGTGTAGGTTACAATTTACAACTGATATTTATACATGCTTATCAAAAATATCCCCATAGTTATCTTAATTATGGGTGTTAACTTAATGTATGTTTGATGTTTTTCTTAGTTGGTGGTTTTGATTTTATATCTCCTTGTTTTTAAACAGCTTATGGGTTTCTATTATTTTGAATCAACAAAACATACTAAAGTCTTAATCGACTAATATGGTGTTGGCTTTTGTTTTGAACTTTAGTAAAAAATCATGTTAGCTAATTTATGTGTTATTTTTTTTTCTTTTTTTTTTTGTTTTTTTTTTTTTTTTTTTTTTTTTTGTTTTCGAGTTCAAGCTAATAAAAGAAACAAATTGTAAGATGTCTTACTAAGTTACTATTTTATGCAAGTTAATTGTCTTTCTTGTAATAATTCCTCATTGTATCATGTGACATTCTATCACTGCATGGTTCTTGTTAAGTACAATCTGCCATTTGCTTTATTCTCTGTTTATATCGACATATTATTTTGCAATGGAGCAGAGTAAACTCATTCTTGTTGCACAAATTGACTTTGTACATTTTCTTGTAAACTTAAGATTCTTACTTTGTTTGTCAGGTGGAGGCTGAGAATGATTGCACAAGACAGACACGATTATTTATTGATCAAATTAGCATGCAACAAGGACGTATTGTGGCATTAGAAGGTTTGCCACCTTTTTTGTGTAGCCTTCTATATGTTTTTGTCACCTCCTTTGCGTCAAACAATGTAGGGTGGGGTCATCATGCCGAAGAGCTTTTATTTAGAAGTTACTCCATGTTTGTGTGTTTATTAGTTTGCGGCTTAAAATATACTCATTAAGGCGACAAAAAAATTCTTATTATGTGCCAATTATGTAGTGTTATCCAACATTACTAGAGTAAATATTAGGTGGATAGAGAAAGAAAAATGCTAACCCAAAAAGCCTACAAGCACAAAATGTGAAGAAAAATTTTAAACTTTGGTATTGAAAAGTTTCTTGAATTTATATCCTTTTCAGCAGAGCTATTGAGCAACATGCCTATTATGCAAGTAATAAATTCAACAAGAGGCATGTTGAAATGTAGATAGTTGGCTTATGTCCCCTTTTATGTTGGTTGTTTGAGAAACACTGATATGTACTTTGTGTTTATCGTCACATGGTGCTCATAAGTCTTCTTCCTTAATGGTGGCAGACTGGTAGTTGTTTCCTTGTTGGATAGTTGACATCATACCTTCCTGTGTCTATTTTTTATTGTCTGTTGTGAGGTTAAGTATGTATTATATTGATTTATGCTCTTTTACTCTGTTGTCCCTATGATTTTTCTCCTAAGGGAAAAACTTGCTTTTTAATGCATAATATCTTGTGTATGGGATAAACCATAAATCAAATGAAGGAGAGAGATATAAGATAATTAATGGGGAAGACTTCTAAAATGGTGAGAAGGAAAACTCAAAAGGACTCTTAAAAAGGCAATCACATAAACTATTGGGGACAAAGGGAGTATTTTGTTTGGTAAGCGTTATTTGATTTGCAAATTTACTTCACAAGATTTGCATAGGATTTCTATCTGACAAATGAAAGAATATGACTTATTTTCTAGAAAGTGAAGCTTCTTCAGTGATGGCTAAACTATGATATGTGATTCCCTTGTGATACAATTGATTTGTTTGTGGTTTTCCTCTAATCTACAATGTGATTGTAGATTTGTAGTGTTGGTTGATTATATGTTATCTTCTTTGTCTTGTTGTGAAATGTCATAATTGCATGTTAGACTTTTTTTTTATCTCAATTCATAGGGCTTTTGAGAGCTTCAGGAGTGTAAGTTGTTTGAATTATTACTTTACTACAACAACAATGCCAAAATATTTATTCCAAAGGATTTAGGTCTGCTACAAAAACCATTATAACAGTTTCAGTGGTCGTCCTCATGAATTATGCTTCTCCATTCATTCTGATTTTTGCCAGTCTCAGTTTATAAGTCTAGGTCATTCTATCTTTTTCCACTCTTGTCCTCCAAGTCATCTTCGATTTTTCTTGCTCTCAATTTAAGTCCCAAGAGCCCTAGCTTTCTATCTTCCTTATTGGTACGCATCGTTGCACATGCCCGAACGATCTTAAACAATTCTCTTTCATCTTTTCCTTAATATTTGCAACTCCTAAACCCTTTCTTATATCTTTGTTTCGAATAGTATCCCGCTAGTTATGTCCAATCATCCATTAAAGCTTTACACTTCTGCTAATCCCATCTTTCGACTATGATCCTTTCTAAAAGCCCAACTTTCTAATGCATATAGTAGCGTCGCTCTAATGACCGTTCCATAAATGGTACGCTTTAACTTTAAGGGTACACCTCAATCACATAATATTTAGTACCCGCTCTCCATTTTTGTCACCCGTACTTAATTCTATTGCTTACAACTTGTTGGATGTCCCCATTACTCTTAATTATGGACCTAATGCATTTAAACCATCCACTTGAAGTAATTTCTTCCTCTTCTAGCTTTATAATGCCTCTTGTTATCTCATTTGTGCTAAAATTACGCTTCGTGTACTCTGTCTTGTTGCGAAAAGAAAAGTGCTTAGGGACGAGCCTTGATGAAGGCAATCCTCTATTGCCCTCCACATGTCCTAGCAATCGTCTATACTTTGCGATACATATCTTGCACTATGTTAATATATTTCTTGGGAATCCCGTTCTTTGTTATTGCCCACCAAAGTACTTCTCTTGGTACCTTGTCGTATGCTTTTTCCCAAGTCAACAAAAACCATCTGGAAGTCTTTTTTTATATCCCTATAGTACTTCATCATTTGTCTCATAAGATGAATTGCTTTCATTGTAGATCTCCTTGTTCTCAATTAAATAGCTCATCAAAATTCTCCTTCTATTGATCCTTAATGTTGCCGTTCTTAACTAAAATGTTCTAATAGATGTCATTAATACACTTCACTACACCTATGTGTCATGGACTGACTTAGCCATAGGACTGATTTTACTAATGACAAAAGAGAATGTATATGAATATATCGATTTGTATGTAACATGTAAATGTATTACGAAAGATTGAATGTAAACAAAGAACGATTACAAAAGATAGTATACAAGCATTCGAGAGGCTTGTTCTCTCCTAATGAGTATTAAAACTTCTCTTAAAACTATTACTTGAATGAATTCCTAATTACCTTCCCTTTCCCTCCATTTATACTAATTATCCCTACCTTTAACTCCCCCAACTTAACTAATTGCTACGTACTATTTATTACTAATTCCTATATTACCCTTTCCTAGCCCTTCATGACACTATGTCGTTAGTTTTTGCTTGCCTTCTCTTTGCCATCCTAAATATATCTTTTTATCCTTTAGAATCGAGCTTGTCAAACACCAAGTTAAAAACTTTTAATTTCCCCTAGTGGTCAACTAGTTTTGTCTTTGCTTTGATTTCCTTATACTTGGCTAACTTTTCATCATTCTTGCATTTTCTTTTCTTTTCCTTGATAATTGTTTTGACGTCCTCATTTTACCACCTATCTTTTTTTACCACAAAACTACCATCTAATTCTCCTAAAATCTCCTTAGCTATTTGAATGATTTCATTATTTGTCCAAGTATCCTGTGCATTCAAAGTCATCTCCCAATCTACTTTAATAACCTTCTCTGAGAAAACTTAAGCATTATCCTCTCTTAATTGCCATTATTTGATTCTAAGATCTTCTTTGGCTTTCTTTGCCTTTGGTATTGCTTGAAGGCAAACATGTAAGATAAGGAGTTTGTGTTGGGTGGCTGCACTCTCCTTGTAGAACCTTACAGTTTAGGAAACTACCTCTATCTATCATTCATATCAAAAAGTAGTCAATATAGATTGCATTTACTCTAGTCCTAAATATCTATAGTGGCTATCTATCTTCATGAACATGTGTTATTACTATTGATTTGAAAATAGATATAAAAGATATAAAATTGCATGCTTATAGCTCTTTAGTTCCTAGGATTATTTTTCTGTTATGTTATGATTTTTAAATATGTGATTTTGATTTCAGAGGAGAAAAAACGACGAGATGAAGAAACTGCTCAGCTGAGAGGACTTGTCCAAGATCTTGAATGTATGTTTTTCCTTAAAGGGCCCTTTTTTGATATCAATTTGCCATTTCTTTTTCAGCTGTTTTTACTGCTTAGTCTTTTACAAAAGTGCATGTAGTAATGTTCATTTCTAGGCCTTAGCTTCTAACCAATGTACTTAAAAATTGATAGTTAAACTCTTAATGCTTCCCTTGTAATCCATATCTAAAAGTGTAGAACTCATTACTAGAGATGATAATTGATGTTTTTCATCAAAATGTTAGATATGTTTTATGTTTTGTAATTACTGATGCCCCATGTCTGCATATATGTCTAATGGTGTTGCAGCGAAAGGTCTTCAGAGATTCACAGATAATTTAGAGGTTCATGCCAACTGGAGCATTCACTTTTTCCATTTACAAAAGCATACATTAAGTACTTGATCAATATTTTCTCCTTATTTGCTGAATCCATTAGGTACAAGTGGCAGCTGTTGTGGTGATGGCATGTAACCGTGCTGATTACTTGGAAAGAACTATCAAATCTATTTTGAAGTATGACTGTCTTATGTTACTGGCTTAAATGTTCAAACTTTTCCTTGGGCATTCTATGGTCTAGATTTTATTATCCTTTGTTGAAACTTGAATGTGGTAATTCTTGCTGATTAAAGCACAACCCTTTCAGATATCATGGCTCTGTATCATCAAAGTATCCACTATTTATATCCCAGGTAGGTCTTTAGCTTTTCTGCTTATGTTTGTTTTTGTATTTGATGTGAATTATTTTCTTGATTGATGAAGTTTGTAGTTGTATTATCGACACGTCTTTTAGGATGGGTCAGACTCAAATGTCAAAAACAAGGCACTGAGCTACAATCAAATAACTTACATGCAGGTATATTATGCTTTGAATGAATTTTATCTTCTAGATTGCAAATCTTTGGTAGTGTTTTATTTCGTTGGTTATGATGATGGCTATGCTTTGAATAACTCACGCTTAGATCATTGTTATTTTGAATTTTTCCTTTTAGATTCTTATACATAGACCTTAGGGAATGACTATTACTTTCCTAATTTCATTGCTTTGAATAGTCAAATGATTTTTTTTTTCGTGATATTTGGTGGGGTTGAGTACGGTGGAGGTAGTGGTGGTGTTTGCGAGTTCAGTTTTAGAGTTATGTGCCTTGATTTGGAGGGTGATTTTTTTATTTTGTTTGAGGTAAGAGACTATCAGTATTCATGTACTCTTTATGAGTTTTCCATCCCTTATATGAGTATTGAATTGAAGAAATTGTGGCTGAGAATTGCTTGTAATAGTATGGAGACCTACGATTGGTAAAATTTGTCATGCTCTTTTTATCATGTGCACTTTTTATATATGTGAAGTTGCAAATGATATCAGTTATCAATGATCATCCAAAAACAATATCTTTACTTTTGCAAGTGTAAGGTTGCGTATATTTGACCCCCGAATCCCTTCCTAGGCAGGATTCACTTAATGACGATGCTATTGTGTCTATTTGTGGCTATTGATGGTAGCCCATTCCTGTTTTTTCAAGTGTCTAAAATTGCTGTTTTTGATATTTGTTACACACTCTTTTTTTGGCTTAATTTGTCTTGCACGTCTCTTTTACGTGCTGAATGAAACTAGTTGCTTGTTTGATATTTGGGCATGAGCTGATTAGAATGTAAAAAAGGGATGATTTTTTGTAAAGCAGTAATTAGTGCAATGGATTATTAATAGTGAGGGTTTAAGGGTAAATCTCAAAGACCTATATTCCCACATGTCTTATAGAGTTCTAGCCTACAGGCTTCATTACTTATAAGTAGGATAGATTTGGTGATTTGAATGTTATATAAACAAAAAGACCTATATTAGTCATTTTTCCAGCTTCCATATTTTCTTTATATTGATTAATGTTTAGGTGAGAATGACCAGATTCATTGTTATTTTGCCCTTATGTTTCCACTATCATAAAATAGTTCTTATCTATCAAGCAAACTGTAAAGATTATCTACCAACTGCCAAAAAGTAATATTGAACCGGTTAAGTTGCTGTCTTAGTGTAGTTACCATTCATTTGTTTTAAAAGTGCAAATGTTGCAAGAGTTCATGTGACAAACTACAAAATGAGATTTGAAGATACTTCTTTGCCATCCTAGACTACCATTGTATTTTATTGGATTGTTCTTTTGCTATGCACATCTTTTCTACTTGTTAGTACTCCTCCGTCTCATGAAAATTGCAACAAGTACCTAAGTTACCTTATAAATTTTGTGATATTTGGTTTAAGTAGAATAAGCCAAAATATTTGAATAATGTGTGGATGAGATAAAAAGATAAGTGAAATATGTGGATGAAAATTAGAGTGTGTGGTCATAGCCAAAATTAGAAATGCAAACTCCATGGGTTGAACCGTTGAACTAAAGTGGAATATATAGAAAACTCCATGGGATGAAGTGAATATAGTATACAATGTGGCTAGTAGTTTTGTATTATTGATGTCGTTATACATACAGATTACATCAGTGCTTTTTTAATTAATTGCAGCATTTGGATTATGAAGCTGTTCGAACGGAAAGGCCTGGGGAATTGATTGCATACTATAAAATTGCACGTAAGAACATGTCTTTTTGCGTGATTTAATTTGTTATAGTTCTATCTCTTCAGCTGAAAAGAATTGCCCTTCTGTTCTAGGTCATTATAAATGGGCACTGGATAAGTTGTTCTACAAACATAATTTTAGCAAGGTGGTCATTCTTGAAGGTATTTAGTAATGGCGTTTTCTGTCTTGCCTCCATAACTGTGTATTCTCTTAGTGTATCCATTTGAACAGTTGAAACGAGAACTTGTCCTGATATTCCCCTTTGTGGTCATATGCAGATGACATGGAGATTGCCCCCGACTTTTTTGAGTATTTTGAGGCTGCAGCTAGTTTACTTGACAGAGACGGGCATGCCTTTTATTTGAATCATGCTTAATATCTATTGTTATTCAAAACTGACCTCATGTTTTCCATTGCTTATTCTTTAACTTGATCACTCATAGGTCAATTATGGCTGTTTCCTCCTGGAACGATAATGGACAGAAGCAGTTTGTGCATGATCCTTGTAAGCTCTCCATTTTTTATTGCTCCCTAGAATTATGTACACGCAAAATCTATTTTGCTATGCTGTGCTCACGCCAAAATTAGAACAAGTCTGAAATATTTATGTATTCAGAAGCATCCATTAGAATACAAAACTTGTTATGTTCAAAGCCAGCTGTTTGACATTTTACCAAGGGTAAGGTTTCTGGATGTCAAGATTTAGGCAGCGACCTGTAATGAGAATGAACTCACTTATATTAATTTCCTGGAGTCAAATTTGTTTTCTTTTGTGTGTATATGAGTAAAAGCAATTTTTACATCATTTTAAAACCATCCTCTTTTCACCGCACACTGCATAAATTTGAGTTTGACTCTTAGCTCTATGAAAGTATTTTCTTTCTTCTATACACAACCTGATCACCTATTATTTGTTCTTTTGTTTTGCAGATGTGCTCTATCGTTCTGATTTCTTTCCTGGGCTTGGATGGATGCTGTCTAAAACTATATGGGATGAGTTATCACCAAAGTGGCCCAAGGCATATCCTTTTATTCATCTTGTGATTTCATCAGCTCTTTTTTTAACCAAATCACAAGTTTTCCTTGACGAATATATACTTATTGGGATGATTGGTTGAGGCTGAAGGAGAACCACAAGGGTCGACAATTTATAAGACCAGAAGTTTGCAGAACATATAACTTTGGTGAGCATGTATGGTTCATCTTTGAGCACTTTTTACAATAAGTAAATGTTTATCCGTTCTTTATAGAAGCATCACTTTAATTGGGATCACTATTTTTATGCTTTGAGCTTATTGTTTAGTTGACGCTCTATCTATCGTCAGCTGGAACTAATAACCCTCTTGATATAGATTGTCGTATCATTCTTTCAAACTTGGCATTGCTATCATGTATGTTAAGGTTTCTTAGAAACTTCAAGAATTTGTTTATATGAATTTTAACTATTCAATGACTTATCTTTAAATAGTTTGATGGATTCTATCAATAAAAAATCAAAACTTGAGCTCAATTAATCTAGTCTATACGACGACAATGAATCTGATTCTTTGCTGACTTAAAATGCTTGTGTGAAAGCGGAACCTAAGTATATGTACTTTGTTCTTGCTGTATTATTATTTATGTAACCTTACACAGTTTCAATTTTCACCCACGTTTCAAGTTTTTCTAAAAACATTCTGACTTGGGTTGATAGATTATTTACTTAGGGCTCGCTTGGATTGAGTGTAAATATTTAAAGGGTAAATAAAAGTCAAAATAGGAAAAGAAAGTTAAATTAGATAGAAAATTAAAGGAATTTGATTGTAAGAAAGGTGGAAGAATTGGTTAGAAGGTAATGGAAATGGATAAAACAATAATTATTTCCCTCATATTGGAGTATAAATTTACTCTAGGGGAGGGTGGATGAATACTTTCCTCCAAATGAGGGAAATCATCATCCTTTTTTATTCATCTTTTTATGTTTACTCATTCTACATCTTTCACAAGTATTTCAATTACTTTATTTGCATCTTCACTTACCTTTATTTCACTAGTTTGACTTTTTTTACCCCCTTAAATATTTATACTCAATCCAAGCGACCCCTTAGTGCTACTTCATTCATGTTTGGACTGTCGGCTTTTTTATTGTACTCATCTCTGTAACGTGCCAGTAGATCTCTGTGTATTTTGGTGTAATTTTCAATTACAGTTGTTGAAATAATAATTTATCATTTCATTTTTATTGACTTATACAGTTGTTTTAGAGTTTGACTTATTATTTCGAATCAAATTGCGGGATATATGGTCTAAAAATAGAATTCTGTTCTTTTTCTCCCAAGAAAAATGATCATTTATCTGTGGGAGCACCTGTATCTCCAGTTGAGTATTTTTGTTGGTTTCTGGAGGTAGTGCCAATTTTCTGCTGCTTATTAAAACATATTGATGATTTATGTTCAGGGTTCAAGTCTTGGGCAGTTTTTCAGGCAATATCTAGAGCCAATTAAGCTCAATGATGTGGATGTGAGTGCCTCTTATCTTTGTATTGTTAATGTGTCTACCCCGAAAACTACTTTACCTTCTTTAATCCACTCTGGTCTTTCTGATGCTAGGTTAAGTGGAAGTCAATGGATCTAAGCTATCTAATGGAGGTTAGTCATATTGCAACGCTTTTACAGGGTTACTTGTTGGATGTGTATTTTGAAGTATAATTGATCCTAGAAGCAGTTTCATTTGAAGACAATTCTACTTTCTTATATTAATAGCAATTTTGGAAGTACAAATAAATTATCAACAAAAAATAAAGTGAGTAAACAAAGTTAAGAAAAGAAAATGACTAAAAAGAAAAGATAACGAAAAACAAGAAAGAAAAGAAAGGCTTTTGTATACATAACTATTATATGTTTTGGGTCTTCAAAAAAATCATTTGGGAATGTAGTTTCGGAAAGCGTCAATCAAGAGTTTTGGAAACTATGGTTTTGAAACGAGATTTGGTGGGAAACTTTTGTTTTCATGCAACTATGGCCCAATTGCATCACTGAAAACATTATTATAGCACCCAATAATCGGATTAGCTTATGAGCTTCTTAAGCTATTTTTTGCTTTAAAGTTCTTTGCAACTAATGATTAAGGCTGCTTACATGAAATGTCATTTTTTAATGTTCAGGACAACTATTTGAAATACTTTGCTAGCCTTGTTAAAAAGGCTGCACCTGTACATGGAATTTTTGATGTGGTGAAGGTCAATGATGTAGATGGTGATGTACGCATTCAGTATGAGGATCAGTCAGAGTTTGAAAGCATTGCTAGGCAGTTTGGCATATTTGAAGAATGGAAGGTATGTCAACATCCACGGCTCAGCAAATAATGAATTTTTCGTTTTCTTACTTCAAGGATAAAAATGTATGATACTTAGGCAAGGGTTAGAAGCAATCCTCCTCCCCCCCCCCCCCCCCCCCCCCCCCCCCCCTCTCCCCTGCTCCATACTGCAAGTTATGTTTTTAGTTTAAACAACATGAAACTTATGTTTGTGCATTCAATTTTGGTGTATCAGGATGGTGTTCCAAGGACAGCATACAAAGGAGTTGTAGTTTTCCGATACCATAGCTCAAAACGTATCTTCTTTGTTGGCCGAGATTCCCTAAAGCAACTTGGGATTGAGTAACCCTGAATGTATATACAGGTTTGCAACTATATTGTCATTTATGATTTTAATGTTGTCCCTTGTGTTAGGTTCACAAGAAAAGAGAGAATGACTTGAGTGTATTTTTTGGGGCGGTAAAATTGAGAAATGAGTACTTAGGCAAGGGTTAGAAGCAATCCTCCTCCCCCCCCCCCCCCCCCCCCCCCCCCTCTCCCCTGCTCCATACTGCAAGTTATGTTTTTAGTTTAAACAACATGAAACTTATGTTTGTGCATTCAATTTTGGTGTATCAGGATGGTGTTCCAAGGACAGCATACAAAGGAGTTGTAGTTTTCCGATACCATAGCTCAAAACGTATCTTCTTTGTTGGCCGAGATTCCCTAAAGCAACTTGGGATTGAGTAACCCTGAATGTATATACAGGTTTGCAACTATATTGTCATTTATGATTTTAATGTTGTCCCTTGTGTTAGGTTCACAAGAAAAGAGAGAATGACTTGAGTGTATTTTTTGGGGCGGTAAAATTGAGAAATGAGTAAGAGGTCGCAATTAGGCTGAAAATTTCGGCAAGAGCTTGTTCTAAAGGGTGTTGATGCTGTTGTTAAATTGTTGAAGCGCAAGCTTCTCATGCAGTTCTATTGCTGTTTGATTATGCAACAAAAGTTGGACTTGTCATAGGATTTTTTAGGTTTTGCAAATAGTTGTATATCGAATTAAACCCGGAATAGTAGTGTAGATCTTTCAGACCATAAAACCTTCTTGTAATCTGATCACGTTGCATATTTTATTATTGGATACTACAATAGACTATACTATAGCAACTATATTACTAATCTGTGGTTTTTGTTAAATTGTTGCAAAAAACTTATGAAAACATATACGGCTTCCATTCGGATAAATTTTTGCTGCATTTGTGTATTTTGAATTCTTTGGTAGACTTTGCAGTTCTATTTGTGTGGCCGCCACTTGTTTGAGGAAAGTTGAAAAATTTTATTCCAAAATATAATGCAAAACTTATGACGTTAAAAGGTGATATAACTAATTTATAAAAATCGATTCTAAAGAGTTTGTTTTAGATTATCTTATGAGAGGTGAGGTTTACCTCACTCAAGGATCACAAATTAAGATTTAAGTGAGAGTTTGTGTTGTATCTTAGTGTAGGAATCAAATATGCAAGTATGTAATGAATAAAAATAATAAGTAAATAATCAAGACAACTATTTAAGGTGGTTCATCAATTTTGAGCTATATTCACCATCTATCCTAAAATTATGTTAATGTGTTTAAAGGGGAGAATACAAACTTGAAGGAATTACAATGAATAATTAGTGTAAGGGAAGATAGGAGCTAATATGGATGTAATTTTGCATAAACAAGAATGTTCTAAGATGAGACTTTTGGCACACTAAGTAAGGTCCTAAGGCTAAAGTATTTATAGTAGAGCTATGTGGAATAAGGGGGCTGCAGCTTAGGACAAACAGAATAAGGGCAGTAGGTCATGAGAAGTACCCAGTATATTTGCTCGACCCACATGCTCGACTAAGTCTCCAGTCGAGCGGTGTGCAGGGGGTAAAAAACAGCTTTTGACTTTTTCCTTTCCTCTTCCATGTAACCCCTGCGGTCTTCAAAGCTTCTTACACCTTAAACCTAGGACTGAATTTGCACTTCAAGCTCTTCACATGTCAAGCTAATACTTCCAATAGTACATTGTACTATGGTTCCCATAATCACAACAATCTCCACCTTGATTTGTGTTCTCCAAGTCAAAAGCATCACCTTTAAAGATCATCCAACAATGCTCACAAAAGAAAGTCTCTAGCTAGAAACATATTTAACAAAATCAAATATAAACATGTGCACAACAATATACAAAAGCACATGTACTACAATGCCCTCTAAGAACTCACACATAGGCGGACCTAGTTAGTAGCATGGGGTCCCATCTCTTAGAAAAAAATTAAGAATATTGAGCTTTTCTTTTTGTTTTTGTTATTTTGACTTTCATGATCAGCTTTTTAAAACTTGATTATATTTGATAAAAAATTTATGAAATTATGTGTTTTTATAAGATACTAATTTTATGAACGATATAGTCTAAATTGATAAATGATACTTTATTTTATGTTTTATCACTTAATATTTAAAATCTAATAATTTTAAGACAATATTGATCAAAGTTTTTTTTTTTTGAGTAATATTGATCAAAGTTTTATACATGTGACTATATAATAATTAAAATAGCAACAACAATAAGAACAAGAGAGCATTATCTTGATCATTGGGAATTAAGGAAATAAAAATAGTTCTTCCGTTTGAAAAATACATCTTACATTACTCAATCATTTTTTGAGTGATATATATAGCATTTATCGATAAATAAAGAAACTAGCTAAATATTTATCAATTAAGTTATGCAATCCCATAGTTCAATTCTTAGGTTCGCCACTGCGGCTTACAAAAGAGTTTGAATCAAACACCAACCAAGTCCATACAACCCATTGACTTATTGGAAGATATTGGAATTACATTCTTGTCAATGCGCACAAAACCTTCTTCATCCAAAGTAGCAAGGGAAATTAAGTGCCTATTCATGCTTGAAACATGAAGGACTCCGGTCAATGTTCTCACAATACCATCAAACATAATGATCCTAACATCACCAATACCAACTATCGAACAACTAGCCTTATTACCCATAGTGACTTTTCTTCCATCAACCTTTTGAAAAGTTGAGAAAAAACTAGAGTTAGAAGTCATATGGCTTGAACCATATCGTATCCAAAACCCAAGAATCATCACCCTTGTACTCACTAGTCATACAAGAGCACCATCATCAAAATCTTCTTCAACAAAACTAGCCTTGACGAAGCTATTTTTTTGAACTTGTAATTATCCGATTGTTTGGATTTTAACTTCCAATAATCTTTCTTAAGATGGCCTTTCTTCCTACAATAATTGCAAGTCATACCTCTCTTGTTCCTACTTGGCTTCTTAACAAACAAAGCATTATTAGACTCAATGGACAACTTTTGTTCAAATTGAGAATCCATAAAGTCCTTTTGCGTCAAGGCCTTTCTAATATCCTCACTACACAATGTGTCTCTACCATACAATAAAGTCTCTCTAAAGTGCTTAAAAGAAGGGGTTAGTGAACATAATAAGAGAATGGCTAAGTCTTCATCATCAAGTGAAACATCAATGTTTTGTAAATCCAAAACTATAGAGTAAAACTCATCAAGATGAAGTTTTATGAGCTTACCTTCTAGCAATCGGAGATCATTACTCTTTAAGAGTAATCAATTAGTAACACTCTTGGACATGTAGAGTGATTTCAACTTCTCCCAAATCCCTTTAGAAGTCACCTCTTTACAACTTCCCTGAAAACTTCATTAGAGAGGCAAAGGTGTATGGCGAATAAAGCTTTTGCATCCATCTCTTCCCACTTAGCCTCAGTAAGACCAATGGGCTTCTTCTCATCACCTTCACGTGCCTTATGTACACCATTTTGAATCAAGATCGCTTCATCTTTACTTGCCATAAACTGAAATTTGTGTTCCTATCAAACTTCTCAATTTCTAACTTCATGGTTGACATTTGAACTTCAAATGACCACCACTAACACCTCAAATAACCTCAAATGACCCTTGGCTCTGATACTAATTGAAAGGGGAGGTGATAACCTCATTCAAGGATCACAAATTAAAGTTTAAGTGAAGGTTTGTGTTGTGTCTTAGTGTAGGAACCAAATATGCAAGTATATAATGAATAACAATAATAAGTAAATAATCAAGACAAGTATTTAAGATAGTTCACCAATCTTGGGCTATATCCACCATCTAGCCTAGGATTATATTAATATGTTAAAAGGAGAGAATACAAATTTAAAGGAATTACAATGGAGAATTAGTGTAAGGGAAGAGAGGAGCTAATATGGGTGTAATTTACATAAGCAAGAGATAATGCTCTAAGATGAGACTTTTGGCACACTAAGTAAGTTCCTAAGGCTAAAGTATTTGTAGTACAGCTAAGTGGAAAAAGGGGGGCAGCGGCTTAGGACAAACAGAATAAGGCCAGCTAGTTAAGAGAAGTACCCAGTACATTCACTCGACCCACCTGCTTGACCGAGCAGACTGTCAAGAGGTGTGCAGGGGATAAAAAAACAGGTTTTGACTTCTTCCTTTCCTCTTCCATGTAACCCCCACGATCTTCAAAGCCTCTTACACCTTGAACCTAGGACTAAATTTGCACTTCAAGCTCTTCACATGTCAAGCTAATACTTCCAACAGTACATTGTACTATGGTTCCCATACAAACCAAATCACAAACATGTGATGAGTCCTCTTTTAACCTTCACTAATACACATGATTAATTTTCTTAATCATGTTCTTGATTACTTTGTAAACATAAGTCACCCATAATCACAACATCTTAGATATTTATAAGGCTCGCTCAAGCGTGTGTTGTGTATAGCTTAGCCAATATAATGCTATTTTGAAGTCCCGTCTCCATGCCTAGCGGGATTTGTTTTCCTCTTTAAGCCTCAGAACTGTAGTGACTCTTAGGTTTAGACTCATTTTGTATTGCTTTGGCTTTTTTTGTGGATTTTTATGAAATTTACTTTGCCAAAAAAAAGTTATTGTTTTGAAAATGCTTAACATAGTAAGCTTTGTTTTAGGTTTCCTTTCTTTGGGAGTTGTGACCTTATAAAGATGGCTCATGGCATTGACCGTGCGAAGCCAAATCCACATGCCATACGTTGGTTTGTTTGAGCTAGTGTGATATGCGCCAAACATCAATGTTAAAGTTTCTGCACCTTTTTGCAAATGTCGGCTCATAAATCGGAATGAATAGCCGCCCCACATTAGAGATGACCATGGGTCTAGGACCCTATTGGATCCGTCCAAAATCAGCCCCTTTTTGAATGGTTTGGATCTTTTTTTTGAGACCCATCGAATTCGAGTCGTATCTAGATCCGAAAAATAATTGGCGGGTCTGAGTCTTGGTTCAGATCCGTGGACCCAGAGCTGGATCCATACCCGACCTCTAGACCCGGATCCTGGACCCGCCATATAGATCCGGACCCGGATTTTTATTTGGTTTCTACTCGTCTAACCATGAAAGAAGTACTGTTAATTGCATGAAAGGAAGTTTGTTGAAGACAAAAACGTGGACCATAGAAATCACACGCATTGTCGAATGCATGATACAAAAATAGTGAATGCCCAGTACAGTAGTAGCATATTAATGAAGATTTTAACTAAGTATCCTAATTATTTTGATGCTAAAAAGTCAACATTTTTTGAGATTGTTTGCATGCTAGCCTGGATATAGCAAAACGCAGTTCGTTTTATTGGATTTGGACTACTGTATAACATCTTATTACAAATTAAAGAGACTTAAAAACCCTAAATCCATCATATTTAAAGGGTTTGGGTTTGGTTATGAAAATGTTGGACTTTTAGGGTCTAAATCCGAGTCTGGATCTATAAAAAATAAATGAGTCTAGATCCAAATCTGGCTGGACTCGCTCCAGACCCACCCCATGATCATCCCTACTCAACATGTGTGTGACATTCAATTTGTCATTTTTTTTATCGTATTTTATTAAATTTGCTATGTTTTTATTTGAACTAGTATTGAACCCTTGTCTAATGCATAGACAGGGGCGGACCTAGAAGGTAGCATGGGGTTGCACATGCAACCCTATACTTTTTAAAGAAAAGTTGAAAGTTTTGGTTGCACCAGAAATTGAAGATGGGTCAATCGCGTGGCTGATAAACACGGACACGCCTCTGGACCTGCGTGTCGCGTGTCGGACACGGACACGCGACGGACACGCGAAAATTCGTGTCTGACACGCCAAATGAAGTGTCCAATATTTTAATATTTTTCTGGACACGTGCACACGGCAAGGACACGCGACAGACACAGCAAGGACACACGACGGACACAACAAGGACACAAAAGGGACACGTGTCCCACGTGTTTTTTTTTTTTTTGAAAAAAAATATTCGAAAACAGGGGCTTGGTTACTCAATTACTCCCTCCCGCAGACCCGCACTCTCTCTCACTCTAAACCTAAATACTCTTCCTCTATTCGCTGGCTCGGTGCCGCCCTCCCGCACAACCGCACCACGCCACCCGCCGGGTGCCGGCTACTTCTCGTCTGCTCCATCACAGACGTTGTCGGTGCTGCTGCCTGCTGTGGGTTGCTCGAGCCTCGAAGCGACGAAGCCTCGATTCGAAGTTTGATTGTTCGAACACAGTCGAACCCTAATCCCTAAAAATCAAAACTTTTGAAATCTAGAAGATTATATTTGTCTTGGCATGGCGAATCTTTCTCTTGATGAGCCCGAGTTGGAAACTACTTTTGTAGCGGAGGATGATGATGGATGTCATATGGATGATGTATGATGATCAAACATAAATTTACCTATTTATTTGGTTTTCTTTGATTTGGTTTGTATGACTATTTTTAAATACTCATGTTGTTTATTTGGTACTTATTTGCATTATATGTGAGTTTTATGTTTTTAAAGTGTTTATTTACATATATCAAATGAAAGATTGTAAAATTATCTTCAATTTTATATATTTATTATATTACCATTTTCGTGTCCCTGTGTCTGCCACTTTAAGTTGGCGTTTTCCCCGTACCCGTGTCGTGTCCGTGTCCGTTTTAGTGCAACTTAAGCCAACTACAACTATTTAATATCATCCACATTCAATATAAGTTATTAGTAATAGAAGTTGTAAAAGCACATCGAATAAAACAGTAAGTTATTTACTGTATATTAATATAAAAATTCTAGTTTTAATTTATGATTTTAGGAAAATTTACTGTAAATAATACAACCTTTTCCTAATTTCCCTGCAATAATACCAACTATTGATTAACCATGAATAATACCAACTTAAATGAGTGTTTTTCTAGAAAATTCCTAACATGTTAAAAATCAAACTATAGGTGATTATAAGACAAAAAAAATTTGGTAAATTAGTTAATAAAATAATTTTAGTATTATTCTAGAAAATAACCCCTCTAAGTTGGTATTATACATGGTTAATCAATAGTTGCACTAGTGGAAAAAAAACTCATTTGTTGCAGTTTTTTGGCCATTATTTGCTGCGGTTTTGGCCCCAAGCAATAGTGATAGCAGCAAATGACCTAATTTAAATGCTGCGGTTTTTTACTGCAGCAAAAAAGGGCTTTATTTGCTGCGGTCAACCCCAAAACCGCAGCAAATAAGTGGCATTATTCGCTGCGGTCATCCCACAAAACCCAGCAAATAATGGCACTTATTTGCTGCGGTTTTGTTGGCTAATCGCAGCAAATAGCTATTTTTTTTTTCTTTTTTCGTTTTATTCTAATAATAATCCAATAATAATGTAGAATGTAATAACAATGATTAATCCAATAATAATCCAATGATAATCACAAATAATCACCAATAATCTCTTTGTAATAAAAAACTCTCGATAATATAATATGATATGTACGTACATATATATGCAATAATATACATTAAAGTCCTAAAAAATCTATACTAATTACAATTTATCAGAGACAAACATTAGCAAGATACGCAGCAATCTTGTCTTTTAATTCGCGCATCTCTCCACTTCTCAGAGGGCGTGTTTTACTCGGAATGTCGTATAAAACCTATAATATAATATAAAATTAAAAGATTAATAAACATTAGATTTTACCAATAATAATAATAATTTAAGAACGTAACAAATACTTACGGCATCTATGTTTTCGACTCCAACCTCCTTCACAGATTTTAAGCTATTCTCCATGAATTTGAGAAAGTAGTAGCCGCAATCAACGGAATTAGAAGGTTGTCGAAAGCACTAAGAGAAAATAGATGTTAGTGCCAAAGAAGCATAAGAACGCATAAAATCGCAACTTAATACGTAATTTCTAGCATACGACTATGATTTTCAATTCTAACCACTTCAACGCAATAATATAGACCACATAGTGTTGTGTGACAAGTTTCGCGCAAAACAAACCAAGTTTGAGCTACTTTATGTGCAAAAGTGCCAAAAACGCTTAAAACCGCATAAAATCGCAACTTAACGCCTAATTTCCACCATATGACAATGATTTTAAATTCTAACCACTTCAACACAATAATATATACCAAATAATGTTTTATGCCAAGTTTCGTGCAAATCAAACCAAGTTTGAGCTACATTATGCGCAAAAGTGCCAAAAACGCATAAAAACGCATAAAATCACAACTTAACACGTAATTTCTAGCATACGACAATGATTTTAAAATTCTAACCACTTCAACACAATAATATATACCAAATAGTGTTGTGTGCCAAGTTTCGTGCAAAACATACCAAGTTTGAGCTACTTTATACGCAAAAGTGCCAAAAACGGTTAAAAACCCTTAAAATCGCAACTTAACACCTAATTTCTACCATATGACAATGAATTTCAATTCTAACCACTTCAACACAATAATATATATCAAATAGTGTTGTGTGCCAAGTTTCGTGCAAAACAAACCAAGTTTGAGCTACATTATGC
>NC_080048.1:26899940-26922440 GCF_026212465.1 Amaranthus tricolor
ATTGTAAGCAGCTATTTGATACTGTAAAGCTTGAATGGATCTAAAAAAACCCTAAATCTAGTACATTCATGTTAGGGGAATTTGATGGTTGTTGAACTAGTTGAATGTCGAACCCATCTTTCATTGCCTCTTCTAAAAATTCTCTATCATTATGTGCTATATGTGGTTTGGCATTGTCTTGTTGAATGTAAATATGCTTTGACAATCCTTCAGTCCATTTTGCTCTTATGGTTGGCAGCACATTAGTGATAAGCATTGCTCTAATGTGTTCTTTCATGATTGATTGTATTGGTTTTGTTTCCAACTCCCCCCTTTTCTTGTTCTTAGAGCTTCTTTTTGCTGGCTCTTGTGTAATAAATGGACAAATGCCTATCTTACCATCTAAAAAAACATCACCATCAGTTGTAAATATTGCCTTTGTAACAGCACACATAAACATGATTTTTGGAATGAACCTCTTTGATTAACACTCTCTATGTGGTTCTACTTCACCTGGAGCTAGATAATAAGTTTGTGTCTCTCGGGTTAGATAGAAGTGTTTTTCATCTATGTGAACAACGTTAGTGTATGGCTTAAACTTAAATGCATCATTATGTTGATCATATTCACATTTCAATAACGCAAAACTTAACTTGTGTAGCTTGTTATTCTCATTCAAAGCTAGTTTGATTGCGTTTGTGTGCTTCCTTATGACTCTGCTCTTCTTCCATCTACATACTATGGTCTGTGACACCCTTATCTACTTAGCAACTGAATGTTGAGTACATTTGAGTTCATATTTGATGGCCTTAAATTTTTATTCATCAAATTCGATTTTGTTTGGTGCATCTCTTCCTACTCGCTTGCTGTTGAGGTTAATAACTGTGTTGTTATTCCTGATTTGCTTCTTCACTTCATTCCACAATCGTGTGATTGTTTTCCTACACACTTGAAACTCAGTGGCAAGTGCATTGATTGTGCCTAGCACTGGTTTGCCCTTCTTATTTAACGCTTAAAGTAGCCTTTGCATTATTTGGGTTCTTTGTTGTGTAGTTAGGTTTTTTGAATGAGCCATTTTTTTTTGGATGTGTAATTAATGACTTATGTTTGGTGTATTTATTGCCTCTGATGTGGTCTGTTGTGCTGAGAATTATGTTTTGGCGCCTAAATTAATTCATGAAATGTTGTGGTGTGTTTGTTCTTCATGCTATTGTGTTGGCGCCAACATTTCATTTTAGGTTATTTCATCTTATTGGCGTCAGTTTCTGATTCATTTCAATATTTCGAACATTTTAATTTGGGTTTCTAAAATATTTTGGGTACTGTGATGAAATTTTTAGTTGAAAATTTGGTTGTTTGCAAATCAGTGGCTATTTATGAAATTAATAATGCGTCATTTTTGGTAATTTTGGAAAACTGAAGTCAATGATCGCAAAAAAATCCGCACTCACATGATCAGTAACGACTGCAACTACACCGAGGCCGTCGAAGAATTAAGAAGGCTAGCTCAGATACCGTAATGCTTCTATGTAATTTAATTTAGTACTCGAAAAAATTTATGTAATTTCGAATGACTATTGTACATGTAGGACTTATTTATGTAATTTCGGTTTTAAGTAGACATGCGATGTAATTTTAGTGTTGAACTGAAAAAAGTTTCCGACCATTGATGTTAAAAAAATTCAGCTCTTAGATTTGGTTAAAAAGTCCTAGAAATTGGTGGGAATCATTAATTGATTAATCTTTGCAATTAAAAACCCATAATACCACTCTCTCTCCTACCCTTAGGGTCCATTTTGACTCTCCTTAAAATCCGTGAAAAGTAAAATGGGACTCCTAAGAGAAATAGGAGGGAGTATGTTAAAAGTGTGTAAAAAAAATAATAACATTAGTTCCATTTTATTGGGGGCTAAATAAATTAGTTGAGTGCTATTTTGTGGAAAACATTTGGGATTTATTAGGGGTATTTATGACTTGTATCAAAACTTAACGGAAATTAAATGTTTTTACCTCCATAATGTTACTATAGTTAATTTTCCAAGAGTTGAGTGCTATTTTGTGGAAAAAGTTTTGTAACTTTTTTTGTAACTTTTACCACTCGTCTTTTGCCAGTTTACCATATAGAATATCTCTTTTTTTAATTGAAAATTAAATTTTGTAACTTTTTTTTTAAAGTAGGGTTTGTATAAGTTAATGATTAAATCTTAAATTCTCCACATTTTAAATTATTTTATTAGCTGAAGGTTTGTGGAATTCTGCGGTTTTTGGAGTTGGGTTTTGAATGCTTGGGATTTGGGTTATAGGAGTTTAATTAATGTGCACTATAACCTAAGTCCTCAAATACAATTAGCAAAGGTTTTAGTTGGGATTCTTTTTTGTGTTCAATATTAAGTTGTATTGTTGTAGTTTGTCTTAAGTAATTCATTAAGCAATAGTTGCATGCCATATGTTTGTTTAAATATCTGATTGGATCTGTGAAATTTAGTCTCTTTGATATGAGGATTCTATAATTATCGTCATTCTGTTGTTATTTTCAAGTTGTTGTCGTCACTAGGTTGTTGTCACCACTGCAGTCTTGTGCTATTTTGAAGTTGTTTTTGCTATCGCTTTTTTGTTGTTGTTTTCTCTTGATGCAGACATTGATGCTATTGTTGTTTTGGTGTTGATGTCGCGTTGTTGTCATTGTATTGTTGCTACTGTCAAGTGTTGTTGTTGTTGAGCGTTCTATCTCAGGCTGTGACTAACAACGATGAGTGATGAAATTATAGTGAAGCATGATTAAACGCGGAACTTGCAAGACTGAAGAGTTATGAAAGTAATTTGTGTGATTGCAGAATCTGTGTTAATACAATTTAGTACTTGATGTCAAATATGGTATTTTTCCATATGGTTTAACTGAGTCATATATAGTCTAGGCCTCTAATCCTTTTGGCTTATTCTGGAGAAGTTGGTTACATTAATCTTGTTTCTAAAAGTCCTTTATAGTAGCTTGATTCAAAGTAGGGTTGAATTTGGAGCAAGAACAGTCTTGATAGAAAAGACTAACAGGAGGGAATTTGACCCAAACTAGGACAAAACGAGCCAATAAGAAAGCTCAACAGCAATAACACAACAATGAGACCCGCAACACCAGAAATACACAGTCAACACCGAGATCAACATAAGTAAAGACACAACAAGAGAAAGAACCCATCAAAGGCAGCAGCACCTGAGCAAAGATCAGAAGCAGCTCCACTTAATGCACCCTCTGCCAGCAGACCACTTACAAACCTTATGCAATTAAAAAACCCACAATAGGTACAAGCACTTCTCTTGTTGTTTATGCCCTTTGGTTGTAAATTTATTCTCTTTATGTAAATAGTTTAATTTCTTTTGCCTTCAGTGGAAAAATTGAAGGTTATGATAGGATGTTTGTATTGAGCATCTACCCTCTATTATCCGTAGTATAGTAGTATGGATATGGGTATCAAATGGAATGATCATTCTACATAGCAGTAACTGTTAGGTGGAATTGTAGAGCTTTTGAAATTGAAGATGTAAAGATGGAAAATCTTTTTGTTTACTTTGCAGTAGTTTTGCTAATTTAATATGGAATTAATAGATGATTTAGGAAAATGAAAGATAGACATGGTTAATTATTTTGTTAGATTCTCAAAGGACTAGTCATGTGGATGATGTATGTTTTACTTCTTATTTATTGTTTCCTCTTTTATTATATATCGTATATGTGTGTTATTAAATTAAAATGTTTTTCTAATTGAATACAGGAATGTGATCATAGTACATAGATGTGCATTGCAACGTCACTTGATTCGAGATAGTTAGGTGCTCTATACACAACATTGCAAATCAAATCATACTTGAGCATTATGGGTTATCCTAAGTGCAGAAATATTATTATTGTCATTGATATTTTGGTTTTAAATAGAAATTCTTTAAAACTTGTTTTGTATTTTGTAATATTTATACAATTATGATAAATTCTTAATGTTTAAATAATTTCTTAATTTTTGATTGTTTTACGCCATTATTGGTGAATTAAAAAGAAATTTGTGATAGAATAAAAGTGACACAATATTGCAGATAGTGACACTATGATGTGTAGGAAAAACATTTAGTGATAGAAAAAAAAAACGTCACTAATAGAAATAGAGGCTTGATAATGAATGCAAAAAATGACACAAGCGTAGATAGCGACGCGTATAAGCGTCGTAAGAAGACAAATAGTGACGCCATATAGCATTGTAAAAAGACAAATATTGGCTTAAATGTGTCTTATAAAGACAATTAACGACACTACAAGTGTTTTTAATTGACAAATAGCGACATTTAAGAGCATCGTAAAATGATACTTTGGCATAACAAATTGGCGCAAAATGACAAATAGTGACGAGCAAAAGCATTGCAAATATGAATTGTGACATTAAAAGCGTCGCAAATAGAAAAAATACTTGACATTAAAAAGCGTCCTAGTTAGTGAGAATTTAGACGCTTTTTAAAGTGTCGGTAATTAGCAACATTGAAAATACCGACGCTTTTGTGAAGCATTGCAAAGCTATATTGCGACGCTTTAAAGCGTCGAAAAATGTAAAAAAAGCGTCACAAAATGCCTGTTCTCTTATAGTGTAACCAATATTGTTCACCACATCCTGGAGATACATGCTAAAGTCTACCGATAAAAAAAACCCCTCTTACAAATGGACCATTCATGCTCCTTTCTCTTCCAAACAAATTTCACCAGAAATTCAACATATTGAAGTTCTCTAGTTTCTTCGAATCTAGAATTACATTCTATCAAAGCTAAAAATATTGGCTTATTAACCTAAAGTTTATTTAAGACATGTTCAATTGTTTCATTTTCATTAAATACAATAGTTTGTTCTCCTGGTAGGTGAAAATTCGATCTCTTAATAGAAGGAAGCCTATAGTAAATCTCAAAGAAAAAATTGCTCCAAATAGCCTCATAAGCCATAACGGGTCCAATATCGGATCCGGATCCTAAACGGTTACAACTTATTTTTTGCAACTGAAGCTTTCCATATAATCTGTGAATAGCCCCCTTGGTAAATTATAATGACCTAAAGCGTCAGCTACTGTTTCAAAATCCTAGCAGCTGTGAGTATTTGCAAATGATGATGTTACATAGAGGAGGAAGACAACAATAAATAAGAGGGAAATTGTAAAGTACTTTGACTGATTTTGTAGACATTTTGGTTCATCACTTTAAATTGGGGCTTTAGAAATGAGATGTAGTAGTTATATTTTATGTTTAGTAGTGGTGATGGAATAATTTAAACTTCATGCTGCTCTATTTATGCACTATAATTCATGTAATTTTTCTTAATGGGAGTTGGGTAGTTTAAGGTTCGCTGGGCAGTGGGCTTTGGGTAGTTAATAAAAACGGGTCCTACGGATCCACGGGTCCGGGTATTATTTAAAATCCGGATCCGTCAATTTTAAACGGATCTAAACCTACCCGGATCTAATGGGTTTAAAATTTAAGGACCCAGACCCGTGAAAACGGATTCGGGACCGGTCTAGGATCCATTGCCATCCCTAAAGTCATGGACCATGTATCAATATGAGATATTTCACATTTTTGTATAAAAATGGGAAAAAGAATGTTTTTCTAGAATCTCCGCAATTATTAAATCATCTACATCCTCAATTTTCGGAATCTTATCATCTCGGTTTAGAAATAATACAATGTGTTCATGTGGTAATCCTCGTTTTTGAAATCCAACACTATAGACAACTGTAAATAATTTTAATTTACATAAATTGAATATTAACGATATTTGTCTATACAACAAACAAAATAATGTAAGTAACTTATCAAATAAACTTTCCTTTGTAATATCTTAACAACTAGTCCAATTTACAAAATATATCTGGTCTTTCCTTGGAACCCAAATTCCTCTTCTAAACAAATCTGGATATTTTATGCCATATAGGATTACACGTGTATGTAATGATTAGGTTCAGATATCTATATGTCTTGCAAATTCCCATGACATCATGATATAGTTTGGTCCTTAATAGTGTTTAATTATTACGGATAAAAAAATAGTCTTTCTAATTCAATCATTGTCCATCCATCAACAATAAATCGTTGAAATAATTTCCCATATCGTAAAATTGTATGTGCTTCATATTCCTATCCATTAATCTATAGGCAAATCAATCACGCATGGTCAATTTGATTTCCTTAGATTAGAATTCGATGAACAGTAAGATTCTAATTCTCTATGATTTATACCAATTCTATACCCATCTTCCCCATGTACAAAAATTAAGAGATATTGTAAAGTTAAGTATGAGGGGCGCAACTCATTAATATGCTTCAATAATCCATTTCGATTTTCAATAATTATGTCTCTCTCTTCACATGAACTACCAAGTCTCCTACAATAAGGGCAACTAAGATGCAAATGGCATATTGTACGTCCTACCATATGTTGTTCTTTTACCGATCAACTTTAATTGAATGTTAACCTCATTTTAAGTCAATTTTGTCTCTTGCCCTTCTATATACCTTAACATACAAGTTAAATTCATCAATCATTTATTTTAATTCTTCCTACAAAACATCATCAACTTCCTTCGTACTTTTAGAACATAAATGAATAGTCAGAAATATATATTAATATATTTTACTTAAACATAAAATATGATATTGAAAACAATATTAATTTCTTATATATTACTTAAAAGCACATTTTTAGGTTTAAATCTCATTTTCAGTATCTACAATGTATAGTTGTTGGAATTTTGTAGTATTTTCTTTTGTAGGAAACAAACTACCAATTTTATGGTAATTTTGACCTCCTAGTTTAAAACAATATGACCTTCAACCTTTGTTAACCGTATTTTCTACTCGACCTCCCGTTGGGTATTTGAGTTACGTAGACTAACAATAGTTTTTCAACTAATTTTTTTGTCAAAATTTCCAACACTTTCAACACCTAGTTTTGAACTTTTTTTGGTCAATATATAATTTTTTTCTAAATTAACTTTACATAATAAATATGATAATATAAAATAAATATATGTATCAAAAATATATCAAAGTATATAATTGAATCAAAAATGTGTTTGGGATAAGGTGTAAAATTAGAAATAGTCTTGTATGATTCTGAATATGAAAAATAGCTAAATGTTAGTGGAAATATGTTGAAGATTGAAGCGTAAGTCTAACAGGATATATATAAAGTGTAAAATTGGAAATTGTTGGATTAATGTTACCATTAAAGACTTAGAACAAAAATAGCATATCCTTATGAATGTGACTGTTAGGATTTTAATTCATTGCCATTAATGCTTAATATGTTGGTGATATTCTGATCAGTTGTTAAACCCACATTGATACCTTAACAACTATATTTTTATTTAAGACGTGATTTAATATTAAATCACGTCTATACTCTTGGAATACTATGATTAATGAGGTTAAAATAGAGCCATTGAAAAATGCCTATAAGTTGGTGTTGTTTTATTCACTTTGAGACGCATAATTTTGATTTTTCTCTCTTTTTTCTATTCACTTGTATAAGAGTGGTATTTGCTTCACACCTCAAATAGTGAGTGTACATTGCCTTTGGTGGGTGTATTAATCTTGGGAAAGTCTTGTTAATTTACACTTGGGATAAAACTTTCTTAATGGAATGCTAAGTTCGTGTCACACCATACCTTTCCTTATCAAACACATGTTAAACACAACTCTAAACACATTTCTCAAATACAAAGGTCGGTAATCCTCCTAAGAGACCATCTCTCTGAGAGACACCTCTCAAGAGCCCTAACCCAATTGGTTAATCAAAACACGCTAATTAATTATATTTAATGGTGGGGATTTAAGGTACACCAAGTAAGTATTTAAGGTATACCAGGTAGGGATTTGACATGTATCAAGTAGATATTTGGTGTATATCAAGTAGGAATTGAGCTATATCAATAGATATATGGTGTTCCTAAGTAAGGGTTTGAGGTATATTAAGTAGGGGTTTGAGACATACCAAATAAACAGTTATTTGGGGTATACCAAGTAGTTATTTAGGATTGTCAAATAGGTGTTTAAGGTATACATAGTAAGTATTTGGGATATACTAATTAGGTATTTATGGTATACCTATTAGGTGTTTGAGGTATGTCAGGCAGGAATTTGAGGTATACTAAAGAGGTTTTAGGTGTATACCAAACAGGTATTTACGGTTGTCAAGTTGGTGTTAGAGATATATTAAGTGTGGGTTTGAGTATGTAAAGTAGGCATATGAGGTATGTCGAGTCGTTGTTTGAGGTATATCAAATAGGTGTTTATGGTATATCAAGTAGGTGTTTGAGGTTAACAAGAATCAGGTGATTAGAAACACTTACTTGACAACTTCAACATACTAAAAACACCTATATTGTGAACCTCTAATTTACGTATCATAAATTTCTATTTGAGGTATGCTAAAACTCTAACGAATAAGCATGCAGTTACACTAAAATTCCTTTTTTTTAAAAAAATGAAATATAATGGCCCGACCCAATTAGTGAAGGTGTCTCAAAAAACTATCTTTCACAACAATTTTTTTAAAGAAACCTAATAATTTATTGATGAAAGTGTCATATTATATCTACAACAAAATAATAATCAATCAAATACATAACAGTTTTAACCAAACAAAATTCTCACGATCATTAGAAATGAGATCTAACACTAAAGTCTCCCCTTCTATTACATCCCTGCTTGATATAGCCTCCTGCGAAGAAAAATTTAGATCTTGTGTGGCTTTTAAATAGAAATAAGTTTGATACTATTAAGTGTATTACCCGTGATGATGTTATATAGCTTTTTTCCATTTAATTGATAACAACACTCAAACTTTCATTGTGAGAGACTTTAAAACCCAATATATGAGTAGATTGAATCCAATAAATAAATAGAATAATTCTATAATATAAAGAGACAGACTTTATTTGTAACAAAAAACAAAAAAAAAAAAACAAAAATAAAGAGATTGAGAGTTTACCATCAAGCATATTGTTGATAGTAGCCTCAAAGTAAACGATGAAAGCTAGGGTTTTCTTAGAAAAAAAAAGGAAAGGGAGAAAGAGGGGAGAAAGATAGTGGTTTTATACTCTTATCTCTCACAATAATTCGTATACCGATGTTATATACATATTAATACTAATAATGTGTGTTGTAATTGTAGCAATAAGAGGACCTTGAGAAGAACTTACCAAGTCCTGTATTACCAACAAATATAGTCTTGCATGTATATAGGGATATTGTCTCTATAATTATGCTCCATAATTTCTGATTGTGAAATCCAAAAGAAGTGGATGAAACTAACATTTTGGAAAAGTATAAAAAAAAAGTATTATTTTGTAAAATAGAGAAAATGTACAATAAGAAGAAAAAATACGTTAAATACGTGAATAAACATAAAAAATTATAAATAATGAAAAAAAATCAAATTGGGTAAGAAAAAATTAAGGAAAATTATCATAAGTACTCTTGAGTTTTGACATTTTATTAATAGTAACCCTAATTTTGTTTTTCAAGTGTGTCCTCGTATTATTGAGCATCTTACGACCGTAATACTTTTTTTTACTTTTTCCATTTAAAATCGTCCAAAACCGTTAACTTTTTCATTTTTCTTTTATTTTTCAGTTTAAAACATAATAAAAAGTTAATAATTTTGAATCTAAAAAGTTAAAAAATATTACGATATACGAGGGTATCATTATCATTAATAATAAAAAAATATAGAAATACCATTAAAAAAGAATTAAAACTTAGGAGAAATTATTTTCCTTAAAAAATTAATCGTAGGAGAGTAACTTGGTCCCAGTGGGCGAAACAAAGAAACCCTTAATATCACATTCGCGATCTCCCCAAATCAAAGCTTCAGAAAACTCAAAAATGGCGCAACATGGGCAATACACATCAATGGCAGCATTCCAACAATCGTACTCTAATCAATACATTCCACCACCAACTCTTCAACCTCCATATCAACAACAACAACAACAACAACCCATAAACATCTCTTCTTATTCATCCCATCAATACAATCATCATCATCATCATCATCCTCATCCTCATCCTCATCCTCATCCTCATCAATATTCATCTCTTCCTTCTATTCCCTTACCTCCAGTTCAATACCCTTCCTACCCACAACACCATTACTCTGATCGCCCTTCCTCCAAACGTCCTCGAGATCCCGTTTCAGATTCTGGTGAGATTCCTTCTACCAAACGACTTGCTTTGGGTAATGACATTTTATTTAGGGTTGTTGTTCCATCTGGACAAATTGGCAAAGTTATTGGTAAAGGTGGCCATAGAGTTCAGAAGATTAGGGAAGATACTAAAGCTACTATCAAGATTGCTGATCCTATTGCTGTCAGTTCTTTCTACTTAATCTTTGTATTCTTTGATTCTTTCAAATGATTTTAGATTTTTTATCATGGATATTTTATCATTTTGATTTTTTGATGATGGTATTGGTTTAGGAACTTCATTTATGGTGAATTCGGAAAAGTTGGCCAGAGTTCATAATAATTATAAATTCCCGTTGAAATTTACTTACTACCTAAACTAAACAAACTCTATTTTTTGGTAGAGTTATAAGCTGTTTGAATTATATTTGTGTGTTCGTGTATGAGAACATTTTTATGTAAAAGGGGATTTTGGGGTTTTATTCCTGTTGAATAATTTGTAGGAAAAAGTACCGTAAAAATACAACTTTTCAATATTTTCCCAATATTGATTAATCATGAATAATTTCCCTCTGACATCATTTGGCTTATTGGCTGGTGTGTTGGTGGCGGCCATGGGGAAGGGTGGTCGTAGCCTGGGGGGTTGCAATTCACAGGTGGTGATGTTTGCTGCTTATTTGGTGGTTGGTGGGTGTGCTGGGTGTGGTGGGGCTGGGGTGGTGCACAAGTGGGAGGAGGGGGATGAGTGGGAATTTTTTTTCTAATTCATATGTAATTTATTTTTTTTAGAAATAAAGGTGACTGGTAAAAGTAAATGTTGGTGGAAAACTTACCTCAAAGTTGGTATTATTTCTAGTTAATTAATAATCCTTATTATTGTAAGGAAAAAATTGGAAGGTAATATTATTCAGGGTAATTTTTCCTAATGTATCATGGCCTCACTTTGGTTTTGTTTGAGCTAGGCTTTCTTTAGAGCATTACATAGGAGATTCATTGACGTAAATCTCTTTAATTGAACTTTGTTTTTGTTTGTAATAATTAGTTCTTTGGATTTTTTGTTTGTTAAATTAGAATATTGTATGATGGTGTTTTTTTTAAGTTAATTCATGTTGAATTTGGGAAAATGGGATCTTGTGAAGTTGGGGTGTGTTAAAATTAGGGAATTTGTTTTTCAGGTTGTTTGATTTAGTAGATTAATAAACTATTTGAAATCTTTTTATGTGTTTTGTGTATAGAAAGTATTGTTGTGTAGAATGGGATTTTAGATTTTATTCTATTTTATGAACTAAATTTATGATGGACTTGTTGGGTTCTATCGCTATTTAGTAAAGCTTTTTTTAGAGCATCAGATAGGATACTCTATTAATGTCGGTAATTAAAGTAAGGTGCGTTGGGAATATGGTATTTGTGGTTCCAAGATTCTGGGATTGGGGATGAGTGAATAAGAACTTTTGATAAACGTTTGTTGGCTGTTGGTCGTTTTATAAATGCTTAATTTGTACGCTGATGCTATTTGGAAATTGGTTTGTCAGACTCATGGTAGACAGTTGGATTGCAAGTAAGTCCTTGGCTTGGTATACTAGGTGAAGAGCAGGAAATTTGGTCTTTACTTCCTATGTTTATAAGAAGGAGTTGTTTAGATGTTTGAATGCATGTTTTCTATGTTGTCAAGGCATCATTGACCAGATAATGATATTTTTGCATGTGATTAAAACTAGAAATATGTTCGTCCTTTTTAATTAGATGCATTTATAAATTATAAAAACATATTCTACTACAAATCTTGTATGAGACCGTCTCACCGTGAGACTAGCCCGTATAATTAGTCCATTTCTCCAATTGATCACTTTAGGATTGTAAGTGATCACTTAATAGTTTATAACTCTAAGATTATAAGAAGTTACCATTTTAAAACTATTTATTATTGAGTACTTCGAAATTATAAATAATTACTTTAAGACAATAAATCTACATTAGGCCAGCCTTATAGAGAAGGTCTTACCATGAGATCGCCTCATTTGAGAATTTGTGCATTTTCTATATCTAATACTCCCTCCTATTCTTTCCATTTGTCCCATTTATCATTTCACGCTATTGTTCTATCATGCTTAGTTTGTATTTATTCCTAATTTATAAGTTAAAATATAGACAACTGGAATATTGTTTGATTTGTCTCATTGTAAACTCTATTAAGGTTTGGATTCGTGAATTGGCAAACATGCAGTGCGAAGTGATTCAAATGAAAGAATAGGAGAAAGTATGATTTAGTGGTCAATTGTCAACAAGAGACATTGTTAAATGATAAAGTTTTATGAGTATATCCTAGTAGGAGTAGATCTATATGAAGTTGCATTTTTGTAATAAATGGAGATGCAAGCGATAGAATTTTCAACTAATAAGTTGCTATGAGCCTTCATGTTTCCTCCTTTGATGCAAATTATGTTGTTGAATTTGGAATGTGTGCCCTTTTTGATCATTTTTTTTATTGAATTGAGTGATTTATGAGTACAGTTGTGTACTTATAGTCTTATGCATAACATGGCCGATCCTTTTTGGTTAAGTCTCTAAACGGTATTATTTCCAGCTTACAATCCATTATATTACCATTTTGTTGGAAATATAATCTGTTTTATTGAAATAGAAATCATGCTTCACTTATGTCAAGTTGGTAGATGTATTCTATTTGGGAGCAAGGAAGATTTTGATTAGTGTCATCTAATTTATGAGCTCCATGTCATAGTTTTTTTGGTAAATTCTGATGCAAATTTTCAATGTCATACTCAACAAAAAGTTCATGTTTTTTGCCAATGAAAATTCAAAAGAACATAATTTCAATATTATTATATTGCTTTTTTTTTTGAGTAGCTTCTTCTAATCAATTTAATCGTTGGCTAAGGAGATGGAATACAATGACGAAACTTGGGTGAACATTTATGGGCTGCAAAAATTTGAAGTCTAGTTTTGTGTAAAGAAAATGAGGGCAAATGTTTTAACTTTTGAAGGTGTCTGGTTTTTGAAAATGGTATATAGCTTAGCCTTATATCTGCTATTGACTAAACGTATAGCTTCTCTACTACGGTTTTATAGTACTTTTTGTAGGGATTGTAATTCCTGTGACCAGTATATTCCATTATATACTGTTGCTGCTATTTAATGCACTTTTGCTTTCTTATGTGTAAATTTGGAAGGAGTGGAATGTGATTCAATGGCAAGGAGGATGGGCAAAATTCGAATTGTTAACGCAATGTCTTTTTTGTGTTAGAGATTCGAGGAACGTGTTATAATAATTAGTTCTAAAGAGAATGGGGCTGGCGGTATGAGTGATGCGGAGAAGGCGTTGCTTCAGATTGCTTCTCTTATCCTTGCGGTACTTGATGCCATCCTCTCTTTTATCTTTCCTCATTATGAATAGCTATGTTTTATACATTTGCATCAATATTTTCCCCTTCTGTTATTCCTAGTAAAATGTGTAAAGGGCTCAGAGAATTTACGTGACCACTATATATTTTCCACGAGATTTGCCGTTATAGTGAACAATAGAAGAACACAGAAATGTACTGTTATAGAAGAATGTAGTAATAGATCATATAGATGTAATTGATAGAAACAAGATAACACTAGCATTCGAGAGGCTTGCACTCTCCCAAGACTTGAGCGTAAAATTGACTATAATGTGTATTATAGTTTTTTGATATGTTTTTCTCATTTAATATTCCTTATTTATACTAGTTTCCCATTTCTATACTAACTAACTAATACCAAAATACCAATACACCCTTCTGTTCTATATTTGTGATTGACGTATCTCGTATTGCCATAATTCTTTCATTGTATAATAATCTTTGAGCTTGTGGCCGTGTATCTTAGTATGCCTTCCCCCCCAATCCTTCTCAATATTCTTAATCTAAGACGTCTTATCACACTTTTAAAAGGGAAAGGGGAGGTGTGAGCGTGGCAAGAACTGTTTACAAGTGCAACTTATACTTGTTTCTCATCAATTTGACTGTAAATAATGCTTTTAGGATACCTTTGGGCTCCTTATAGTGTTGACCTTGTTACCATGCAATGGTCTTATGTATCAATTTGATTTACTTTTAATCGACAGGATGATGGAAGCAGTGCATCTGCTGCCGCGACTGATCCCTATGGTGATGCTGCAGGACATGTAGCTAATAATTCAGTAAAGTTGTTAATAGCAGGTTCTCAAGCAGGTGGCTTGATAGGGGTATCTGGTCAGAACATTGAAAAGCTTCGAAATACTTCTGGTGCTGTAATTGCAGTTCTTGCACCAAATCAACTGCCTTTGTGTGCATCTGCTCATGAATCGGATCGCTTGGTCCAGGTAAAATTGATATGTTCGTCTACCCCTTTTTTGGCTGTGGGTGTGAGTAGGCTGACCATTTTTCTTCACTTTTATCTGTTCCTTGTTCAGCCTTCATCATTGTCTTCTTAAAATGATTCTGACGTTATATATTTCTCTTTGAGCATAGGGTGAGGACAAAAGCCTGTACTCTTCGCTTCTTAGGGGAAATTGCTAATGTCTGTAGATCCCATAGATCTTTATTACATGTTAGTGAGAAAAATGCATCATAAATTTGGGCCTAAATCCACTGTAATTAGATATTGTCATTTCCTATGTTTTTGTAGGAAGATTACTCAACAGTTGTGTACTTGTTCTTGATTTAGTGTTGTGCTTCCCATGACCATGTATCTGTTCAAGCCAGGTAGCATGTGCAACTTTATGAATTTGATTGAATTATATGCTGTCAAACTTCGGGTCATTTTATTTGGAGTTATCAAATGCAAATACAAATCATGAGTTGACATGCGTGTACAACTCCACTGATGTGAGTATTTTGACCAACCAAGTATTAGAAGACCAAAGTTTGTTGTCGCATTGAAATTTTGTGGTAGGTACTATATAGGGGGATCTCCAGTCCTCTACTCAAGAAGTGTTAGATCCTAGCTGTCGATCCTTTTAATCCGAATAAAGTTCCGTTGCTCCTTTATTTCCTCCATATCCCTGCCCCATTTTTCTTCCATCCCCCTCCCCTCTTCCCTCATTCCCTTCCCTTGTCCCTCCTGCCCATCCCTCTCCCTCGTTCCCATCTTTCCTTCTGAATCTTCAATGCAATTCCCTTTTCCATTCCCCCTCACCTGCCCTTTTTTGTGGGCTGGCACTGACAATGTATATAATTAATGATTGCTAGGTCTGTCTGCACCAGGAATGAGGAAAAATGAAATACAGGTTATCTGGGTGGATTTCCTTGACTATTCTCATTTGCGTGAGTTTGCCATTGAGTATGGATCAATTTTCTCTCTTTTTCCTGCCCCCTTTTTTTCCTCTAGTATTTCTGCTTGATAAAGGGTAGGAAGGGAATGAAAAGACTTTTCTATACAATTGTTCAAGAGTTAGGGCTCTCTTGCTTCCCCTTTCAACTTTCATAGACAACAAAATGACATCAGAAAAATAGTCCTTAGCCTATCATGAAGCATAATTTGAATTTTAAACTTAAATGGCCAAGAGACTATTGATAAGTTTACTAACTAAGCTATGAGGGTTGCAGACTCAATGCATTGTGTAAAAATATTAAAAGGGTCTTTTTTGGGTAAGTATTACTAGCACCATTAAATGTTGGTTAGCTTTCAGGAATACTTGATGTAGAGATTTTTTTTGAAATGCGCTAGTACAACATTGTTATTTCTTAAGAGAAATTTTGAAAAAGTACTAGAAGCAGAAATGAAAAAATTATAGACATTGATATGCATTTAACACTCATAGAGGCTATTGGCAGTGTAGAATAATGTCAGCAACTATTAGGAAAACACTTTTACTCATAGAATTTGTAAGTAGCCAATTCATTCTCCCATCCTAAGTGTTTGAAACCTTATTTGTGAAAGTTTATGCTTTACTATTGGTCGTAGGAAGAGAAAATGGATAATTTTCTGAATTTTATAATCTATAATGTGAAGGCTCAAGCTTAAACAAAATTTTATATATACTTCTATATATATAGGTCAAGTTCCTATGAGAACCAAACTTATATGAAAACCATAAGAACCATAATCTAAACCGTTATATCAAAATTAAGGGCTAAGATTCGCTTGCATTTTAATTATGGCATTTTTGTTATTTTTTTTTTATTTTTTTTTTCAGGAAGCTTTTTTGGGAACAAAATGTTTTATATGGAAATGAACACATCTTTGCCTAAAGTAACACTTTTTTATGTAAACTAACACTTTTTTATCACTGATTTCTTTTTTCTAAATTTGTTTTTGGGGAAAAAATCTTTTTGTTTGAAAATTAACATTTTTTGGGCGCAAAAGTATTGCCTTTACATGTAAAAAGTATCACTTTTCAGTGTTACTTTATGGAAATTAACTGTAGACTTCTAGTCTGTTGGACTTGGATCAAGTTCGTGTGGCTAAAAGACTAGTTCTCATGGTTCTTGTATAAGCTCGGTGTTCATCTGAATCTTTTCTTATATATTATATTGGAAAAAGTTCAGGTAAGAACGAAACTAGAATAAAAACTGTGAGAACCAAAATCTTAGACTCGAACTTGATCCAACGGACCAGAAGGAAAGAATTTATTTCCATAAAGTAACACTTTTTAAACAGAAATCAACAATTCATTTCAATATATATAATAGTAACAATTTGATTGGTTATTGGTATTATATGTTAGCAATGGTAATGAAAATTTGATGTAATTTAGCTAGAAAAACTACTTGACAAGGTTGCTTGTCCTACTCTAGTTATTTTTTCTCTTCCTACATTTATTCTCGTCCATTATCATTTGAGATGGTGGTATCAGGTAGTATTGGAAATTATGAATAAAAAACATCTTTGAGGAAGAGGATTGATTATCATGGAAATGACCTACTACATCAAAACTAGCACTAAAACTCATTTTGATTACCATTATATAGCACCAACAACCAAACGGACCATACATTTCATCAAAACTAGCACTAAAACTCATTTTATTACCATTATATAATACCAACAACCAAATGGACCATAAATTTATCATTTAAAAGTGAAGTTTTTCACGAGTACTTAGGTGTGTAACTAGTTATGCACTGGGATCTCGGGAACTCCATTTTGTGCTATGTGTTTGTTGCTTATTCTGAGAAATGATCTGTCTTGTGGACATCAGATATCAGGTGAAGTAACTGCTGTAATGAAAGCTATTGAGGATATTGGTGTTGAACTTCGGTAAACTTATTTCTTCACCACTTGAGTTTGATCTCTGTCATCTCCAGTCTTCTCTGGTTCATATTTTTGTCAATTCATTAGGAAAAATCCTCCAAAGCAAGTAATATCTATCAGCCCAACATATAACTTGAGTATTGCAAGAGCCGCTCAGCATATGGACCCTAATACTGGTAAATGTGCTTCTACAAGCATTTGTTTGTGCAAGTGATTTGATCTTGTGTTATTCTAATATTCTCTCAATAAAATTATCCCAAATAATTTTTGATTGCAGCTGAATATGTGACATTGGATATGGTGATCTCCGAAACAATGGTAGGTGGCTTGATTGGCAGAGCTGGTTCCAACATATCAAGGATCAGAACCGAATCTGGTGCAATGATTAAGGTCTGTGTCCTGTGGGAGCATGCAATGTTGTGAATTCCACCTCTATTCCTATTTTTTTAGACATGTAAAAGTCATTCTTCTCTACCGAATAACTTACTACAGTCTGAATTTTTTAACACTCTTTGTGGCGTGTCCTACCAATTCTATTCTTTCTCTTGTTTGATGTTCAAAGAAATTTACCATCTACTTGCTTCCATTAGCTTTATCTCCTTGAACTGTGCCATCATATGTGTCATATGTAATATGGGCTGGAGGGAGCAACAATTAAGAAAAAAGTTCATTTTGTGTGCTAGGGAGCAAAGTACTAGGCTGAAAGCACCTAGGCTTCGGTACACAGCATAAATGCCTTACACAGCTAAGCCTATGAGGATCAAAATAGATCCCAATGACAATATCTAATCATTGGCTGGCATTAAACATCGTTAAGCCTCAGCATACAAACAAAAGTTTGTAAGCCTATCTTTTTTGGCATCTCATATCTTTCTAAAGATTGAGTGTTCGATGCATTTGATGGTTTCTTTAAAGATATGTTACATTTATCTCTGATGCAAGGTGTAATTGGCAGTAATAGGACAAATGAAGCTCGTAGAATCGCAACCGTTTCACTTTTAACGTTTCGTAGAATTTTAAGATGGTAAAAACATTGAAGTGTGAAACGCGAAACTTTGTCCCTTTCGAACACTTGGTACCAAAATAGTACGGAAACTTCGAAACAATTAATCAACACTTCTCATTTCTCGTTTGCATCAAGAAGAAAAACGTATCTATTTTGTTTTCTTAATTGTGATGGTTATATTATGCTCTACTTTTATGATATTTCCTACTTATGATTAATGTTATAGTTATATTTCCTACTTAAGATTAATGTATTTGGAGTTTTGACATCATGACCCTATCTTAGCTTCTATGGGTTCAAATTTTGTTTCTAAAGTTTCCGAAATGCTAAATTAACATTTCTTGTTTCTCGTTTCGTTTCTTGTATCGGATCAAATTTCATTTCGTGTAACATCGGTTGGACCCTGCCGCTGCATTAAGCATTTTTCGAACCAAGTATATGGGTTGGCTGGTAGTTAGTACTTAATATTCACCCTGATGAAATTGAGACTGTGAATGTGTGTACAAAACCTTCATATGAAATCTTTCTTTCTCTGTTTCTCATTTTTTTTTTCATCTCACAATTTTTCTGGGTTCTAAAATGTTTACGTATTGGTCTTTTGCTATGTATGATGCTTTTTCCTCCTCTTGTTCTTAATGCTGGATTATCCTCGATGTTGTTGTACATGACACTTATGTTCCAACTTTTAGGTGTTTGGTGGAAAAGGTGAGCAGAAACATAGGCAGATCCAGCTTATCGGCTCAGCTCAGCAAGTAAGCCTCTATTCTTCCACTACTTCAACATGGCCTGCTTGTCCTTTTTTTTTTTTTTTTTTTTTTTTTTTTTTTTTTTCCTGCTTATACAAGCAGCTTATAGGATATGAGACTTCTATTATATGATCTGGGTTATGATGATGCACATTGGACATTGCCTTTTTAGTACTTGAGCTGGTATTTGGTGCTGGTAATAAAGTACATACTTTTGAGCTAGACATGAATGTTATGGTGGCTTGCTTTGAATGTTTGTAAATACCCTTGTACAGGTAGCCTTGGCAAAACAAAGAGTAGACGAATACATCTATTCTCAACTGACACAACAAACTGTAGCTGAGGACACTGTCTAAATCTTTATCATCTCCTTGGCCTTCAACCTTTCAGATTATGCTGTGATTCTTTTTATGAACTTTTTCTTTCTGACATAAGTTCGTGTTCAGAAAAGCTAATTTAGTGTTGTGATGTAAAGGGGAGGTTTTGTTTCCTACTCGTGAGGAAGAGCAGAAAATGGAGAATATACCAGAATGTTGTTGTTCATATTTACTGGAACATAGAAAGATGGCAATGTACTTTCAGTTTGGAGTATTAGTTTTGTAGTTTGAAGCATTTTGGTTATGGTGTTTGTCTTGGGGAAAACTCCATCCACTACTTGTTAAACTGCAATGTAATACTACGGCCTTATTGTGCACCTTTTGTTTGATTCGAAATAATTAACTAATTACAACTCATAGTGACATGTTCGTGGGTGAGAACATGGGGCTTTATTATTTTCACTTTTATCCCATTGATCGTTATTATGTAATGCATGCTTTTTGATTGACTTTTGACTTAGCTGTTGACTTTTTAGTTAAACAAAAAGCTAAAAATATATTTAGCAAATGACTTTAAGCTATGAGTAACTACTTTTTTTATTATGTTTAAAATTTTTTGTTACTTGTTACTATTAAAAAGTAAAAAAAAAATGTTTGATAAAGCAAGTTGAAACATTGACTTTGAATCTAAGATTAAACAATTATTTACATGGATTTGTTTGAAAAAAATTGTTAGTTAGAGTTGGTATGTTAAATAGCAAAGATTGAAGTTTGTTTTTATAACCTATTAAAGTTGATATTTTAACCTGTTGAATTTGGTATTTTAAAATTGGTGTTTTAACGAATTATAATAGGTTAAAACACCTACTTTAATAGATTAAAATACTAGTTTCAATAGTTTTAAATGTCAACTTTAATAGGTCAATAACTTAACAGGATAAAACACCAATTTCAAATACTAACTTTAAAAAGTTAAAATATTAACTCGAATAGGTTAGATTAACAACTCTAATATACTAACAAGAAAAACATGAAATAAACTAAACTAAGCAAGATAACATGATTTATGAACTAATTAATAAGATTGAAACTAAAATCTAACTGGCAAATCTATACATGAAAATCTTGACTAAGCTAATTTAAAATAATACAAAAACACATCACGTCATTTTCATAGAAATTAAACATAAAAAATTGCAAGAAAAGGATTAAGAAATTTACTGCCACTCTAAGGTGGAGCAAGAAGCAAGAACATCCACAAGAGAAGAGTAATAAAGCCATAGGCGAAGCCACATTCGGGGTCGACGGATAGCTGGTCCCCTCTACCGAAAATATAATTTTTATAATTTTCGCTATGGCCCTCTTATTAATTTATTATACAATTTAAAGAATGTATTAACAAAAATTACTATTGGTCAATGGTTGGGATAATATATTTGTAATCTAAGGTTAATGGATCAAATTCAAATTTGAACTATTATTTTTTAGTAGACTAATAAATTAAATTTATACTATAATGTTATTACGATTTATCTTTCATAATTGGGCATTCATCCTTTTTAGTGTGCGTGTTTTATATTTTTGCTATCTTAATTTTAATAGTGTTTTTTTAGACTTAAAAGGCAAATATATTTTTATCGTTTTAACAAACTTTTATATAATAAATAATTTGTTAGTATATCGAAAATTTACCCTTCAACTCAAAATTCTGACTTCGCCCATAAAACTATAATTAAACCTAAATCTTAAAATAAATTGTCTCATTAATCACATGACCCGAACTAAATTAAGAAATATATATATATTGCAGAAAGATTACATAAAACCTTAAATAAAACATTAAAAGAGATTTGAGTATTTAAACTAACAACTAAAAGTAACAAACTTCCAACTAAACTATTGATTTACGTGTAATTGTGAATTGAACACAAGGAAGATTATATACTACTCTAGATCTAACATAGTGAGCGAAAATAAATTTTAATTGAATTTTATATCTAAACTAGTTAAAACTGTAACTAATTGGATTTAAACAATAAAATTAAAAGCTCTAGCATATTGAAATTTCCCAATTCTCATATGGATGATGATTATTACTCAATCATACTATTTAATAATTTTGTTGTAAAATAACAAATAACAGCTCATGAGAGTTTCGCCAAAAGTCATTGTTTTAATGATTAATATATTATTATGTGTCACTTAATTAAATAACTAATTGTCCAAATCAAGACATCATTTTAAGCTGATTTTTTTATTAAAAAGGGTTAGTTGTTCTAAAAATCTTATAATAGCAAAATATTATACCTAAATAATAAACTTTAGAGAATAATTGTCAATTTAATTGTCTATTTAACATGTATTATTGTCATACCTAGGGATTTATTTTAGGAATTTATTTTAAATATTGTGATATCAAAGAGTAGTATATAATGTTATCAAAATACATTATAAAAGCTTATAAATATCCTATTTATTTTTATTATGTAATAAACGATATTGATTATGTAGAAAATTATTCTATTTTATAAAATATTTACTTTGAATTATCCTTGTACATTAGTTTAGAATATGCATATGTATAAATTATTAATTTACATATGTGTTGCTCTAAAACTAGTATGTTAATTATTAATTAGTACTAATAAAAAGTCACAAAGTAATTAACTAATTGGAAATTTTCGATTGACAAGTAATGTATACTTTAGTCTTTATACTATATATATATACTAAATTATATTATTATATAAATATACACAAAGTCTTTATAAAAGTAAATTCACAAATTCTTAGTTGAGACGGTCTCTACAAAAGACCTTTCAATATATAGACCAGCCCATAATTCAAATTTAAAAACAAATAAAAAAAGAAAAAAAAGAAAACTGATTCTGACGCGTTTTCTTATTCACTCCCAAATAACTTCTCAGTTTCCATTTCCCATTTCTCAATCTTTTGTCTGACAACCACTGAACTTCCCAAAACATTTATCTCCTCTCTAAATTTTGCTCTTACAATCTTCATTTTCGAT
>NC_080048.1:26928357-26950857 GCF_026212465.1 Amaranthus tricolor
GGACGAAGATATACAACTAAAATGCGGCCCAAAGTAAATACTCCCTCCACTTATGTTTGTCCACTTTACTTTTGTCTGCATTTCAAAGCAAATTTTGAGTCTCGATATCTCTTATTACGTATTATAAAAAATTGTAAAAATCATATATTAAAGTTCTTTGCATCAAACAAAATCTAACAAGATCATACATAAATATATTTTATCTGTAATATAGACTTCATAATTCAAATTTACAATTTTTTCTTCTAAAGTGAAAAAATTTTAAACAGATAAAAAGGAATGGAGCGAGTATGAAATTTGGTAAACCTTTTTCTTGCTAGTTAGCTTTGAGTTAGGATAGTTAGTCAGTAAAACTCAAGTAAAACTCCTAATAGACACGAATACTAACAAAAAATTAATTTGATTTATGTTTGGTAACTTAAATATAAGATTGTTTTGAATTTTCATTTTTGTGGTAACTTGATCTTTTATAATGTCAGAGGACTTATTTGCAATCAATTGTACTATTTTATTACTATTTATTTCTTCAGTTTAAAAATGGTGGGTTTTTTTTTTATTTTATCAATGATTATTTATAATTATTAGTAATTTGTTAGCAAATATATATGATAGTATGTTTTTGTTACTTTTAAAAAAATGGTGCAGTATAATTTTATTATTGGCCTGATTAACCATGTTATATTATTAGTAATTCACATTTTCATTTGTGCTAACTCAATTACATAATCGACATTTGAATAGAAATTGCAAATGCTAACTTTATTTGATACAAAAACATATAATAAAATACAGAATCTATTCCTAGAATATTGCAAATTAAACAATTAATTCCCACTTTGCTTGAAATGAGAAACTATTTCCCACATTACCGTCCACGTAGGATAGGTGTGAAATTTTTTTAAATTTTTTTTAATATAACCGCTACATGAAATGGCGGTTTTCTTTAGGGATCTGAACTAAACCGCTAGTTGAAATGGCGTTTTGTGGATTTTAATTTTTTTTTTTTTAAAAAAAAAATTTAGTTAACCGCCACTTGAAGTGGCGGTTTTGTAGCAGTACAAAACAGCAGCTTCGACATTTCTTCACTCCATTTCATTTTGCTCTTCTTCCTTCTTGCTGCCAGTATCACCCTAAAAAAAATTTCTTCACTCTCATTTACTTCAAATTTACAATTCCCCTCATTCAACTAAATTAATCAACTACATTCCCTTCTTCTCCTTGTGTACTAGTTCATTTTTATCCTCATTTAAGGTATGAATAAAACCCTAATTTTTTTTCAATATGCAAATTGTTTTTTTATTCATTATTGTTTTGAATTGAAGTTATAAAAACGTTAATTGTTCGTTACATTCTATTGTTTTCATGATTTAAACTTACATTTTACACATCTGTAGTTGAATTTTAGGATTTGTTTTGTATGCATATAAAGTGTTTGATGAAATGCTTCAATGAAAGTTTATTACTTTGTAGGGTTAGTTTAATGGTTTTTGTATATATTCATGGTATTTTTAGCTTTTATGTTTGAAATGAACCTTATAATAAGTGTTCTAATACCTTAGTATCACAAATTCTTGTATTCAAATTTACACTTCCCGTTATAGTGTATTGGGGTGAAGAAGTCATGATATTGATTGCAAATTGGTAGCAAAGTGGTGGGGAAATCACATGAAAGATCATTATCCCGTTGAAAAACATGTTGAATTGGTTGCAAATTTGGATAATGCGAGGGAAGTCATGATATTTATATGATTTTTATAACACTTATGTATGTAACAGCGATCATGGCGATGCTGGGCCCAGTTGATCCATCAGTGCTTACGCTTTAGGCGGCACACAGGAGCGTAGCTGCGTGGGAGGGCTCCACTGCCCAATTGGTTACTCTTCAGCACTACCAGGCGAGTACATTACAGTGGGAGGTGGATGACATGGTATTAGAGGTAGTCGAACTAGCTGGATTCAGATACATTCATAGGTTGTTGGGCGGGGGCTTAGAGCTCGATCGAGCTCTTATCACTGCATTGGTGGAGAGGTGGAGACCGGAGACACATACGTTCCACCTCACAGTTGGCGAGGCAACGATCACGTTGCAAGATGTGGCAGTTATCATGGGATTGCCCATTGAAGGTCAAGCAGTGATTGGTCATGGAGAGGGAAATTGGCCAGCAATAGTTCATGAGCTACTAGGGGTTTGGCCTGAAAACCCTCAAGACCCCACACAGCCAAAGATCATTGTTGGATCGTCATTGAAGCTGACTTGGCTCCGACAGCATTTTAGCGCGCTTGAAGATGACGCGGATGATGTGACGGTTGATAGACATGCGCGAGCTTACATCGCCAGTTGATGTGGGGTATCGACTATGTTTTCAGACCTTAGGCTCCATTAACGCGTCGTTGACCGATGCATTGAGTCATGCGGGTTATGAGTACCTCATACCGACTCCACCCGTCATTGGCGAGGTAGATGACACATTCCATACTCCTTCTCCAAGGAGTTCAGCCCACCGAGGTAGCTCTTCCGTAGGATCCAGTTCTCGGTCCACAAGAGGTCGCCAGCGTTCATCTACTCGAGGTCGGTCTTCCAGATCGCCATCGACATCCGCTACTATGTCGCCATTCGTTCCTCCAGCTTCCATCACCACTCCTCCTCCACATCCATCGCCTCCGCAAAGGATTATCACATATCAGCGTGCTAGTCAACGACGAGCTCCTGCTCTTAATGTCATTGCGGAGGTTGATGAGTTCACACCATCATCATCCACCGGTGCGCAAAATAAAAGGGGCCGGGGGTTGTCGTTTAACAAACTTTGTATATTCTTATATGACTTGAACTTCTTGTATGACTTTCCATAATTGTAATATATCTTTGCATTATTTTCATAATTAATTTTTTCAAATCAAACCGGTTCGTAATTGATTTTTATGGAATAGATGGTATTGAACTAGTTTAATGCATGTTGCGTTCACTATTTAAAATGAAAGAAAAAAAAAAAATTTCAGGCCACAAGCAAACCGCCACATGAAGTGGCGGTTTACCAGGGACCAAACCGCCACATGAGATGGCGGTTTGCCTTGACCAAACCGCCACTTCATGTGGTGGTTTGGTGCTCAAGGCAAACCGCCATCTCAAGTGGCAGTTTTGTCTGAAAAATAAAAAAAACAAATTTCCACGTGGACGATATTGTGGGAAATACTTTCCCACTTAATGCAAAGTGGGAATTATTTTTTTTCAGCCATAATATGGGAAAAGATTCTAAAATACATCACACTTATGATCAAAAAATATCCAACAATAAACTAAACCCTATGTAATCTTAAATTCTTTACGTGAGCGTTGAACACATCTCTAAAAATAGGCTTAGACATAGGATCAACAATCATTCTATGAGTAATATATATACTTAATGGCAACTTCTTGGCTTTTAATAGCAGCACGAACAATTGTGCGCTTAGTCTTCCTATGAAAATTAGGATCCTTAGAGAAGTCAATAGCTTCAATGTTGTTGCATTACATTTTCAAAGGATTATTAGGTCTCTGAGTAAGATTTAGATCTTGTTAGGAAATATCTACGCCATATAGCCTCGTGCACAACCAAACTACATGTGGCATATTTAGCTTCCAGTGCCAAATCTATACAATCTTGCTTCATACTATATTATGATAGTACTCCTCCACCAAGGATGAACGCATAACCTGAGGTTGATTTAGACTCATCTAAACCACCTCGCTAATCTGCATCCAAAAATCCTTTTATCCTCATCACCATCACGATAACATAGGCTTAGATCGGTTATACCACGAAGGTATTGAAAGATTTGTTTGACAGTCCTGGGTTGCTTTGGTAGCAACTTACCAAGCCAACGGCTAAGCATATGTCATGCCTTATAGTCAACATGACATACATTAAACTTCTAACGGCACTAGTATAAGGAACTGGACTCATTTCCCTTTTCCCTTCATCTGTTTTTTGGCAATTCTCAATGCTTAAATTAAGACCTTTGTAAACTGACTTTGTAAACTGGAGAGTCAACGAGTTTGGAATTATTCATACAAAAACATTCTCACAGTTTATTTATCTATCCCTGTTGGGATACACCTAATTGTCTCTTTGAAAATTTTCATATAGTTTCTACACCTAGGAAAAACCTTGCCTCACCTATGTCTTTCATCTTAAAGACAAAAAACAATCACCTTTTAGTGGCACTAATCATCTCTAAATTATTTCCAACTAAAAATATATTATATAGAGATAAGAACATAATTCCTTCCTCTAATTTTTTGACATAGACACAATGATCTTCATCTACCATACATAAGTTAAAATAAGTAATGACTCCATGGAATTTGATATACCATGATCTGGATGATGACTTAAGATCATATATTGATCTTCTAAAATAACATAACTTTATCATCTATTTCTTTTGGGAAAAATCCAATAGGTTGGTCCGTAGTAGGCATGGCCACGGTCCGGGTTGGTCCGGTTCCGTTCCGGTTCCATCCGGTTCCGGTTCCACCCGGTTCCGGTTCCATTTGGAACCTGTCGCGAAAGGTTCCGGTTCCGGTTCCGGGCGGTTCCAAACGGTTCCTTGGCGGCTCATGAGGCGGTTCCGGCGGTTCCAATTCACGGGACGGGCGGGTCGGACCATCGGTCCATTTTTATTTTTTCTTTAAATATTTTTTCTTTAAAAATGAAGACATGATTGATAATATTGAAATAATAATAGAATTAAGAAATAAATAAATAATTATTAGACTAATTATGTAATTAACTAAATTAAGAAATAATTAAAAGACTAATTATGTAATTAAGAGAATAATTGCGTAATTAAAGAATTAAGTAGAGAGAGTAGAGAGAGTAAAAGAAGAGATGAGTTGTGAATGAAAATGATTGAAAGTGATGAGTATTTATAGGGGAAATTCCAACGGCTCTCTAACGGTCACATAACGGCTAGTTTTGGCGGTTCCGGTTCCATGGAACCGTTGAGCCGGTTCACCCGGACCGGTCCCGGTTCCGGTTCCAAACCGCGGTTTTTGAGCTCCGGTTCATGAAGTATTTTTCCGGCGGTTTCATGGTTCCGTGGTTCGGGGCGGTTCGGAACCTGTCGGTTCCGGTTCCAAGCGGTTCGGTTCCGGGTAACCCGCCCCGTGGCCATGCCTAGTCCGTAGCAACAGCACATAAAAGATGCATCAATAGTGGCCGATCAATCAAAAGCATGATATGCATCTGCGAAATGTAGTGAAAACAATATATATCTAGTTTTAATTCTATAATTTAAAATGTAAAGAATTATCCCCTTTATCTATAAATTAAAACTTCTAGACTTGACAAAGTGCTAAACCATAATATCAATAGAACAGTTCATAATAAATCAATACAAAACCAAAAACAAGAAATATTCCAAAAAGTTAAAAAGTTTTTCACGAAGGGAACAAGAGGGCTTATATAGTTTTAGGTAAAACCCCTAAAAAGAATAGAAATAAATCATACATGAGACTAGACTAGATGTTTAGAGACTCGACTGGGTTTGTGCCGTCTCCTTCAGATCGGCTATTAAGATATCCAACCGGGTCTTCAGTTAACATAACATTTGGCCAATTTTTGGCTTATTTTGATTATGATATCGGATCGGGTATCTGGACATGATAATTCTCCATAATCTTAAGTTGAAGTGCTGTAGAATATCTGATCGGGTATTGGTCTTCGTAACTTTCTGCCATTTTCTAACTCAATTGCGCTCACAAACCTAACTGGGTATTGGAGATACCCGATTAGGTATCATAGAATTCTATTTGCATTTAATCCATTATTTTCTACGACATGAGAAAGCTGCGCCGCAAAACACCAAATTGCCTTAAACTAGTCTAAGTCTAGAGGACATACTCGATCGGTTATTGAGCAAACTCGTTCGGATATTGGATCTTTTCCTCTTAGATTTCAATTCTTGATTTTCCCTCACTTGGCAAACTTTTACCTTGTCCATTGGTCCTAACCATCATTTTCAACACATTTTCATGCAAAAAAACTTGAAAAGACCAAAATTTCAAAACAGACATAAAAATCTAAAAAAAAAAACACAAATAATAACAATAAGGGATCCTCATATTTGGTGTTCTGAGGAAAAACACATGTAAGGTATAAGTATATCATGAGTTCAAAAGATTCACCACAACTACGACAGCGCTAGAGTAGGAAAAGGTATTTTAAAATCAAATTTTTCCCTTCCGATCGTCATTCACATAGATTTTTCTTCTCCACTCATTCTGATTAGCTATTATAAAATCAAATATCCGGTATCCGATTTGGATTAAACTAAATATTCGAATTCTAAAAACCTGATTTTACAAATCGGAATAGGATCATGATTTTCACTATCCAAATATCCAAACTCGAATGAATTCGATATTCGATTTGGAATACCAGTACTTTATTTAAACATGCATTATCGAAAAAATATACTCCCTCCATTCCTTAAAGTATTGAAAAATAAATTATTTGACGAAAAATATAGGTGTATTACCCATCTCATATTTTCGTGAGTATGAGGATGAAGTTGAGTCACCGTAATTTCGCCATGTAATTTATGACTCATTACCTTAACTCCTTAATTATAAACCCTTATACTCATCCATTTCCCTTTCTCCCTCACACTGGACTCACTCATTCTCCATCTCCGTCACGGTTCAGCAGCCCGGCATCACAATAGGCCACGTTTTTCCCCTCCACGAGCAGCCCCTGCAGCACAGATCACGTCCCCCTTTCCCCACGAACTGTCACCGGCAGTAGCAGCACGCCTGGCCACTGACTGCTGCGTGTGCCGCCACTCCTTCCCTTGGTCCACCACCACCACAACTACAACCTACAATCTTACCTTAAGTTGAAAGGTCCTTTAATGGTGATTGAGGTAATCCACAAACTATTCTATTTAAGTATTAATTGAATGTTTTAAAGTATTTTTGTATTTGTGGATTTAATTTGGGGTTTTTAAATCAAATTTAAGCATCAACTTGAATTTAATTAGAGTATATGAGTTTAATTAGTAATTGGGTTCTTGATAGTGTTGATTAGTATTGGTTATTTGGGTTATTTGATTTCTAGTATAAAACTTGGTATTGTGGATTTTTAAATTTCAGTTTCGAAACTGAACTTTCTGTTTTGGCTATTTTGAGGATGGTTCTGATTGTTTTTGGGTTCTTATGTCTGCTTGATATTTGTAGAACTTTGAGTCACGGTCGTGTGGGCACTTGAATCACCCCAAGATGAGTTCGTATGAGGAAGTTATGTCCAAAATACTAGTAGACTGTCATAAAGATTGACAATGAGGTTCCGTTTTGTTCTGTCCGAATTTGTGTTGCTGTTTTAGAAATATTTAGAGTCGTTTTGGGGTTTTGGTGTCTTCATGAGATTTGTAGAGCTTCGAGTTGCGATCACGTGGGAACTTGAATCGCTCCAAAATGAGTTTATATGAGAGATTTATGTTCAAAATAGTGAAATACTAGCAAGCTGTCTTGAAAATCCATAATGAACCTTCTGTTTTGGCTATTTTGGGATCTTTCTAATTGTTTCTGGGTTTTAGTGTCTTAATAAGAATAGTAGAGTTCTGAGTAATGGTCGCGTAGCCACTTAAATCGTCTCATTTGGTTTCCGTATGAGTGAGTTATGCCTGTTTTAGTAAAGAGGTGTCCTGAAATTGTACTAATACGGGATTTATAAAGTGGAACCAGAAGCTATGAAATAAATTGGGTAATTAATTCAAGTGTTGAGGTTGGATTCATTTGGGTTCTCTTTGTGTTCTAATTCATGTGGTATATTGGTGAAATATCAAGTATTTTGATATTCATGATTGAATTAGGAGCTTCTTGTGGAAATCATTAATGGTGGGATAAATATTGGTTGTGTGGTTGAATAGTTTGATATTCTTGAAGGGATTATCAGATTCTTTGAGGATTTTTGAGGGTTGGTTTTGAATGTACACGTTAAGTTTAATTAAAAATTATAAAGAATGCTGAAGGTGAGTAATCTTTACAAAATATGTAAACAAGTTAGAGGGCAATTATAATATTTTGAGGACATGTAGAGTGTTTAAGCTTGGAGTGCACAATCCTTGTATAATTAGAAATGTTAGAATATAATCCATGACTAAGATACGGTCTTAGGAGGAGATACAATAAGCTATATGATCCTAGTTTGTAGTATCAAACGCTTTATTGTGATATTATGTTTGTTATGCTTCAAGAGGTGACGTCATCGAGTAACCTTTCAATTGATAGCTGCAAATCGATCACGGCTCTTTGAAGCATCTTGCTGGTGAGTAGTAACAGTCCCTTAAAAAGGGGTCTAGCCAGGCTACCATTTGTAAAATGTTTATTTAAAGTTTGTGAAATTTATATGAATGTGATAAATGTTTGTGAATGATTATGCTGATATTGATATGGTCAATGGATCGGGCTTGCGAGTTGGTCATTGACGGAGTTGAGGAACATGGTTCCCTACTCCCTGTTTTTGAAGCGAATTGTCATTGAGATATTAACTAGCTTCACCCGAGAGTGACATAGCCTTAGAGCTATGGATGTTCCTCTCAACTAGACTCCCTGTGCGCACATAGATCTAGGGAACTGATGTTGCTTTTAAACCTATGATATGAATTACTGTGTTTTGTTGTTTTGGATTGTTACTTCTCATTCAGTTTAATCTGATTCCCTGTTGTTTCCATCTTTTAGTTTGATCACAGATCGGAACCAGTTGGGAACGATGGGTTAACGGTGTTGAATAGCGTTCCAAGGATGTATATTGAGCTGAGCACGTAGGAATTTGTAATTTTGTATTTGTAATTTTGTATTAGGTTTTTGGATAAATTTATATTTGTTTTGGTTGTGCTGGTTATATCGGTCTTGTAGAGAATTGTATGATTATCTTGTGTATTAGTTAGATGTTGGCTTTGGGATTTAGCTGAGTTAGTCACGTTGAAGAGCTTGTGACCCCTTGCTTGAGTTTTGGAAGTGTGATTTCAGTTTCTTGGAAAACGAACCTAGTGATGACCCTATTTACCCAGTCAACGGTAACTCGGGTTGTTACAAACATTAATTCACAAGGATCAGTTCAGAGACAATGTCTCAATTGGTGGACATGATAGGGTACCAGCAAGACAACACCACCATCACAGAAAGCCAAAACAATGAACAACAAAACCTTCAGCAACACAACATCACCATCATAGCAACCCAAAATAATGAGCAAGACAACAACCAGCAAGACAATATCACCATCACAGCAACCCAAAACATTGAACAACAGAACCAGTAGTTAACAATGATTTTGGGAGAAAAAGCAATGAACAAAGCATCCAACAGAATAGGAGAACACAAATATTTTTGGGAAGAACAGAGTAGGAAGCACAACCATGAACAACAACCTCAGTCAACCAATACAATCAAGAACAGAGCAAGAAGCACAAACTCAACACAACAACCTGAAGAAAAAGAATGATTTTTGTTTTTTTTTTTTTTTGTGGCAAAAAAAAGTTGCTCTCACTTGAAGATCATTGAGCAACTGAAATAAATGCATTGAAAAACCCTAAAACACAAAATTCATCATCAGCCAGAACGCAACCAAAAGAACAGTAACATACTCGAAATTGGCCCAAGTTTGTCAAGCCAATCTTCATCCTCACAATCAGTGTTAGAGAAAACAACATCAATAGAAGAATAGTCACGATCGGGATAAAGTTCTGGCTCAGGGGTGTAAATGGGTTCACCTTCAGAGTCTAGTTCTCTACCCCACTTTGGATCTGTCTCAACTAAAGAGCATTCATCGTCATATGAGTCAAAAGACTCATCATCATAATACTTAGGATTTGATAGAGGCGATTTGGGGATTTTGAGAAGGGAGAAATCAGGGGAGTTAAGACTCTTCAGAGGTGAGTTAATGGTGGATTTAGGATTTTCCATGAAGATGAAGCAAGGTAAATCAAAGACAAATGCAACAGAGAGAAGAAGGAGAAGTACAAGTAACCAAAAAAACACGAAGAAGGAAATCAAAGGACAGAGAAGAACACAAACCCAATCTAGGGTTCTAAGGAGCAGTTAGCAATGGAGGAAACTAATGGACAGAGAAGAACAAGAAGAAATAATGGTAGAGGATGGGAAGGGGTGGGTAAGGTTAGGGTTTAAATTGGAGGGAGTGATTAAGGAGTGTTTGGATTAGGTTTGCTTAATTGATTATTTAGGATAAAAGAGGGGTGAATTAGTTGAGTTTAATTAGGGCATAAATGTAAATATGTTAAGTCAAGTAAGGGCATAAAGGTAAAAATTACATACCAAAAATAGAAATGAGTTATTTAGGGTGACTTGACCCTAAATGAAAATGGAACACTTAGGCTGAATAGGAGGGAGTATTTCTTATGGTTCACATATATTTCCCTCAAAGTTTATAAAAATATTTTTTATTAGTTATGCCTTGTTATTTCTCCCACTAACTTTCTTTTAATATTTTTAAAATTTTTATGTTCCTCACTTTTTCTTCATCAAATTTTTTATTCTATAGAATAACATATTAATTATCTAAAAAATCCTATTTTTTTTAATTTTTGTGAGTATTCCTTGTAAAAATTTTATTAAAAGATTGGTGATAGTATCATAAAATGGTAGGAAAAAGGTCATGAAATATATTTGGAATTAAAATAGGTGAAGGACCATAACATGAGCACCCACGTCCCCATTCTGAATTTAATTCTTTCAAGTCCATGTCTTAGAGTAGAGTAAAATAAGAGGGAATCAACCGACAGCCAGCTTGTATTCAAAAACGTAATAGCTGCCTTTGTGCTGTATATTCTCATTCTATCTCTCAATTCTCAAACTTCTCCTCCACAACCACACCACCTCTCAATTCTCCATTCTTTCTCCTCTTCAACACTCTTTCTTGATCTTAACTCCAAAAATGAGCTCAATCATTCAAACAATTCAACAAAGAACAACAAATCAATCTCTCCCAGTTTCATCACCATCTGAAGATCAAACAACTCTAAGAAGAAGACTTTCTTCACTTTCTCTTAAACTTCATCCTTCAATCTCTGCTTCCCCTGCAACTTCATGGGCTATTCACAGATCCAAATCTCTGTCTTCCATGGGAGAAAATGCTGGAAGTTCTATCAAGAAATGGTGGGATTTGGGTTGGTCTTGGATTCTTTCAAGGAAGCCTGTTTTTGTTCAAGATCTGGAAATGAATGAAGAGGAAAAACATTTTATTGGGTTGCAAAACAGGGGAAGTTTAAGGCATTTGTTCTTTAAGTTTAAATCTGAGGTTAAGAAGTTATTAAGATATGATGATATGTCTCTTCCTCAAACTTTTAAGTATAATAATAATAATAATAATAATAATAATAATCAATCTTTTCATGGTGGGATGAGAAGAGCATCTACTATTGGTTAAAACAAAATATTTTGGAAGATTTTTGATGATGATGATGATGACAAGAGAAAAAAGAATGTAATTAATTTTACATTTGAAAATGATTAATTTTTTATTATGAGTTATTGATTGATGTTTTGTTGTACTTCTACTATGTTTGGAGTTAGATTTTTTTTTTTTTTTGGGTAAATAGAATATTTTATAAGTAATATTATTTTGATTTGTGTAATATTTTGGATTTACATTCGATGATTTCATTTTTTCTAGAATTGTTTGGTAATTTGGTGCAATTTGTAAAGATGTACAGGTTATATATGGGTGTTTTTAATTTATTTTTGCAAACTCAAATTCTCGTGAAAGACGGTTCTTTTGGGAGACTATCTCTAATTGGGTCAACTCATTATATATTTTTTAAAATATTGTAAATATGTATTAGAATGATGTAAGTAGACATTTAAGGTATTAAAAGTAGGCATTAAGGATACGGTTGGTTAGTAGCATTAAGGATTATAACTTATTATTTAATTGGTCACATATATATAATTGATTATTTTAAAGGTCTGAATTAATCACTTTAACATTGAAATTGAAAACTTTAAAATAATTGATTTATTTAGCTTATAAATTTGTAAGTAGAAATTTATCACTTTTTGTCAAAATTGATTAATTTTTAATCAAAATTGATATTTTAATAGTTTTTTTGAAAGTTATAATTGATCATTTAATTAATCACTTTGTATTTAATTGATAACTTTTTTGGTCTGAATTATTTTCTTTAACGTCAAAATTAAAGACTTTTTAATAATTGATCCATTTAAGGATTTTACTCTTATAAGTAGAATTGATCACGTTAATGTCAAATTTATCACTTTTTAAGTCAAAATCAAAATATTATATTTTAATTGATTTATTTAACGTTAACTTTAAGTTAAAATTGATCACTTTAATGTCAAAATTGATATTTTTAAGGTCCAAATTTAATATTTATTTTTTAATTTTTGGATTTTAGGCCTTTTTTATTATTTATTTTTTGTCTTTGGCCTGACTCAATTATACCGTCTCATATTCAGGGTCTCTCCCAATCTTTTGCGTTTTTCGGTGTAATATCACAAGCTGTTATTGTGGCACGTAAAAGAGGGAAAATTTGAAAAAAATAAGATTATTTAACAATTTTATTGCAAAAACAATCTTCGGAAAAACTTAATTCCCAAAATAAGCGTCCGTACATTCAAACCTAGGTTTTTGTAAAGTCGCACTTACTAACAGCAAAATAAAAAAAATAAAATAAAAAAATAAAAATTAGTAAAGCATTAAGTCGCTATTACTAACAGCGACTCAATGCGACTTAAATTGTCATCTTTCCTTCTTCCTCATTTCAATTTACTTTGTCGTTCAAGTTTGTAACCTACGAGATCTCCCTCTTCTTTCCACCATTAAAATCAACTTCAATCCTTCAATTAATCTCATCAAATTTCAAGTTTGTACTACTAATTAGTTCTGTCATCTTCCTACATTCACTTAAGGTACTATTTTTTTGTGCATTTTTCCATTTTCGAAAATTAAGGTTCACAACATGTTCATGAAATTTCACATGAAACTTGAAATTAGTAAAGCATTAAGGTACGTTTTTATTATAATTTTTTTTAGTTCTTGTTGAATTTAAAATGTATGTCATTTATGGTGGTCATTTACACTTATACTCTATGAATATGTCAAAATGTACTTGTTATTTGCCATGATCTTCATATTGAGGTTGTTTGTTCATGAATTTAATGTAGAAAATGTTTTAGTTTAATGTAGAGAATGTTTGAATGCAAAACCTGAATTAAATCAATTTTGTTATGTAGTATATATTTATGAACCTGATGGTGATGTTGATTTTGTATGTATTGTTGTAGAAATGGCTTCATTTCGTATGACTGTTGTATGCTTTTGGAATGGTTCAATTTGATCAAGTAGTAACAATGTTAAGTATGTTGGGGGAAGACGTAAACTGTTTGCATCCAATTCAAACATGGATTTGAATGAATTTAAACATTTTATATGCTCTAAGATTAGCATTGACACTATAAGAAGTACTGTTAATGTAAGTTTTAAGTACAATATGAGTGGAGATTTGTTAGCTTTTCCGGTTGAGGATGAGAAGGCTATAGATGCAATGTGGGAGTATTCAAGGTCTACCCCTACTCCTTCTTTAGAGTTATATGTAGAAGAGGTACCCATAGGGAATCAAGATATCAATGTTGTGGAAACAAATGCATTCCTAAATGTAACTTCTTCTGCTCCTTCTCATACGCCCTTCCCTACCCAAGAAACCCAAAATCCCTTTATGTCATCTTCTGCTTATCCTTCTAATGAACCCAATCAACTTCAATTTCAAGTCACAAATGATGATACTTTTAACTTAGAAGATACAAATGAGCCTTGGGGTGATGTTAATAGTGAGAGTAATGAATTCGTACAAGCTCCTTTTAAGAACGATGTGGGTGTTGACGAGGAGGCTCTAGCTAATGACATGAGCTTAGGCAACATTCCAACAATCATTGCTCCTACACCTTATGCACTAGTTCCCCCTCTAGATGAACACGTTGAGGACAACTCTTAGAGGTCTTGGGATTGTGATACAACCTACACCGATGAAGGAGAGTTTCAAAAGGGTATGATGTTTGATAACAAGGATGCGTTGTTGGATGCTGTTAGATTATATCATATTTGTAGGAACGTTGAGTACCGAATTGAGACTTCAAATCAAACCGTGCTCACCTTGAAGTGTAAGAGAGAGTGTGCTTGGAGGCTTAGGGCTAGGAAGAGCTCCTATTCACCTTCATGGGAGATTGTTACATATAAAGGGAAGCATGGGGGGTTTGTATTAAGTACTGAAAATGTGTTAGCTGGACACATTCATTTGACATCTTCCGTGATTAACAATTTTATTAGAAATTGTGCTGCTGAAGACCCATCAATTAAGGTCTCTGTGGTGCAAAAAATGGTGAAAGACCAATTTGGTGTCAAAGTGACCTATAAGTGGGCATGGTATGCAAAACAACAAGCCCTTCTCTCCATCTATGGTACATAGGAAGATTTTTTTCCTCTTCTTCCACGCTTCTTGAAAGCATTGCAAGTTTCTGACCCCGGGACTGTAGTTGAGTGGTTCTTTAAGGAAAATAATGATGTTGGTGTGTACGTCCGTCATAGTATTAGAACTTTCCAACTTGTGTTCTGGGCTTTAAAACCTAGTATTGAGGGCTTCAAGTATTGCAAACCCCTTATTGCCATTGACGGAACACACTTGTATGGTAAGTATCGCTATAAATTGTTAACATATATATATATATATATATATATATATATATATATATATATATATATATATATATATATATATATATATATATATATATATATATATATATATATATATATATATATTTCCTTTGTTCTGAAATAGCCATCACATATGAATTATTAGTACTATTTATCTTTCGAACTTATTTTATATATTGCGACTAATATATTAGAAAACATATAGTTAAATTAGATCTTATTTGAATTATTTAATCGGATACTTTCACATAATATAAAAATTTTATAAATTTTAATTAAGCATAGTTTAAGATTCCTACAGAAGTTTTAGAGTAAAAAAAGGTAATGTGGACTTGTATATTTAAGGCTAATGTAATTTTTTTGATTACCTAATGTGGGACGGTAAGAGTGAAATGTGCTATATTTATTGATTACTTAGGTCAAAAGTAAGAAAATTTGAAATAGATAATCTATTTCATCAAACAAAAAAAATTCAAGCATCAAGTTTTGAATAAACTTAAATTTACATATAAGCGCCTCTATTCCAATCCTGAGGGTATGAGGCAGTTTGCAGTTAATTACTGGGAACAAATACTTTGGTCAAAACAAGATCAAAATTGTTGTTCGCTGTTATTAACCTAATTGGAATTTGAGCACTGTTGATGTTAAGGGATAAATAAAAAGCAAGAGTTGTAAAATGTAAAGCCATGTTCCCATTTGAGCCCTTTTCAAAACTTACATTGGCAGCTGCGTAGATAAAACATCTTTTTCTTCTTTTCAAAGGGCAACCTAACAAAAACAATATAAAGTAAAAGTTTACAGTTACAGAATAAGCATAAACCTCCAACTCCAAGCTTGCCTACAAAGAAATAGTCAAATCAACACATTCACATATCATCTACAGATTCGGTTACGCAACTATTTTCAGACCGCTCATTGCAGAATGTCAAATTCTATTTTACATAAAAACATCCGTACAAGAAGTCGTGGAAGAACAAAACTATATCTCAAGGCTTCATCATCCATTGCTGTACAAACCTGTAACCCAATACCCATTTAGGAGTGCTCATAAAATGTTCATGAACTCAACTAAATGAGAGGAAAAGCGCATGTATCTGTAGAAAAAACAAACAGAAAGACTATTGAGAAGGTCCATCTCTCATGCTCATACGCATTGTCCTCCTCCCTACCCCACCGTCACCTTTCCTCATCATTGCGACAAATTCGCTATAATCAATTGTGCCATCCTGAAAAAAAAGTCAGAGCACAAGATTGAGACTAATATAAACATTGGAATACGAGAATTAACGGAAAAGGGGTTGGGCAGAGGAATGTGACTAAAAGGTAAGACTGCTTACATTATTTTGATCAACTTCCTTGATGACATCTTCAAGGTAAAGATCATTAAGACCATGTTCTTGACAGGCTTGCTGTATTTCATCAATGGTAATTGATCCACTTCCATCCTTGTCAAAGTACTGAAAGGCTGCAATGAGATGTTCCTCGCGTTCAAGCTTGTTCAGATGGATAGTAGCAGCTATGAACTCACCATAATCAATTGTACCGCTGTTGTCGATATCAGCCTGCAATATTTAACAAAGAATAATATCACAGTTGAGACACAGCAACGCAGAAAAACGACAATGATTCTGGATATTTATTGAAAAAAGATAAATTGGATATTTTCCAAAGAAATAACTTTGTCAAATATGGATGATAGATTAAGATGCAGAGTATCTTCACATAGATGTTTGTCACATAATTGATAACGGTTGGACAGAACTAGAGTCACATATATGTATCATTATGCCCGAACAAATTTGTTGCACAAAAATCATGCAGGAAGGATCGTTGGCGACAAGGTTTTGATAAGGCGGTAACTAGAGCTAGCAATGGGCCAGCCTAAAGACAGTATGCCTCAAGCCAACCGGTCACATACAACTTGAAGTATGATAATGACACTATTTACAAGGACTGTCCAGATACACCTAAATCACATTTTAAGCAAAGCATGGCACAGCATGAGGCACAATAATATAATGTACATTTTAGTTGAAAAAAATTCAAACTGTTGTAGGGTTAAAGTCCAACATGAGCCCGCACAACATGAGATGCATTATAGGTCGTGTGCGAGTTTCATATTTTCAAATTTAGGCACACTAAAACTCAATATTAAATGCAGCCTTGTGCTAGTCCCTTGGCTTACGTTCATCGTCCCCTTGACGAAAGTTAGGCTAGGTTTGCACCATAGAAGTTCAAAATGCGTATCGCCCCCTCAGTTTACGTTCTAAACTGTTTGTACCAGAATCGTACACAAACGCGACTCGACAACCTTTCGGGTAAGGATGGTCTTCAGTCTAAAAAAACTAATGGGTCTGATTCTGTAGACTGTAGACCCGACCCAAACCCTCTTTGTACCCATTTGAAACCCAGACCCACTAAACACGTCCCATACCCTGCTACGCTACTTGCATGCAATGCTTCGTAACCTAGGAGTTGATTGATGGCAACAAGGCATGCTAGTCAGCAAATGGTGTGAGCCCATTGCCATCTATAGTAATAAATGATCCTGAATGAGTATTGGGAACCAATACTTTCAGGCTCTAATCATTTAAAAAACTTACAAACTAATATCACAGATTATATATTAACATTCAAACATTGTATCATCATTCTTATCAAAAGCAGTATCAAAATTAGCAGCATTTCCTACGATTACCCTAGTGCAGCTGATCTCTTCAATGGTCAAGGAACAATCAAAATAAGTGAAAACATACAAGTAATAAGTTATCAATAGCAAATGCAGTTTCCAAATTAGCTATATTGCCAAAGAAGAAAAAAAAGAGACAATAACATGCATAGAAACTCCATAAAATTGATCATAGAAAATGAGTGCAGCAACACAAGAGAAAGTAACAGTAGAAAAAAAAATGTGGATCCATCACAAGCAAAAAGGTTTCAAGTTATAAGGTGCAGAAAATAGAGGTTGTAATAGGTAAATAACTACCGCATCCATCAGATTGCGTATTTCTATATCTTTTAGGTTGGAGCCATATCTTTTTAAACCAGCTTTCAGCTCCTCAAATGTAATTGCACCACTATTATCAGTGTCCATTGACATAAACATTTCTTTCAATCCAGCAATTTCTTCTTCTGACAAGCTTTCAGCTATCACCTTCCATATTTAAACAAATTTATCAACCTTGTTATGTCTAGAAACATTCAAAAACATGGATAAAAGCTAATGAAAAAGAGCACGAGATTAAACAATAACAGTGAGAGGAGAGATGAAAAAGAGCAGCCTCACAGATCAAACTAAATGCAGCCAATTGATCAGTAGGCTGGCTCTTTTTAAAGACCCACTATCTAAACTTAAACAGATAAATAAGTGAAAACAGTAAATGAGTAAGCATTATTTTGACTTATTCTAGTGATTCCTGCATAACCATACATAATTGTGATTGCATTAAAGATTTGAATATAAAGTCATAAGCAAAGGTATTAGAAAAGAAACACAGAAAGGACTAGGGAAGGGGAGACAAGAAGAGTTAAAGCCAAGGGAGGAACAAGTTCAGTTTTCATTCCAGACCATACCATTTTGAAAGGAATTGTTGTATACAAAAGTTAACATTCTTCCCAGCAATTCCATCCATTCATTTCCCTCCTTATGACCCCCAGTTTGCAGCCAACTGTAACTTGAACCCAATTTTATAACATAACTTCATGTATTTGTAACGATAGTGAGACACTAAGACAGGACTATGACCCTACACAAGCTAGGCTAAAGCACACGGCCCCAAAATTGTGACAGCCTCATGTTTTTGGCTTGTTCTACATTCAGTTTCTACCCAGAAATGCTTTGTAGAAATTAAAAACCAAATGCTGGCAATTTCACTTTTATTGAATCCAATAGCCCACTTTTTCTGGGAAAATTCATCTTCATCAAAGTTATTGGGAGATTTGAAGGGCGTTTCGATAGGTTTGATGGAAATGGAAGCTTTAAGACACGAAGGAGATTATATGCAGATCCAATGACAGATTTGAAAGTCATCAAAAAAGCCATGCGAAATCATGGTGCATAATGTGTGTGTGTGGTATGAGACCGTGAGCGAAAGCAAATAGCAATGGCTGCTTTCAAATCCCCACAATCATATTCTCCTTCAAATTATTTTATTTTTCTAAATGTAACCAACTATATAATAATTGTTGTTGAGCTGTAATGGCTTTTTCAATGGTTTCTTCATCATTCAATGGCTTTCAAATCCTCACATGGTAATAGGTATGATGGTAAAGCTTGAATAGGATTAAATTGGGAGATTTGATTTGGTAACGAGTTGACAAAAGGCGTAATAACAGTGAAAATATCATTCGTACCAAAAATAGTTGATTTGAGCTATTTTACAGTTTACAATTTTTATGTATGACCACATAATTATTTTGAAGCAATTATGTTCATTTAGAAAAAATGGGAGCATGAGAGTAGGAGATTGAAATTCAAGTAATAGTACTTTTTTACTGCTATGGTGTATCCTTATTTTCTGTTAGAATAGAGAATATAATTGTAAAAATAAACTAGGTTACAAGTTCCACGTCTATTTGTAGTTTTGTTATCTTTACCATAAATCTTGACTTTAAATCAATCTAGTAATGTTTTAAAGATAATATACTAATAAAAAAAATTATTTATTTACAAATATAGGATACACATACTTTACTCAAGGGTCAATCCTAGGAATGGCCCTAAGTGAAACAATATGGAAAGGGAAGTCCAGTCAATATGGTAGAGCTACATAAATGGGACGTTGTGATATATTGGTTAAAAGGGTATTTTTGATATTTTACCATTAGTTAGTTATAGAGCTTATTAGTATAAATAAGGTAGAAGTAAATGAGAAACGGATTAGGAAATTGTATTAGATTTTTAAAGTGAGTTTTATATTGATTCTTGGGAGAGTGCAAGTAGTAAAGAACTTGAGGGAAAATGTAAAAGAATATATCATTGTAATTCAAGATTACAATAGTAAGATAGTAATACAAGCATTCAAAAGGCTTGCACTCTCCCAAGAATGAGTATAAAACTCAATTTAAAAATCTGATACAATTTTCTAAGCCGTTTCTCATTTCTTTCTACCTTATTTATACTAATAAGCTCTATAACTTACTAATGATAAAATATCTAAAATACCCTTTTAACCAATATATCACAGATGTCAATTAATATTACTTGAAATATAATAATAATAAGGCACTATTCTATATCTAGGGTATCATGAACCATCCCCTTGTCCGTCAAATATCACTGAGTCACCGACTAAGTTCAGAAATATGACTTGTACAAAGCATTGACACGAAAAATCATTTTTGTTCAGTATACTTACCCTCAAAGCCATTTTCTTCAGCTTGTTCATTGCAGAGAAATGTTTGAGACGAGAAAGTACAGCTGGGTCCAATGCTCTATCCGGTGCAACCCCACTTTTGCAAATCCAAGGATGACCTTAAAAAGGGGATTTTTAGTTTCACTTTTAGAAAAAAAATGAGATTATTCTAGGGCAAGGAGAATCTTCATTGGCAAGAGGGGAAGGGATATTTGGTTTTCATGTAGGTCGTATTGAAAATTGAACACCATCACAATGGTAGGGCAAGGATCAAACATAGAGATTTCAAACATATCAGAATAGAGAACTTTTTCCAAAGCTAAGGAAAAAAGCATACAATTCAAATCAATAGAGAAGAAAACACTCACATAAGACTTGATGAGCTGTTAAACGTTCTTTAGGGTCTGAACACAACATCTTTCTGATCAGATCCTTTGCGCTGTCAGATATGACGGGCCACGGATCTGAGTCAAAATCAATATGACCCTTCAAAACTGCATCAAATATTCCCTGCTGTGTTTCTGAGGAACAGATTAAGAACAAATTTAATATGTTAAAATCAGAAAGGGAAATAACCAAGGACATAACCAATTAAAAAAATTAACTCATTACATACCAGCCCAAAATGGTGGTACACCACTGAGCAATATGTACAAAATAACTCCAGCAGTCCATACATCAGCCTCAAAACCATAATGCTTTAGAAGAACCTCAGGCGCAACATAGTAAGGGCTTCCAACCACATCTGTAAAGACCTGACCTGTAATAGCCAGCCACCTTCATTTAGTACTTGACACCAGAATGCTGACTAGTTTTAGCTCCGCCAATATTACAAAAAATCATTGATGCAAACATCATCAACACCACCAACAATGATAAAGCCTTGACCCCATATGATCAGGTCGGCTATAAGAACCAAAAATCTAGTTCCACAGAATCACTGATGCAAAATAATTATATTATTAATACGTACAAAATTCATGTGAAAACTGTCAGGCTTTTTCAACAGTCTTTTTCTAATAATTTGTAACAATACAAATCTGAGTTCTGCAATAAAAAAGCCTGGACCCAGCTATAAACATCGAGGAGAAAATGATTTTCGAGCGGCAAACAAGACCAAATGAAATTCAGCAATGCCAATTCTCACTAGTAAAGCCTTAAAAATGAGTCTTTTCATGGTAATTGTATGCTATTTAAAAGAAAAACTGATGTGCAGCACAGCTCACCACTTCATTACACATTGCTGATTTTAAAAGAACCCGACAAGATGGAAAACAGAATCGCTTGATTTGATACCTGGTTTGAAGAAAACTGAGAGCCCAAAGTCGATAGCTTTAAGGGAGAAATCATCATCCTTGTTAACCAACAAGAAATTCTCAGGCTTAAGATCCCTATGCATCACCCCAAGGGAATGGCATGCTTCAACGACCCCAACAATGATCTTTGTCAATTCAGCTGCCTTTCTCTCAGTATAATGCCCCCTCTGAATAATGCGGTCAAACAACTCTCCTCCCGAACAAAGTTCCATAACAATGTGCACGTATACAGTATCTTCATAAGCGCCCTTAATGGTCACAATGTTCTTGTGACCAGCCAAATGGTGCATTATCTGAATCTCTCTCCTAACATCCTCCACATCCTCCTTAGATATCAATTTCCTTTTTGATATCGATTTACAAGCATACTCATTTCCGGTGGAGATCTCAGTGCAAAGAAAAGTAGTACCAAATTGCCCTTGCCCCAATTTACGACCCAGCACGTAAAGATCACGAATGTTAGCAGTTTTATGACCCAAAACATAATAAGCTTGGTTATCACTTTGTTTCTTCATGTTATTATTATCATTAATCATTGATACAACTACCACAGAATTATAATCTTTCTTAGGATTATCTTCACCAAACTCCTGACCAACCAATTGTTGATTTCTCAAAGTATTTGGAGAATAATCTGAGAAATCAGAATCGTTTCTTTTATTAGTGGTATTGGAATTGGAATTTACAACAGAATGGTCCTCGGGCCGACCTTCGCCCTGATGAAATTTTGCACCAAAAGTTCCCCGGCATGTATTGCCCATTAACAACCTTCGTTCCTCCACCAAAAACCTACCAATTCAACCTTTTCACAATCCAAACCAAAGTTTCTCATCCAAATCAATCTAACTGCACTGAAAAATGGCAAAAACAGCACACAAAACCAACATTAACTATCAAATCATCACCATTGCAGAACAACAAATTAAGAGAAAAGCCACAAAGCCAACATTCAAAATCAAATCTCAAAGATTTTCACTACAGCAAAAAATACCCACAAACACACATCAAAATTTGAGACTCAAAAAGAAAAAGGGATACCCAACGAATCAAGAATCAAACAGTAGTATACAAACCCATATGAGAAATGATTGTAAAAACGAA
>NC_080048.1:26955857-26960857 GCF_026212465.1 Amaranthus tricolor
CCAAACCCTAGCTTTTCCATGACGAGTTCTAGAAAAGACCAGTTCACTGAATCATATGCTTTTTGAAAATCAAGTTTAATCAAAGTTCCAGGAATTTTCTTCTTTTTCAACCATCTTAAGGATTCATTTGCAATCAGTACCCCATCAAGAATCTATCTGTTCATAACGAAGGCGCTTTGGGATTCATCAATGAGGGGGGCAATCACTTCCTTGAGGCGGAAGGAGAGGATTTTTGCGATAATTTTATAAATAGCACCTACCATACTGATTGGTCTGTAGTCATCGATGGATATGGGGTTTTCAACCTTTGGGATCAGGGAGACCCAAGTGATGTTCAGATGTCTCACCGTTTGGCCTTTAATGAAGAACTCCATTACAGAGTCATAAATTTCATCCTTAATAATTTCCCACATCTCTCTGATGAACTTGAAGTTGAAGCCATCGAACCCCGGAGCCTTGTCAATTCCGCATGCCCATACTGCTCTTTTAACTTCCTCCCTCGACGGGGTTGTTTCTAGGAAAATAGCTTGAGCTTCAGTGATTTTCGGATGGTTTCCCAGATCAAAATCAAAAGTCGGTTTCTGTTCTTGAGCAAATCTCAGTGCAAAGTAGCTTCTGATCTCCAATTTGAGGTTTGCGACCCCCTGTACACTTCTACCATTGATTTTTATCTGAATAATCTCATTCTTCCTTCTCTTGAAGAGAGTGGAGGCATGGAAGAATTTTGTGTTGTGATCTTTGATATTGAAGCCGTATGTTCTAGCCCTTTGTCTCCATACTCTTTCTCTTCTGATGAGCCACTAGTGAAGAACACTATTTGCTGCTTTTAGTCTGGCACTCTCCATATTGTTCAGAATTCTGTCATCACTTTTATTTTCAAGATCATGTATAACCGCTTCCAGCTTTGAGATTTTATTATCCATGAGATCAAATTTTTCAGTACGCCATGTTTTCAGGGGGGCCTTAAGGATCTTCAGTTTGTTATGTAGGGGAACATTCGGGATGTTTTGCCATTCTCTGATGAGGAAGCTTTTAAACTGCGGATTAAGGAACCAGGCATTATAGCATCTAAAGGGTTTTGGGCCCCAGTTGTTGTACGCTTCCAGCGTTAGGAGTAGCGGATTATGATCAAAGATGCTTCTATTCAGACCCACCATATTCAGATTCGAGAATTTCATCAACCAGGACTGACAGCATAGGCCCCTATCAAGTTTGCTTTTGAGTCATTTCTCCTCCAGGTGAATTTCATGCCGTGTAGGGGTATGTCAATTAATCTCAATGCTACAACCCATTCGGAGAATTCTCTCATGCTGCGTTCACATCTAAAGATTCCGATTCTTTCCCCTGCGAGTAGTGTGACATTGAAATCTCCCAGAAAATAGAATAGGCTTATTAATATTTACTACCAATCGTTTAACCTCTTCAAGCAAACCATATCTCCCTTCTCTATGATTATGCCCATACATTACACCCACACAGCACTCAAAATTATAATTGTCGATACACCCTTCTAGCAGGATCCACCGATTTCCCGTGTGTTTGTTTGAGACCGTGAAAGTTTTTTTGTCCCACACGGCAATCACGCCGCCACTATATGTATCAGAGGCGAAAACTTCACATAGATCATATTCGTCATTTCCCCAAATTCTCTTCAACCTATGTCTAAGAGAATTCCTATGTTTAGTCTCCACAAGCCCCATAAAAGTGATTTTTTTCTTTTCTACTAATTTTCTTATGGTCAAGATTTTTTCACCTTTCCCAATACCCCGTATGTTCCAAAAGAGGCAATCCATCTTAAATTACAAACCAAAACACTCCAACCAACCGATTGTCACCATACGCTCATGTGGTTTTTCTCCCCATAATTAGGATTCTTCTCGACTTCCTGAGGCCGAAAATAACAGCACTTTTATCATTAGATGAAATGCCTAGCATCTTTGCGGTGTTCCATGTTTCCTAGGCTTTCAGGTATCCTGTTGAAAGGGGTACTGACAGCTTTTGAGAGCACGCTGGTTTCTGGGTAGATTTGCGTGGTCTGCCACGCGGTTTTGATGAGTTGGTGCCCTCCTTAGAGACAGGATCACCTTGAAGAATATGTTGTACACAAGAGTTTATGCTCCCATCGGACAAGACCATGAGCCACCCCGCTGTCTCATTGACAACAATGGGATCAAACCAAGCTTGTTCAACATGTTTTTCAGTTCTGTTTTCTATGTCTATCAGTAGAGGATCGAAGGGGGCAGGTCAATTCAAGCAACTGATTTCCTGAGTCCAGATCAGGCCTTTCCTCTCCTTCACTGTCAGCTTTTCAGTAAGTACACCCCCCCCCCCCCCTCGTAGGGGCCTGCATTACACCTTCTGATTATGTAGTAAACAAGCCAGCAGCTCAGCAGGGGCAACCCTCAGCACTGATTTCAGCGTTTCACAATCTGACTTTTCAGACACAGCAGGTGCCAGCGGGGGTTCAAGGGGGTCGGGCCAAACTAGGCTATTGTTCTCCTGTGGGCAGATCAGGGCCGTATAAGCCACTTCAGCAGGTACACCCCCCCCCCCCGCAGGGACCTGCATTACACCTTCTGATTGTGTAGTAAACAAGCCAGCCTCCACCTCCTCTGCCAGCAGCTCAGCAGGGGCATCCCATAGCACTGATTTCAGCATTTTACATTCTGACTTTTCAGATACAGCAGCTGCCAGCGGGGGTTCAAGGGGTGCAGGCCAATCTAGGCTATTGTTCTCCTGTGGGCAGATCAGGGCAGTATTAACCACCACTGCCGGCAGCTGAGCAGAAGAACCCCCCAACACAGAGACCTTTTGTTCACATTCTGATTTTCGAGACAAGAGCTGGCAGCTATCCCTAAAACCACAGCATTCCTTAACCCAAACATCACAACTACCATTGTTCACATTCCAGGCACATTGAGTGTGAAATAGATTGGTATTGTGTTTGTTTTCGCCTCCACTTTTGAAGAAGAATTATGTTTGTTCAAGAGAACCTCAGAGTATTTCCGATTGTCTCTAAAAGATGGGTACTTGATCAATCTATTCCTAGACACCTCAATTGCAGGTCGATGATCGATGAAAGCTACACCACCTTTGTTGTAGCGAGCCATGGAAACCTTTAATCGTTGCCTACGAACAGAGAGGCCATTTAGAGTTGAAATGGCCTTTTTTGCCTCCATCAAAGTCTTGTATCTGACGAAACCAAAACCTTCTGGTCTAGACCTTCTAATTTTCCTTGAGATGAAAACATCCTCAGCACAACCAACCTTTTCGAAGATGATTCTCAGCTAGGAGGGTGATGCATCAAGAGGGATGCAATCCACAAACAGGGTGAAAGCTCTAATGGGCTCCCGAGGTCCGCATCTCCCCTTGAGATGGGAAACTCCCCGATTGCCCACCAAACGTTCACTGGAAAGTCTGTGGTGGTTGCGAAAATTCTGGATGATGGGGAAAGAAAGGTAGGGTTTTTTTCTTCCATCAGCGAAAACAGGGAGTCGCAAATGAGGAACTTTGGCATCAGACTTGAGAGGTCTTTTCAAGTTGGAAGAGAGTCCCGTCGTAGACTTTGGCATCAGATTCTAATATATATATATACATTTTTTTTTGAGAATTAGGGAATCATATTAATCAAAGAGGGGACAAAAGCACACTGAACACACAGTCGCCCCTAGACCGCCGGCATAAAAAACCCCATGGAAAAAACCCATTGGGCGAGGGAACCATGGATCAGGCCACCCAGAACAGCATAGGGGTGGGCTATGCATCATCAGATACATGACCTCGTTTTGCTTACATTTCAAGTAAGCAGTGTATCTCCATCAGCATACTAATCCAAAAGAAAAGAAAAGATACGACTACACCTTACACACCATTTCACATCAGCTAACGACAATACAACAGAAATACAAAACAAATTTCCTTTGTCTCCATCAGCTAATTTTATAGGTTACATCAATAGAAATTCCTTGTTGTGCACCAGGGGAGAAAAACTTGCATATCCCGGCATTTTCTTTGCCCAGATTCCAATTCTGATTTTCAAAGAGTAGCTAAATGTCTGCTGTTCAGGAGGAACCATTTCAAATTTTATTTTATTTCTTGTATACCTTAGTGACCATATCGTGCAGGCTAGAATAAGATTCCAGAGTTTTTTTTCCATTATGCTCTTTAATTGGGCTACCCCACTCTTCGCAGAAGTTTCCACAGTTTTTATGTAGGACACCCAAGATACCCCACCAATTTAATAATTCCATCCAAGTACCCCAAGCGAATCTACAGGTAAACAGAACATGAGAATTAGATTCTATTTCACTATTGCAAAAGGGGCATAGTGCGTACTGGGGGTTCATTATTCCTTTCCCCATTAGGATATCACCAGTTTTTAGCTTTTCCAGATGTGCCAACCAGATAGTCAATTGTGCTCTCAGGGGAACATGCCTCTGCCAAATTGTGTTGACAGATTGTTTGGGAATAAGAGGTGAATAGGCTCCATAAATTTTATCAGTAAGGCTTTGGACATGGTACATTGTGTTACCTGATCCCACCCAGCACACACCATCTGTAGTTCCGCTTTTCGGTTGCTTTTGATCAATGATTTGTGTTAGCCTTACAACATCCTCCATTTCCCAATCATACAGAACTCTGCGCCATCTTAGGGTCCATGACCAGGTCCCCTCCTGTTGAAAACTCATTTGGCTGATGAATAGGTTTTTCTGTGACGATATAGAGAACAGTCTGGGGAAAGTACTTTTTAACGGGCCCGGATCACACCATCTATCTTGCCAGAACAGAATAGAGTTCCCACTTCCTACGTTCAAGCTCATTCCCTCTTCGATGATCGTTCTGATCTTTGAGGTCGCGGCATCATTTTTCATCTTATGGGACCATGTACCTTTCTCAGCATTTCTGAAGATTTCCGATGAAGCTTTTAGCCCTTTGATTTCATATACCGACATTAGAATTCTCTTCCACAGAGCGTTATCTGACTCAGAGTATCGACACCA
>NC_080048.1:26970605-27195605 GCF_026212465.1 Amaranthus tricolor
AAATAAGTTGTTAAGTAAATAAAGAGTTTCCTATAAATAAGATGGTAATTTAAATTGATACTAATAATAGGAAATGACAATTTGAATTAATGCTAAAAATAGGAATTAATTTGAATAAGTATTTACACGTTGATTTATCTGGTTTTTGCTGAGTTTTCAATATCTTGTATGAGTTCTAACATGACAGCACAACATTGGTTGATAATAACAAGTTACAACACACAATGACGAAATTATATGAGCCGTTAGTGCAGCGTCAGTTTGAGTTAAAGTTCAAGATCTTGAAGACTGACACAGATTATCCAGATCAACGAAATTGACGGATGAAACTTTCTTGCTCTTCTAGGATATGTTGAGGCGTGACATATATAAATACAAGGCTTCGTTCAAGAATTAAGAATGCACCTCTTCTTATAATTTTCTCTCTTGTTGAAATAAAATCTAGTAATTCTCTAAGTGTTCAAAAAGAGTTGTAATTCTTAGTTCATCTAGCTCTTACAATTTGTAATAGGACTAAGTGTTAAAAAGAGTTACTTCAAGGGGAAGAACGTGGTGAGAGAAGAAAGAGAGATCTTCTAGTTTGTCTTAAAGTCTATTAATAAAAGGCGTTGAAATCCTACGGGTTGGAAGAGAACCCATAGGCGGGGAGTAGGTTGTTTAGAACCGAACCTCGTTAACATATCGTGTGTTATTCTTTAAGTTTATTTTCCCCACATTCGTTATAGTTTTGCAAATCGACTTAAAACTGTCCTAGAAAACAGTTTGAAAAAGTCACCCAATCTCTTGAGATAACCTTCCAGACAAAAATTTTAAACGCCCATACTATTCACCCCTTTCTAGAGAGTATTCGACATTCTATCAAATATATATATATATATATATATATATATATATATATATATATATATATATATATATATATATATATATATATATATATATATATATTATTTTTATTTACTTTTAGTTATTCGCAAAAGTTACGTATGATTTGCATAAATATTCATATCTAATGGTTTGTTATGAAATTATTATAATATTGTTATAATGATAATTATATTTGAATGGAAACTTATAATTATGATAAAGACATTCAATAGTTAAATCATTAATTAAAATTAATATTTTTATATTAATTTATATTAAAAAATTGGTACATTAATTTTAGTGATCTATAAAAAAGACAAACAAAGATAGTGTCATTTAAAACGAGTTGACGAGTTGGTCAAAATCAAGATATGTGCATGATTGCATCTGCCCGATACAAAGAGAAAATTGATAGGATCGAAGAGAATAGATAGACGTGCATTTCACAATTCACACCACCACCAAAGGGTACAATAAAAGTGGAGGAGATCATGTCTGTGGATAACGGTGCATCAAGTCACCAGCTTTTTCAGCTTCTTTCCACTCTCCTAAACGAGGTATACCCATCATACCCTTTCTCAATCTCACCCGTGCGGCCGTGCATCATTTAATCAATGCTAAAAGATTTAAAATTTTGTCAATTATAATCCCAAGTTTGTTGAATTTATGGGTTTCCTGAATCGTTTAGGTTTTCTTTTTAATGTTTTAATTTCGTCAATTTACAAGGAATTACGAAGGGAAAGTTTTGAATATGTATAATTCACACATGTTCAAGGTTGGTAGCCGTAAATTGTGGAATTTTATTCAAGAAATACATCTCTTTTATATAAAAAAAAAAAGAAAAAAAATTAGTTTTGTGTCTGATTGATTGGGGAGTCATATGTTTTACTTGACTGACGTTCTGTTTGGCATAGCCTCATAGCTTGAATTACAGAAATTAAGCAATGAGAAATAGTATCTGTGAGGCTAGTTGAGGGAGAAAGAAAAGCTGGACTTTGTTTTGGGGAGATAGAAAAGCTTGGTTTTGTATGATCGATGACTGATAGTACAGTATGATTTTTGAACTTTGAATGGATTTCACTTACCACAGTATAAAAAATGCTTATGCGCCTGAGATAGATGTTGGTTGCTTGATGATAAATTTGCTGTAAAGTTGAATAAGAGTTCCATCCTAAAATCAATTGATTGATAACATTGCATTTTATGTTGGTCATACAATCTAATTCTTCAATGTCGGATCACAATTGGATAGTTCTCCAACACCCCAAGTAGTGAAGCCCAAGGCACAGCTGCCTCGGTTTGGTGAACTTAACGCTTGGTGGTTACATTGATTCATTTTAGCTTTGTGCCTAGCTTCTTGGCCTTCTATTGTCTTCCTTATTGCACTTTAAGCCTTTAACATCCAAGGGAGATACTTGTTGGCTTTAACAAATAATGGGTGCTTTTCCAACTAGGACCTTTTAAGTTTTTTCGTTTTCAAAGCGACAATCTCTAAGTTTTTTTTTGAACTACAACCACCACCTTACCAAACTTGACAGTATTACAACCACTTTCTGGATTCCAGTGAGATGACCTGTTGACATAACTTATGGCCTTTCACTTTAACAATCCTTATTAATCTAATCTAAAAATACCTTAATAACCCTAACTAATCCTAATTAACCCTCCCCAACAAACCACCACTACCCTCTCCCCCTCCCCTGCAACCCCTCGCCTCCCCATCTCCTACAAGCGGTTGCACACCCAAATTCCCCTCTTTCATTTATTCTACCAAAACCCAATTTACCCACATCTGGGTTGTTGGTTTCGAGGAGGAGGATACTTAGAAAAAATTAGTGGTAGAAGAGGGAGATTTGGGTTGCTGCCTTCGAGGGAGAGAAGGGTGGAAGGTCAATAGCTCAGTCAATGGTCTTTTAGCTTGTCATCTCACTGGAATCCAACAAGGTAGCTGTAATACTATCGAGTTTGGTAAGTTTGTGGTTGTAGTTCTCAAAAAATAAACTTCGAGGCTGTTATGAAGGCTGTAGTTCACCATCATTTCTCCAAGAACAATCTTAGGTTCAAACTTTTATAATCTAATTCTGGGATTGGTATGACTTAATGTGTTGATGCCGCATTTAGGTCCAGTATTAGTTTCTGGCTTTGAGCTTATGAAATGTCTGGCTAACAATAGCGGGAAAGGAACAGAAGTGGGACATGGAAAGAAAGGAGAGGAGAGGAGGAAGCGGGCTTGTTTTTGAAATTAAACCCTTTCTAACATTGCAACTATTTACTTTAGTAGAAGGTTAAAGAAATTGGATGTTTCCCTTGCCGTTGGTTGTTAATGCTTGTTAAAGAAAATATGTCAATGTGGATGATAGTAATTACTTAGTTTTGGAGTCCAAGCGTGAAACGTCGGCCGAAAGTGTGAGCTTTTTGTAGTTGAGGCGCACTTTTTTTGTCAAAAAGCTTAAAATCAATTTAAAAACATATATAATACTTACAACAACACGACATTCATAATTTAGTATCAAAAAGCTTGAAAATTATTAATTATCCTTGGGGTAAACACCACTTTAGCTCATAACTATTATAATGAGATTATGAAGAATACTCAAAGTTATTTTCTTCTTTTTCATATGCTTTTTATTTTACTCAAAGAAGCAATTAATTCTCGAAGTTCATACTCAAGTAAATTTGAGTTTCAAGTTTTATTTCTTTTTCAAACAAACAAGCATAATTTATTACCTAGCTCAACAAGGAGGCAAACAGGGCACACAAGGCACAAAGTACATCGAGGCGCCCTAGGCGTATGCCTCTTTTAGTAGGCGTTGCCTCACCTATTCGAGGCGTTTTCAGCCGAGCCTGAACTCATGGTGCATAAGGCGCAAAGTGAAGTGCCCTTTTCAAAATGCGCAAAGCGAGGTGCCCTTTCTAAAACTAAGAGTATTTATGAATTCAGAGTCCGAACAAGTATTTATGTGTGGGGTTGGAGGTAAGTGGTGTCAAAAATTCAAGTGTTCTATTATATCCAATTTGATAATTTATGTCTTGTTGAGCTGATTTTTCGTCTGTTTCTTTTCTTTTCGTTTCTTTGTGATTTTTGTACTTCACTTTCTTTGATTGCATGGACGGAGGACAAGGGTTGGGGTGTGACCAAGGAAACATGCGCCGGGGTGGGGGGGATTGTTGGGCATTTGATGTACACCCATCTAGGAAACTAGTATTACAAAAGGGAACAAATGGCTATGTTAAAGACAAGAAGAGAAGTGTGTTTGGTTTAGAATGGTTAAGGCAAGAAGGTGGTTGTGTGTTTAGGCTATTTCATAGAGCTACATTTGAGATTCGTAGTGGTTTTTAGGGAATTTGGTTGTATTAATAGAATTCTAAAACAAAAGAAAGACTTTAGCTTTTAGGAATCTCAACTTAAAAAACTTGTGGATATGATGGTAAGGAAAACTCTACCTAACCACTAGTGTAGAATTTTATTGTAAGGAATACTCAACTTAACTAATGAACTACTTGAAACTTAAGTTGGAGGAATCTCAATTTCAAGTATAAATTCTTCAAGTTGCTTGCAACTTTCTTTGTTTATTGCTTGTTTGAATAATCCATAAACAAAGTCATCAAAACAGCCATAAAGCCGTGTAATTCACATCCCTTAACTCTCTTCCTTTAAAACTTGTAACTCCCTTCTTATTCTCTTTAATGAACTCTTAATCCCTTCTCATAACTTGTGCATATTGGCTGAAGTATTCTTTTTTCTATGCGCATTTTTGTAACAGCTCTTAAACATGTAAATGAGAGTCTTCAAGTGCTTATAAGACTCTTCAATTTCAAGGAAAAAGGTTACACAAGCAACTCTGAAAACCAATGGAAGGACCATGTAAAGTGAACTCATATGGACTTGTTTCAATAAGACCATGTAAAGGGAATTTAACTATTTAGTGTCTTTATCCTATTCGAATCAACCATAGCTTGATTTCCATCAGCATTGCATGCCCAAGCCCCAAATATCTGTCTTGATAATATCTTCTTTCTTCTAAAATAACCGAGTCACTATGGTCTTTTCTATAGGTGGAAGCAATATCCAACGAAGAAGAGGTCGATTTACGTGCCAAAATTGAAGCTCTTAAACTAGAAGTTACTAAAGTGCCTTCTCAGTCTCTACAGAATACAGATGATGCTGAGGTACCATGCTTCTCTTCATTTGTTTTTTTATCTTAGCAAAAGCATTTGTAGGTTAAAGGTAGGTGAGTAGGTTCATATATGGTTTGCATGACACAGATGGAATTGGCCAGTAGATTGGATAAATTGTCATCAAAGCTTGATGAAGTGGATGAGATGATTTCCTCAGCTATAACTACTGATCCTCAAGTCAGGTCTCTGTTGAGTAGTACTGCTGATGTATGGATGCCTGTTATAGCAGCTACTTCTGATGAACGTCGCAGATTTTCATCTTCAGTATATGATGGTGAGCGTGAGCCTGAGCCTGAGCCAAAAGAAAACAAATCCACTTAATCATCTTTGGACAATTATTCTTTTCTGTAATATGTGTCTGATTTTTACTTTTCTCTATTTTGTAACTTTCTACTAATTTGATTTTTATAAAGTCTTTAACTGTCGTTTTTGGCTGTTCTTTGAGGGATTAATCAATATTGAAATTTTCAGCTGCTGTATTGTAATTGTAAAACAGTCATGGAATATGAATCAATATATTGAATTTTTTTTATCTTATTGTAAGTGATGAAATTTGTTTTCGAAACCCATGTGAATCACTTTGCAACGAAGTTGAACACTAGTCAATGGCTGTTCATCATTCTACTCAGATAACAGCAGGTTTCATATTTTATTTACTTGGTTAAAGAAGTTTTGTTAGTGTTTGATTATCAGCCAAGGAACTAGTTTTAGATAATTTTCCAAGTCCGATTGATTTTGAACTTCTTCACGTTTTAGTATTCCGATCTGATTTCTACAACTAGTTAGTTTAGTGGTATTAGTTAATTGTTAGTTTTCTATTTTGATTAGTTGGTTTTAGCCTTTTTGTATTTTGGCGAGAAAGTTTGTTATGTAAGTTTAGTCACGCCTGTATATATACAGGCTGTGTTCTTGGAATAATTCAATTAAGAAATAGAATATATTTTTGTTGTTCCCTCTCTAATTCTGTCTCTTTCTCTCTATTCTTGCTTGTCTCTTCTTTCTCTCCCTCTCATTCCCTCTTTTCTCTTGTGATCAAGCAATAAACTGCTGCATTGTTATTAGAACATTCTGGGCTAAACACTTCATCAATCAGTTTGGCACCTAGGAAGTCTGCAAAGCTTGCTGATATGGAGGAAACAGTGAAGTCCTTGGAAGAGAGATATTCTCGTCTGGAAGGCATGTTCCCTCAAATGAATGGGGCTAATGCTTCATTGTTAAAGAAAATGGAAGAAATGACAGTCCAATCTTCAAGATTGGCTCGGAGTGGTCAAGATTCTGGTATCTTGGGACATTCCCCCCAAGGGTCACAAAGAAACAATCCCATAACACTACGCCCATTTGACTATGTTCCCAAACTAGAGTTCCCAAACTAGAGTTCTCTCAATTTGATGGGACTAATTCTAGACTATGGATTAAGAAGGTTGAAAAGTTCTTTAAACTTTGCAAGATTGGTGATGAACAGAAATTAGACTTTGTTTCCATTCACTTGATTGGCAAGGCTGAAAATTGGTTTAATTCTTACATTCTTGCAAGACAAAATGTAGATTGGAGCACCTTTTTTGTGGATTTGTGTACAAGGTTTGGTGAAGAATTGGGAATGAATGTAGTAGAGGAGTTTAATAAACTAGAACAAAAGGTATCTATTGATGACTACCTTGATGCAAAGAAATCCTCAATTACCTGATTCCTTCTTCTTGGATAGTTTTATTGGAGGATTAAAATCAACTATCAAGCCCTTTGTGAAAGCCTTCAATCGCATAAGTCTTGCTGCTGCTGTTGAATTTGCTAGGCTAAAGGAGCAAAATGATGAGGCCATGAGGGTGGTCATAAAACCTCGTAATCCATTCAATAAAAAAAAAATTTTTTGACAAAAATTCTTTATCTTCACAAAGATCCAGTTAATCCTCTAATGTATATCAAAAGACAGCCTCACAATCAAATCTTTCAATTTCTAAACCTATTCGGTTAACTCCAGCTGAAAGAAGGTTGAAAGAAGAAAAAAGGTTGTTATTTCTGTGATCAGCCCTATGGGAGGGGCCATGGTTGCCCAATTAAACAAACTTAATTGTTTCCTATGGAGATTCCTAGGGTGGATGAGGAGGATATTGTGGACCAGATAGATGTAGGAAATCATGATGAGGGCTGCACTTCATATGTTGTTAATCATGAAGGGTCAGTAGTGGAATTAAATACTCTAGAACCTTGCATCTCAGTAAATGTCTTGAGTGGGAACCATGAGTACCAAACTATGAGGATAATAGGGTACCATGGTAAAAGCTCCTTACATATCTTGATTGATTCTAGAAGCACTCACAATTTTGTGGACATTGGAATAGCTGACAAGCTTGAGCTAAGACGAGAACCCATTTCCACCCAATCAGTAACTGTGGTAGATTGGAACAATCTGATTTGTACAGCAATTTGCAAATAATTTTCTTGGAGAATTATGGAAGCTGAGTATAAATCCGATGTCTGACTTAATACAATTGGGAGGTTATGACATGGTTCTTGGCATTCAATGGTTGAAACAGTTAGGAGTTATTATGGGACTTCAACAACTTGATCATGGAATTTGATTATGACTCTAAGCATCAGATCTTGAAGGGGGGCCCTCCTCACATAGACAAGACAATTAAAGGCTCTCATTCTTTACTTACCTCAGCAAACCAACTATACATGCTACCAGCTAGTTGCTTTTTCTCCAAGAATGGATGGTGATTCCACTCTAATGAGGTTAGAGAAAACCGATGACATCTACTTTTTTTCCTATATTATTTCTTTATTAGAAATATTTAGTGATTTCTTCTTTGAACCAAAGGGCCCACCCCCTTCCAGAGGTGTCCTAGATCATAAAATTCCTTTGGAATATGGCACTAACCCTATCAATGTGAGACCATATAGATACCCTTTAAAGCAAAGGGATATTATTGAGAAAATTGTGCAGGAGATGCTGAACCAAGGAATCATTCAAGAAAGTGGTAGTTCATTTGCTTCACCAGTGGTGCTAGTAGGCGAAAAAAGATAGCTCTTGGAGGCTATGCGTAGATTAGAGAGCACTTAATAGCAAGACTGTGAAGAATAAATTTTCAATTCCAGTAGTTGATAAATTAATTGATGAGTTGGCTGGCAATTGGATATTCAACAAGATTGACTATAGAGCCGGATATCACTAATTGAGGGTAGCTCATGCAGATGTCCATAAAACAACCTTTAAAACACGCCATGGACACTTTAAGTTCATAGTTATTCCTTTTGGCCTAACTAATGCACTTGCTTCTTTCCAATCTTGGATGAATTTCATTTTTAAACCCCTCTTGAGAAAAGGTGTTTTAGTGTTCTATGATGATATTCTGGTCTACAGCCTGATTGCTAAACATCACCAACAAGTGTTGTATAAGGTGTTTCAACTAATGAGAATCCACATCTTATTTGCCAAACGCAACAAGTGTCATTTTGGTTTAGAAAAGGTTGAGTAATAAGAGCATTTTATATCTGGCAAAGGGGTTGAAGCTGATGCTGCTAAAATTTCTTCAATTATTAACTAACCTAATATATTCCACAAACTAAAGGGACTTGAGGAACTTCTTAGGCCTAGCAGGCTATCATAATAGGAAATTTATTGCTAGATATGGTTGGCTAAGCAAGGCCCTTACTCAATTACTAAAAAGGGGAGTTTTGCTTAGTCTGATGAGGCTTAAAAAGCTTTTGAAAATTTGAAACAAGCCCTCAGCACACCTCTTATTCTTGAATTACCTGACTTTTCCAAGGTCTTCATGGTAGAAACTGATGCTTTACAAAAGGGTATTGGGGCAATCCTTATATAGGAGGGCCACCCACTTGCTTACTTGAGTAAATCCTTAGGTCCAAAGTGGCAAAAGCATTCTGTTTATGAGAAGGAGTTGCTTGCTGTAGTAGCTACAGTTCAGAAATTGGAGCAATATTTGAATGGACAAAAGTTTATTATCAAAAACCGATCAAAAGAGCTTGAAGTGGCTACTAGAACAAAAAAAATCCCAACCCCCTTTCAGCAATTTTGGCTCTTAAAACTAATGGGATTCTCCTATACAATTCAATATAAGAGTGGCATTGAAAACCTAGTTGTTGATGCCCTCTCCCACATCTCAGGTACCGAATTATTTCTCATGAATATCTCCTTGATTAATTATGACTTACATGACAAGATCCAACAAATTTATGGGGATGACTTCAACATACAAAACATTATTACCTCTCTTCAACAAGGACAACACAAGACTTCCTTTACTCTCACTGCAGGACTTCTCAAGAAGAAAGGTAAGATTGTGATTGGTCCCAATGAGGACCTTAAGAAAGCCCTATATGGCTACATTCTTCCCCTCAAGGTGGTTATTCTGGTAGAGATGTAACACTCAAAAGGGTAAAGGCTCTTTTTACATGAAGGGGTATGACCCCCTACATCACACACTTTGTTAGAAACTGTGTCACATATCACGCTGCTAAACATGAGAATGTGACTCCTCCAGGTCTCCTACAACTTTTACCTATTCCTTCTAAAGTATGGGCTGACATTTCCATGGATTTTATAACTAGTCTTGTCTGTATGTAAGGATGTTATTTTTGTGGTGGTGGATTAGTTGAGTAAATATAGCCACTTTATGGCCATCTCTCATCCTTACACAGCAGCCTCTATGGCTTAGGTCTACTTGGACAATGTTTTCAAATTGCATGGGTGGCCAAGGTCAATAGTGAGTAATAGGGACTTGGTCTTCATCAGAAAATTTTGGTAATCATTGTTCACCATTCAGGGTACTGATTTGTTGCTCTCCTCTACATATCACCCTCAAACTGATGGGCAGATAGAGGTGGTAAATAAGTGCCTTGAAACTTACCTCAGATGCATGATTTTGAACTCCCCTGTAGACTCAATTAGGAACAGGAACAGCAACAAGAGGGGGGTGAATTGTTGTTGTTATTAGTTTAAGCGTTTTTGCCCTATTTTTGCGGAATTGAATAAAATAAATAAAGCTTAAACTTAGAGCGAAATAATTAAAAGAGACAAACGATTTTTACATGGAAACCTTCTGGGCCTAAACAGAAGGAAAAACCACGACCCCTCGGGATTTCTAAATTCTCCACTATGTTTAAGGCAACTCGTTACAATTACATTAAACATCTTACTTCACTCGAAGCGCATCAACTAAGCCAACTCTTCTCTCTTAAATTGCTTCACTCAAAGCAACAAACTTAGCTTCACTAAAAGCTAAACTCCACACTAGCTTCACTAAAAGCTATGTCCTTAGCTTTACTCAAAGCTATTCTCTTCTCTAGCTTCACTAGAAGCATTCTAATTCCCCCTAGACTCACCCAAGTCTAGTTACAGAGATTCTCTCAAAAACCCTTACAAAAGGATAAAAATTCTTTAAAAATAAAATCAATAAGTTGCACAAGAAAATATTATAAATTAATTGGCATTTTTTTAAAAAAATTTTCTTGTAAAAAATTCTCCCAAAATTACGTATGATTTAATGGCTCATACTAAGGCGAGTTTTGAAGAATAACCGAGTCCACTATTTATAGAGCTAAAATCCCTAATAAAAAGGAATATTCCAACCCATTATTCCTTATCCAAAATAATCATGGGAATAATGTGGATTAAACTACCAGACGGTTATTTCCACAAGACTTGAATAAATCAAGCATACGGTTAAAACAACAATAACAGTTGTTCCCTAATAATAGGTTCTGTTCCCTTAAACAGCAGTTTCTTCAGCAACAGTTCCTGTTCCCATAATAATGGCTGGAACTTTATGCTATTTATAGAAACGGTTATACTTAATAGGAATGGTTACATGCTAACTATTTATAGGAATGATAACCTATTTTCTAGGATAAAGACCGGTTAAAAATAATATCAAAGACTTTTTCAACAACAGCTATTCCTATATTTAGCAAATCCAATATTTACTAAATATAGATCCTAAAATAAAGGATCTTTATTTAGAGACTCATACGTAAAGTAATTTTTGAAAAACGTTTTGCCAATTAATTATAATAATTAACAATGCAACAAATCAACTTTATTTAATACATTAACTAAAAATAATAATTAAAAATAAATAACCAGAATTTCGAGTTAACGTAGGTTGACTTCAGCTCAGGAACAGTGCGCTGTCTCTAATTTCCAGTTTTGTTAGAACATCCAACTTAGGAACAGTAGACCTGCTGTCTCCATTTTACATCCCAAGCGATATACTTCTTCTAACATCTTTCGGATCCTTTTGACTCGTACATTTCCATGAACCAAGTCATAGGTACTATCAACGATCACAATTACGACCGGATATCGACCTGCACACAATCTCTAAAAACATATTTGTTTTAAAAAAGTGTAGTCATCATCAAAACTCAAGAGGTCCAACAAATTCCCCTTTTTTGATGATGACAAACTTTTAAACAAACTTAAAACAAAATAGAGTAAAACCAATGTTGAAGAGTATGTTAGAGATTAAAACAACTCTTCTTAACTTAGTAAATATAATTTACCAAGCATATCATAAATCAAATTATTCTAAACATAAACATAATAAAAACTCATACATTTTCAGCATAGAACATAAGCAGTGGTTCCAGTATAATTTGGAGCATACAATCAGAGTTCAGAAAGTGAATAGATGATCTGAACAAACAAAAAAGTTCATCACAGTTCATCTTGATCATAAGCATCTTGATCATAAGCATCAGAGCATCAATCTTGATCATTAGAATCAGAGCATCAAGCATTAACAAAAGGTGTTAACTATATACTGACAATATATTAGCTATATTTTGACAATCAGAGCAAAATCAGCAAGCAATAAACAATTATCAGCAGCACATCAGCAGCATAAAGCCAAACAGCCTTAGATCATGAATCATAACCTTAATCCTAAAGTCCAACATAATAGATATAATCAGAGCTAAGCATACTCAAGCATTATTTAAGTTTGTGTCTAATATTCTCCCTTTTGACATCATTCAAAAAGAATGGGAGCAATCAAACCACAACACTAAGCATATAATCATAGTCAAAGAGAGAATAAGGATGCACAAAGTAAAAAGCAGTAACAATGAATGCAAACAAGATCAACTATGATTAATCGTCACAGATAGTTAGTAGCATAAAAGAAAATGTAGTTCATAGTATGAATTAGACAAACAGTACCCCAGCTGGTACACTTCAAAAACAAGAAAAGATTGTTTGATGAAAGTGATGGTTGCAACAAATAAGAAGATATTAAAAAGCTATCAGGAAGAATTAGGATGCAGGAGCTTCATCATCTATATATTCTGTTTCCACCTCCACAGTATCCAATTTTGCACCCAGACGAGCCTCCATTTGAGTCATCTGGTCAGTTAGTGAGGCTAACGAAACACGAACTTCATCTTGAAATTTAAAGAAGCGATCCTGCAATACATCAAGTTTGAGGAGAATGGAGTCTAAAGAAGCTGTAGGAACTGTTGTCTGGTCAAAGCCTTGGTGTGGAAATGTGTGAACAGGTGGTGGTGGTGATGGGAAATGATGGGATGATGGAGTGGTTGGCTTTGGTGAGGGGAAATGATTTGGTTCAGCCCCAGAGTCATCATCAAGATCAACTACAGGTCTTTTCCCTTTGGCAGCAAGCCTTCTGCTCTTCCTTGAGGTTGAGCAAGACTGCTTCATAGTAGGCACAGAATCCTCCTCCTTGCAGACACCAATGTCCTCCTTCTCCTTATCAGAAAGAACAGTCTCCTGTTCCTTATCTCCAGATCCTTCCTTTTCCTGTTCCTCCATTTCAACCTCTCCCTTTTCAGTTTCCTGCTCATTATCAGAATTAACATTGACTGTTTCAACAACGTTCTCAAGGGTCCCATTCTCATTTAATTTAAGGTGTAAGTTATTTAAGCACTTGGCACCTATCATATTGTTCGGACCTATGGGAAAGTTTTGTCCTTCAAGTGGAACACCCATCTTCTTAAAAATCCAAGTCAGCAAACCTCCATATCCAATCACACAACCTTTACAAATACATTCACTTAAGTGAGAGATCATCAAAGAGGGAAAATTGATTTTAATATTGTTAGCCATGCAGTAAATTAGGGTTGCATCTCGTAAACTTACTTCACTACGTTAGGAATTTCGCGGCAAAACAAATCTACGTGCAATGTTATACAGCAATTTGTGTAAAGGGGATAGTGCATTATGGTTGACCTTCCCTCGTTTTTCAGTGATCCCTAAAAATTTCCAAACATCCTTTTCATCTATTTCAAAGAAAGTTATTTTTGATCCAACATAATAAACATCAAATCCATTTGCGGGCACACCTAGCCATTCTCCCAATTTTTGACTGTTAAACTCTATTTTAACCTCTTTAACAGAACTCGAACAGACACCATGATTAAGCAAAAAATTCGAGACAAATTCACGCATCAGTTTTGGGTATATCGGATTGCAGCAATATTCAGCGATCAAAGATTCCCAAGACTGAGTCTGTAATATAGTGTGTAACTGAGGAAAAAAGGTTGAATCATACCATTTTTTGTCTAAACCAAACCCAACCATCATTTCTTTTGACACTTCTTCAGCATTTAAGTGAACATCAACTTTTGCCTTCTTTGCTGAAGATGATTTCTTTGAAGTAGACGGTCTTTTTCTCTTGTTCCTTGCTTGCCTTTTAGACCCACCAGGAATGTCCCGCTGTTCTTTCGAGGATGACTCTTGAGCAGTTAATAAAGGTGTTGGGTGGATAATTCTTAAAGGCTTAGGTTGTTTCATTTTGGGTGTACGGCTCTTGGTTTTCATGGTGATTTGGTGAGTTGATGGAGCGAGATTTTGCAGAAAATGTGAGAAGATGAAGATGATTTTGGGATTCAGAGTTGATTGCGTTTGAGGATGAACGGTTTAGGGCTTGACGTGTGAGAGTGTATATAATGAATGTGAGGGGACGTGTGTTTAGGTGATTCATGTTCCTTATTTAATTCGCGCATATGGACATCGAGTGTGAAATGGAAACAGACGGATTTAGTGAAGAACTAAGATGATTTAACTCCCTCTATTTTAATAGAAATTGCTGGGTAAATATATAAATATATTTTATTAAAATAAAATAAATGAAAATTTTATGCTACTACAGTCTGATCAAATTAAACATGCAATCATAAGAGCATTCACAGTATATGCTTTCAAATAGTGCGTACCTGATCTTTTCGATAATCGATTTTCAATCAAGATTTTGTGGTTGATCGACCTTTTCAATTTTCATTCTGTCTTTAAGGATCACATATGTCACTCACTTCAATGCAGCTTGATCATGCCAAGTTCCAATCTCATTTTTTCATGTTGTTCCCTTGGAAGCGGTTTAGTCATGATATCTGCTATTTGCTCGTTAGTGTTTACATGCTTTAAAATAATATTTTTATTTTCAACATTATCCTTAAGAAAATGATGCCTAATGTGGATGTGTTTTACTCGTGAATGATGCACTGGATCTTTAGATATGCATATGGCACTGGTATTATCACAATAAATAGGAACACATTCAAACTTAATACCAAAATCTCTTAGCTGCTGTTTTATCACTAGTGGAAAAAAACGTATTTGATGCTTATCATTTGCTGCGGTTTTTGTATATACGCAGCAATAACTAGAAAAAAGAATTAGAAAAAAAAAAGAACCCTTAATTGCTGCGGTTTTGTGCCTCAACCACAGCAAATACACATGTGCACCTTCAATTGCTGCGGTTTGTTTCATGCCCGCAGCAAATAAAGCTTGCAATTGCTCCGGTTCTTCACCACCCGCAGCAAATAACAAATAATCCTTAAACCTTAATTGATTCAGCAGCATTAATTGCTGCGGTTTATCCTATTGACCGCAGCAAATAGGGTTCATAATATAAAACCCTTAAGCTTCTGTTCTCTCGCCTTCCCTTAAGCTTCGATCTGTTCTCTTCTTCATTCCTTCATTCCATTCCAGACGCACAAACCTTCGTTCCATTCTCTCTCCTTCGTTCATTAACTTCAAACGCACAAACGAACAATAGTAATTCCTTCATTCTCCTTCGTTCCATTCCAGATTTTGAACGCAAAAACCCTTCGTTCCATTGTCCTTCGTTCATTAACTTCAAACGTGTTCTTGTTCATTATCGTACTGCTCTTTCATAAACAGTACTGCTCTTGTTCATCATCATTTCTTCAAAACCGTTCTTGTTCATTATCAAATTAAACTTCAAACTTCGAAAATCAAGGAAATACATTTGAAAATTAAACTGCAAGTTCAATATAATACATTTGAAAATTAGTGCTAATTTTTTTTTTCTTTGTAGATTATTACATAACCCACGAAATCAAGGTAATTTCTATTTGTTTTGTAAATTTGCAAGTTTATATTTTTATTGTTTCACTTGTAATTTAGTAATTTAGTTAAAAATGTGGTTTGTTAATTAGTGATTTTTTGAATTGCTACCTTATTAAATTTAGATACTAAGTAGTAGACTATGATTTTGTGATATTGTAGAGGAGGGTTAATTAAGGGTTTTTGGAAGGCTGAAATGTGAGTTTCATTTTGCTTTATCTTTGTGATTTAGAGTAATTTTTAGATCATAATATATTGTTCCTTCTGAATGTAGATGATTTGGTGTGAGTTAATTGCTTTTGTAATCTTGTTGCTTGTTCAGATCCTATTATTTTCTCTGTATTTGTTTCTGCTAGTCAAGAACCTTATGTTGTTGAGTGTTGGCAGCTTAACCTTCCAACAAATTGGTTTTGTGCTCATCCTTAATTTGTGGATTTTTTGATGCTGGTTTGTATTTTCTTGCACTATATTTATGAAATTTCATTCATAATTGCAAATGCTCAAGACAAAGATATGAACAAGGATATGAAGGAGTTTTACATGGGCATTAAGCTCTAGACAAGAGTGAATGGAAAAGTAGGATTATAGTACAAATTTTTAGGTTTACGTAGGTGATCTCATCTTATGAATTTAAGGTTTGTTTCTGTTGCTGTTTCCATGCTCAACGAGACACTTTCGACCTGGTTGATTGAGCTTACTGCATCCAAACACAGTTTCAGTTTTCAAGAGACTTATCTTGATCTGTTCTTAATACACCGAACTCGCTTAAATTTGATTTCCTCGTTATTTGAAATGTTGGGTGTCTTTTACTACAAGTCTGGGAGGGAGCACTAAAAAAGATGCCTTAAATGTACGTCTAACTTTGAGGCTTATTGCTATATTCCATGGACTCTTTGTGTCTCTGGAGTACATTTGTCAAATGCTTGTAGACACTTTGGTACAGGTTCTGGACATTTAGTAGCGAGTACTTGAGTTTTAGCAAGCAACTTGTGTTTCTTGCAAAATGGATGTCCAGCTATTTTGCATCTGCCGAATATTAATAGCAGTGTCCTTACAACATTGAGGAAGAGCAAATCTTTTTGTTTTTCTAGTTTTGTGTTGCACAAAATTTTCAAATGTCCAGATTTATTGACTATATGTTGATAACATAGTTCATAGTGGCGTTTTTTTTCAAGATGTACAGGATCCTAGGGAAGAAGTCATTCAAGCATGGTACATGGATGACAGTGATGAGGATCAGAGACTGCCTCATCACAAGGAACCTAAAGAATTAGTTTCTCTTAAGCAGCTTGACGGTGTGTACCCACTTCCCATCATAACTTCTTATTTGCTTTCTTGTTTGTCATAATATGAATGAAATTGAGTATTTGAGCGAGGGCTGATCGGCATCTATCATATGACTGGTGCGTGATGACTTTTTAGCTAGCTAGATTTGATGTGTGCAGTGAATTTGCTGTTTTTACTTTTCTGTTTCTTCATCCATTCTTGGTTTCGATTGACTTAGCTTTCGTGATGCAGGTGTGAAGGTTTCTCTACATACCCAAGAACTTACGACTTGATTCACGCCAATCGTGTCTTCAGTCTGTACAAGGGCAAGTAAGTCTTCAGCTTAGGGAACTATAATTGTAGTAACATATTGGACAAATGCTCTGGACATGGGTACGGAAACGTGCACGGGTGTGGATCCGAGTATCCAGTATGGAAATTATATGAAAAGATGTGATCTTTTGTCCGTGTAATTCTCAATCGTTTCATTTGATGAATGCAGATGCAACTTTGAAGACATTCTTATAGAGATGGACCGTATTTTGCGCCCTAAAGGAGCAGTAATTATTCGGGATGAAGTGGACGTGTTGGTCAAGGTGAAAAAGATAGTAGCTGGTATGAGGTGGGACACAAGGATGGTAGATCATGAGGACGGTCCCTTGGTTTCCGAAAAGATACTGTTTGCCGTTAAGCAGTACTGGACTGTCGATGGAGGTAATAGCACATCTACCCAGTGACAAAGCTGAAACAAAACCTGCGAGTTACCACTGAGTTTCTGATAATATCAGACGTTCTGAAAGTAAAATCACAGCTACTGTTACTGAAAATGAGCGCTTCTTGTCATCGGTTCCTTCAGCCAATGATATTCTCGATAGCTTCCTAGGTTTGTCTGCTTCGACTTATGGCTACCCGTCATTGTAATTAATTTTAAGCGATAGATATATAGTCTCCTTTTGCTGGGCGAAAGAGAGTGATTAGCATGAACTATATTTACTGTCACAGTTCGATCACACTTCTCGAGTCTGTACTCCCCTCAATTTTTTTGATTCTGTGTACTGCTAATTTATTTGTCAATTTCTGTATGTTAACAGTGTCCAATCTCCATGAGCATACAAATTTCTAGTAGTAGTATTTCTAGTAGTAGTATAGTAGTCTAGTAGATGTATCTGTAGTAGTATTATGAGTATAAAACGAAAAAAGGAAAAAAAAATAGAGTTATTTGCTGCGGTCAGGGGCAAAACCGCAGCAAATAACCCTCCTTATTTGCTGCGGTTTTGCCCCTGACCGCAGCAAATAACCCTCCTTATTTGCTGCGGTTTTTGCCCATGACCGCAGCAAATAATGCCCTTATTTGCTGCGGTTATGAACCGCAGCATTTAAAAAAGGACATTTGCTGCTATCACTATTGCTGGGGGCCAAAACCGCAGCAAATAATGGCAAAATAACCGCAGCAAAAAACGTTTTTTCCACTAGTGTATCCAAAGCATTTGGGAACAGCAAGCTGTTGCTGCTACGTATTCAGCTTCGGCAGTAGATAATGCAACAGTGTTTTGTTTCTTGGAATTCCATGAAACTAAACATGAGCCAAGAAATTGTACCATACCTGATGTACTTTTTCTATTAACTAGATCACCTGCATAATCTGCATCACTAAAACCTTTTAAATCATAGACATCACTTTTAGGGTAAAATAAGGACAAGTCATCTGTTCCCTTCAAATATCTTAAAATTCGTTTAACTGCAGTGAGATGTGATTCTTTAGGATTGGATTGAAATCTAGCACATAAACCAACACTAAAAGAAATATCGGGTCTACTAGCAGCTAGATATAATAAAGAGCCAATCATGCCTCTATACATAGTTTGATCAATATTTGTTCCATTTAGGTATTCATCTAATCTAACATTTGTAGCCATAGGTGTATTGTTGGTTTTAGCATTATTTAAGCCATATTTCTTGAGAAGTTCTTTTATATATTTTTTTTGGTGAATAAAGATACCATTAGCTGTTTGTTTAATTTGTAACCCAAGGAAGAAGTTTAATTCTCCCATCATGCTCATTTCAAATTCGGTGCTCATTAGGTTAGCAAATTCTTTACACAACAGTTCATTGGTGGCTCCAAAAATAATATCATCAACATATATTTGAACAACTAAAATATCCAAACCTCTATTCTTAAAGAATAAGGTTTTGTCAATTTTGCCTCTTACAAAGTTATTTTGAATCAAAAACTTTGATAGTCTTTCATACCATTGCCTAGGAGCTTGTTTCAAGCCATAAAGAGCTTTATCAAGCTTGTAGACATGATCAAGACAAGAGGTATTTTCAAAGCCTGGGGGTTGTTCAACAATAACTTCTTCATCAAGAAAACCATTTAAGAAAGCACATTTCACATCCATTTGATAATTTAAAGTTCATGAATGCAGCAAAAGAAATTAAGATTCTTATAGCCTCTAACCTTGCTACCGGACCAAATGTCTCGGTATAATCAATACCTTCTTGTTGATTGTATCCTTTGACCATGAGCCTTGCTTTGTTTCTAACAATTATTCCATGCTCATCTAGTTTATTCTGAAATACCCATTTCAAGCCGATTACCTTTTTGTGTTTTGGTTTGGGTTCTAAGTGCCATACTTTGTTTCTTTCAAATTCGTTCAATTCATCTTGCATGGCTACAACCCATTCGGAATCCTTTAGAGCTTCTTCATGATTCTTGGGCTCGAGTGATGATAGGAACGCAAAGTGTGCACAAAAGTTTCTCATTTGAGATGTAGTTTGTGTTCCTTTATTCAAATCACTTATAATCAAATCAAGAGGATGATAACTTTGATACTTCCAAGGTTTGGGCACAAATTCTCTTGTGGGAACAATAGCATGTTCTGGTTCATCAGCTTGATCAACATTCTGTTCAGCTACTGGATCGTTTTGCTCTTCTGTGGGAACAACTGGATAGGGAACAGTCTGTTGGTTCTGAAGTACTGGTTGTTCCTGATCAAGACAGTTCCTTTCTGCCTCTTCTGGGATCAGCTGTTCACCTGTTGTTCCTTGATCTTGCATTTTCATTTCTTCTTCATCATTCTCTAGATTTGCAAGACCTATCTTAAAATTATTTGTATCCTGTTCACTTGACAAAAAGTTAGTTTCATCGAAAATTATGTGAACGGATTCTTCCACGCTCATTGTTCTTTTGTTATAAACTCTGTAAGCTTTACTATTTGATGAGTAGCCAAGAAATACTGCTTCATCACTTCTTTCATCAAACTTCCCTATATTTCGTTTTCCATTCACATGAACAAAACATTTGCATCCAAACACACGAAAATAAGAAATATTTGGTTTAACACCTTTAAGTAGTTCATAGGGTTTCTTTGACATGATTGGTCTTATTAATACACGATTCAAAATATAACATGCAGTATTAACAGCTTCGGCCCAAAAACTTCTAGGTAGACCACTAGCAATTAACATGGTTTTTGCCATTTCCTCTAAAGTCCTATTTTTCCTTTCTACTACACCATTTTGTTGTGGTGTTCGTGGTGCCGAAAAATTATGACTTAATCCATGTTCATTGCAGTAATTCATGAAACTTGAATTTTCGAATTCTCTTCCATGATCTGACCTTATGTGAATAATTTGATTAATGGTAGATTTTTGTATTTTGTTAGCGAAAGAAACAAACTCATTAAAAGCTTCATCTTTACTAACTAAAAATAAAATCCAAGTAAATCTACTGTAATCATCAACAATAACAAACACATATCTTTTGCCACTACGGCTTTGTGTTCTCATAGGTCCACATAGATCCATATGTAATAATTCAAGTGGTTTAGTGGTGGTCACAATGTTCTTTGATTTAAAAGATGACTTCACTTGTTTTCCTTTGGCACAAGAATCACAAATTTCATCCTTAAGGAATTTTATAGCTGGTGATCCTCTAACTAGGTCTTTTGATCTTAGTGTATTAATCAATGTATAACTAGCATGACCTAGACGCCTATGCCAAAGAAGTGGGTCGTTTTCTATAACGCTTAGACACGTTTGACTGGTTTTGGGAATAGTGTCCAGGTTCACTACATAAGTGTTCCCTTTTCTGATTTCCTCAAGAACGATGTCTCCTGTGTCATTCCTAGAAATAATGCACTTTCTAGAAGTAAAATTCACAGAGTTACCTTTATCGCATAATTGAGAAATGCTAAGTAAGTTATGTTTCAAATTCTCGACTAAAAACACATTATCAATAGCATGGGAACATGACCTTCCAACTTTTCCTTTGGCGATTATCTCACCCTTCATATTGTCACCGAAAGTTACTGTTCCCCCATCATAGGCTTCAAGTGAGAGAAATTTAGATTTGTCACCCGTCATGTGCTTGGAACACCCACTGTCGAGATACCATGAGCTGTTCCCCCTCACTTGGACCTGAAAAAAAAAATTAATGGTTAGTTACAGGAACCTAGACTTTCTTGGGTTCCTTGTCGATTTTGCAAGAATCATTTTTCTAATTTTGAATGTAATTGACATAGTTTCTGTTGGAGACAGTGTAATGTTCCTTTTTGGTGCACTGGTCCTTCAGATGACCAGTTCCTCCACAGAAGGAACATAACCTGTCACTTGGAAGATCAACGTAAGCTTTCTTCTTCTTATTATTCTTAAAGTAATTTAGGCCTTTTGAATTTTTACTTTTGGCATCTTGAATCCATTTGTGAGTAATTTTGATTTTCCCTTTTTCTCTTGAACTTAATTCAAGCTTATCATTATTGATATGGTTGGATCTTAGATTCGAATTTAAATTTTGAAAATCATTACACAAATCTTTAGTAGATGCATCATTCAATTCTTTATTCATGCCTAATAATTTGTATTGCGACAACTCAATATTAAGAATAACATTTTCCTTTTTAATTCTCTCCATATTTTCCTTTAGAATTATGTTTTGATCCAACAAACCGAAAAATCTGTTTTGGACATTCGATCTAAAGGTGTTTATATAGGAGACATGGTCTTTACTTACTTTGAGCTCTTTTTCCAATTGAAGACACTTATCATTACCATTTTCAAGTTTAATTTGTGTCTCCTTTAGCAACTCTATTAATTTTTTTTTACTCAATTTGGATGGATGGACAGAAAATGAGTTAGAAGAACATACCTGCTTTATGGCAAAGGCATTAATTTCTATCTTTTGAAAATATTCTTTTTCAAATATGGTTTGAGTTTGGGAGCAATTTCATGATTGGAGTTAGTAATTGTTACCTCAAAATCTCCAATTTCGATGACTCTCCAAACTTGATAATTTTCCGCTTTGATGAAGATCTCCATCCTATTCTTCCAATAAATGTAGAATTTTCCATCGAACATGGGCGGTCTTTGAGTAGAATATCCTTCTTCCATTTGCTCGTTCATAATTGACATTTTCGGGAACACCAGGATTCTGCCCTCAGGGTTTCCTGATCTACTAGGAACAGGGCTCTGATACCAATTGTAGATTCAATTAGGAACGGGAACAGCAACAAGAGGGGGGGTGAATTGTTGTTGTTACTAGTTTAAGCGTTTTTGCCCTGTTTTTGCGGAATTGAATAAAATAAATAAAGCTTAAACTTAGAGCGAAATAATTAAAAGAGACAAAACGATTTTTACATGGAAACCTTCTGGGCCTAAACAGAAGGAAAAACCACGACCCCTCGGGATTTCTAAATTCTCCACTATGTTTAAGGCAACTCGTTACAATTACATTAAACATCTTACTTCACTCGAAGCGCATCAACTAAGCCAACTCTTCTCTCTCAAATTGCTTCACTCAAAGCAACAAACTTAGCTTCACTAAAAGCTAAACTCCACACTAGCTTCACTAAAAGCTATGTCCTTAGCTTTACTCAAAGTTATTCTCTTCTCTAGCTTCACTAGAAGCATTCTAATTCCCCCTAGACTCACCCAAGTCTAGTTACAAAGATTCTCTCAAAAACTCTTACAAAAGGATAAAAATTCTCTAAAAATAAAATTAATAAGTTGCACAAGAAAATATTATAAATTAATTGGCATTTTTAAAACAAAATTTTCTTGTAAAAAATTCTCCCAAAATTACGTATGATTTAATGGCTCATACTAAGGCGAGTTTTGAAGAATAACCGAGTCCACTATTTATAGAGCTAAAATCCCTAATAAAAAGGAATATTCCAACCCATTATTCCTTATCCAAAATAATCATGGGAATAATGTGGATTAAACTACCAGACGGTTATTTCCATAAGACTTGAATAAATCAAGCATACGGTTAAAACAACAATAACCGCTGTTCCCTAATAATAGGTTTTGTTCCCTTAAACAGCAGTTTCTTCAGCAATAGTTCCTGTTCCCATAATAATGGCTGGAACTTTATGCTATTTATAGAAACGGTTATACTTAATAGGAATGGTTACATGCTAACTAATTATAGGAATGATAACCTATTTTCTAAGATAAAGACCGGTTAAAAATAATATCAAAGACTTTTTCAACAACAGCTATTCCTATATTTAGCAAATTCAATATTTAATAAATATAGATCCTAAATAAAGGATCTTTATTTAGAGACTCATACGTAAAGTAATTTTTGGAAAACTTTTTGCCAATTAATTATAATAATTAATAATGCAACAAATCAACTTTATTTAATACATTAACTAAAAATAATAATTAAAAATAAATAACCAGAATTTCCAGTTAACGTAGGCTGACTTCAGCTCAGGAACAGTGCGCTGTCTCCAATTTTCAGTTTTGTTAGAACATCCAACTTAGGAACAGTAGACCTGCTGTCTCCATTTTACATCCCAAGCGATATACTTCTTCTAACATCTTTCGGATCTTTTTGACACGTACATTTCCATGAACCAAGTCATAGTTACTATCAACGATCACAATTACGACCGGATATCGACCTGCACACAATCTCTAAAAACATATTTGTTTAAATAAAGTGTAGTCATCATCAAAACTCAAGAGGTCCAACATGCCCTAAAAATTGGAGTTATTGGCTTCCCCTTGTAGAATGGTGGTACAACACCAACTTTTATAGCTCAACTCAACTCACCCCATATGAGATTGTCTATGACTAACCTCCACCAGTTCACATGATAAGGGTCCTTAAGCTCAACCTCACAAAGGCCCAAAGCAGAATGAAATAGTATGCTGACCATCATAGATTTGAAAGATCATTCTCTATAGGTGACTGGGTTTGGTTGAAGCTCCAGCCGTACAGGCAAATTACTGCAAAGGGGCCTATAATTGAGAAGTTGTCCCCTATGTTCTATGGTCCTTTTCAGGTTAAGGAACTCGTTGGCAAAGTAGCCTACAAACTATCACTACTAGGGATGCAAACGGGGCGGGGCGGGGATTGGAATTCCCATCCCCATCCCCATCGGTTAATGTAATACCCATCCCCGTCCCCATCCCCGCTGCGGGTATAATTTTTTTCCCCGTCCCCTCCCCGATGGGTTTGTACCTAAAACCATCCCCGCCCCACCACCCATCTGGGTATCCATCCCCGTCTAATACCCAAATTTCCGCCCCACCACCCGTCAAATCCCCGCTTAATACCCATCTGTGCCACATATTTATATTCAATCATTTGGGCCTTAAAACCCATAATACATATCCAAACTCCAAAGTCTCAAACAAACACATATCTAAAGTCTTAATTAAACCGGGGTTTCCCAAAATTTGAAAAAAAAATTTTTGAAAATAAATTTAGGGTTTCCTAAAATTTGTACATATCTTAAGGCGGGGCGGTGCGGGGATAAGGCGGGTATCACCTAAAACCCATTCCCATCCCCATCCCCGTGGTGGGTATGAATTTTATACCCGTACCCGCCCCATGACCCATCAAATCGGGACCCATCCCCGCCCCATTGCATCCCTAGTCACTACCAGCTGAAGCCCACATTCATCCTGTTTTTCATGTATCCCAACTTAAACCTTTTACGGGCACTCTCCTATGGTGACTCACATTCCTTCGTGGTTTATGGCAAAGCTTTTCATGAACAAAAGGATCTTCAAACATCGTGTGCTGCCCTTCTTGAGGACAAGAGTCTTTTTTGGGGGAAAGAATTTAACAGTTAATTGCTACCACTAGTTAATTTAGTGGTGTTAGTTAGTTAATTGTTAGTTTTCTGTTTTGGATTTATTGGTTTTAGCCTTTTCGTATTATGGTGGGAAAGTTTATTATGTTTGTTTAGCCAAGCCTATATATATACAGGTTGTGTACTTGAAATAATTCAATTAAGAAATAAAACATAATATTCTTGTTCCCTCTCTAATTCTAACTCTTTCTCTCTATTCTTGCTTGTCTCTTCTTTCTTCCCTCTCATTCCCTCTTTTCCCTTGTGATCAAGTAGTAAACTGCTACAGCAACAAAGCAGTTATATAATTCCTGCTAAAGGAATCACATAGGTAATTTAGTTACTAGAAAAAGGCTCTGTACAACAAACTCTTAAATATTTCAGTTATAATTGACAGAGCTCTTTTTACAGTCGTTTATGCTTGCCAAAGTAATTTACAACTACTCCTAAATATAATACAACTAAGTAATATAATAGTAAGCGAAGGTTCGATCCACAGGTAAAACACGACCTTCAATTTATTTAGGTGGATTTTCCTAGATATGAACACTAATATAAGGGGGGTTAGGTGTAGTGATGAGAAAACTTGTTTATATTGACTAAAAACAACTAATAAAGATTATGTGGTTATAAACCGATAAAAGCAATTCTTGAGTACTTGTTAGTATTCCAAGTTCACACATTAATTTTTCAATCTTCTCAAATCAATACTATCAACTAGTCTATTGAAAGGAAAAACATCCTTAATCTTGATTTATAAATGCATAAGTGAAAAACATCAAGTATACATGATAACAAGTCAACAAACTTATGGAATTGTAAACTAAAGAAAGATTACAATTAACCAAAATGATAATCCTTCTCAAACTACTTATAAACTAAAGTAAGTTTTAGATAAAACAATTCAATTCAATAGCATGTGAATAAGCAATTAGAAAACCTATTTGCAACTAAGCATTCCAATTAAACCAATTCAATTGATATTCAAAAGCAAAGAGATTATCACAGATGATTGTATTAATAAAAGGGAAAGACTTACAATTAATGGCAAAGGAGGATAGTAACTTTCTTCAAGAGAAAAACCTTAGTCAACAATGGCCATTTTTATCAAAAGAATGAGGAAGGATGATTTTTAAAGATTTTCCCAAATTATAACCCTAATACAATTTCAGCATAAATTTTTTAATTTTAAACTACTCTCCCACAAGCTATTACAATTCATTCCTTTTTATACTAATTTACAAAAGTTCACTTACTTAAGAGGAGAAGAGAAACATCATACTCTGATTCGAGCCATCTTCTTCATCAAACTTTCTGCCTTTTGCATCCAATCATATTCAAAAGTGAAATGTGAAGACGATAAGTTTTAAAAAGCTATGGTGCTCAAGTCGCGAGCCGCGAGTTGCTGCCGATGTGTTTTTTGCTTCAATTCATTCCCTCTTTCTTGATTTTAATACTAATTATAATAATTAAGCTAATAATTACAATAATAATAATAATAATAATAATAATAATAATAATAATAATAATATTAATAATAATAATAATAATAATAATAATAATAATAATAATAATAATAATAATATTAATATTAATATTTAGTAGTAATATTAATAATTATTATTATTATAGTAATTAATTATACCAATATTAATATTAATAAATAATATTTAATAAAAGTACAAGTTAATAATATTTAGCTAATAAAAAGGAAATAAAAATAATAGAATAATATAAAAGTAAAGCTCTATCAAATACCCCTACACCTAATCCTTACTCGTCCTCGAGTAAGTTTTAAATATAAAAAGTAAGAAGATAAAGAATCAAGAGCTCAAAAATACTTAGTCTAATTATAAACTCTTATGAAAAATTGAGTTTATAATTTGTACTATGTAAAAAATTTGGTGAAAAAGTATTTGACAAAATTTTTGGAATTTAAAAAGTTAGATTTGTCTCTCATTTTCTCCTTTTGCCTAGATCGCCCTTTCAGGTTTTCGATCTAACCACTCTTTTTCATTTTCCAAATCTCACTTTCTCACCTCTCTTTGGCCTTTTACTTTTGCCTAAGCCGCCCTTTTGGGTTTTCAGCTAGCAAGGCCCCCCTAATTTTTGCCTAGATCGCCCTTTCGGCTTTTCAGTCTAGCGGGGTTCAATTTTTTTTTCTTTTTTCTTTTTTCTTTTTTCTTTTTTCTTTTATTTCTTTTTTTTGTTTTTTTTTTTATGTATATGTACATTATCATGGATGCCTTTATAGGTGTTTCTTATGGGCGGAAATCATCAACACTTCAATATCCATCAAACAACCATTCTTACTATTATGAAGAACCAATCCATTCAACTATCAACAAAACTTCTTCAAACCTAAACTTCTCAACCTTCAAATTAATCATCAAAGAATCAAAATAAGAACCTTAATCAACATTCATTAACAATCCTCTCTTCATACATGCTCCTTACTCAAGCCCCTCCCCCACACCTAGATATTTGCAATGTCCTCATTGTTGACCACCAACATCTCTTAGTGGTCTCCTTGTCCTTCTTCTTGCAATTTCTTCATTAATGTGTTGGGTTGGGTCTGGTAGTCTGGGTAATGAGTCACATAGAAATTGTTCAAATTGACCATCATAGAAGTCACATAGTACATGTAATCAGACAATTCTACTGGTTATGCTCTATATTTGTGACTCTACGTTCCAGATCTACATAATAATCATGTCTAGGTGGAGGTGGTGGTACTCCGGGTAGGTGGGCTTGCTCTTGAGCTTGGACATCTTGAACACCCATTCTATAAATTTCATCTGGTTCTAAGTATAGCTTAGAATTGGGTGTCTCAGGGGTAATCAAAGTTCTATGTTGGGGTAACCACATGTAAGGGACTCCATTCCAGTGCCATACAAAATAATTCGGATTTCTAATTACATCCTTCATGAAAATCCGTAGCATTCATCCCCTTTTTATCAAATTAAAAACTTCCCTTAGCTGGTTTTAGAATAGGTTCCCCATGTTCATCAGTGGGCATTTTTATGTCTAAGTAAGAAGCTAAAACCATGCATCCAATACTAATTTTGCCCTTGGTCATACATCCCAGTTCAGTACACGTACAAACATAAATATCTAACCAATCAGATTATCCCCTCCTTTCAGGTGTAAGACTTCATAATACATTTATTTGATCGTTCTCCAGGTTGGTTGCCTCCCCTTGTGCTAGAAATGTGCTAGCAAGCAATTGAATTGCATATCTCAAAGCTGGGTGAGGAATGGCACTTAGTTAACCTAGCTTCCCAAGTAGAATTTGAGATAAATTGCCAAAAAGCTACTTTCTCGAAAAGCCCATAGTTTTCATCTTGTAAACCAATTATCCCAATGCATCCCTTAGTTGAGTAAATATCATAAGATGTGATTGATCGTGAATGTTGAAAAGTATAGCCTCTTCTCTTATTCTTTTGTCTCTTCCTCTTCTCAAAGTGGCTAAGAGTTCTAAGGTCATTCTTGCATAGGTTGGTGCATTTTTCTCTAAGAATCCTTCTAATCTTACTTTTCGCATTAGGGTTCTCACTGATTCTTCTTAACAAATGTTTCTTAATGTTTGAAGGTCACAAAAATCTAGTGCTTTGAATTAACCTTTCCGGTTGGACAAGGTTTCTCCTCCATCTTTCTTGTGCACTCTCATCTAGGTTTTGTAGTCCCATATATCCCAATTGAAATACTAGTTCTTCCTCATGTTCTAACTTAGTTATGGGTTCTGTTTGTCTAACAACTCACTCTCTTCTTCGTGGTCTACTTGACCCCTCACCACTCGAACTCTCTCTTGATGTTTTTGATCTTTTGGACATTTTTCTTTTTCTTTTCTTTTCACTCAAGTGTTGGAAAATCTTATAATCGACAATAAACTAATCTAAACAACTAAGCCACAATTAACCAACAATTTTCAAGAAGATGCAAGCAACTTTAAACACAAAATGTAAAGGAAATGGCTCAAAAGCATCAAATTGAAAAGACACATTTCAAAATTTTACCCATTGTTCAGATTTAATCAATGAAAATGATGCTTGAGGCTTTAAAATGTTACCTTTAACCTTGCTTGCAACTCCTTTCTTTTCAAATTGAAGAATTTCTGAAATCCCCAATTTTTAAGGTTCTTAAAATCAAAATTTTCACTTTTAAAGGGCAAGAACTGTGGTTTAGTTGAGGAATTCGAAAGATTTAAGTGAAATTTGGTAAGAAATTCGAATAGATTAGGGTTAGGTTTTAGAGAGAAAAAGGATGAAGAGGATGTGAGAGTGTCGAATGGAGTTTTGTAAAAAAAAAATGAAAAACTGTTGTACAATATACTTTAAAACAGAAACTTCTGCGCAAAAAATCGCGGGCCGCGAGTCGAGTCGCGAGGCGCGACATTTTGTTTTTAAAACATTCAGAGACTTTCCAAGTCGCGAGCCGCAAGTTAGTGTACGGGTCGCGGCCAATTTTTTTCAAAATTCTAGAAACTTTATTTTACAATTTTCGCGAACAGTGAGCTGGGGTACAGCCTGTGACACAAATTTTCAAAATCTTCCAGAAACATTTTTCAAACTGAATAGCTTCAAAGTTTTACCAAAATAACTATTTACATCAAAAATTTTCCATTTATTTAATGTCGTTGGCACGACGTAGTGCTCTCGGTGCCTCAGTACACCACATCATCCAACTTTTCATCAATTCATTTTTCTTTTGAAAATTTTCAAAGTAAGGCTTCAATCTTTGGCCATTTACTTTGAAAACTGTCAAACTATCTTCACTTTATGTTTTCAAAATAACAAATGGTTTGATCCATCGAGACCGTAGCTTACCTGGAAACAGCCTTAGGCGTGATTGGTATAAAAGAACTTTTTGACTGACCTCAAAGCTCTTTCTACTTATCATTTGATCATGACATGCCTTTGTTTTAGCCTTGTATATAGTTGCGTTCTCGTAAGCTTCATTTCTTATCTCCTCAAGCTCCCGCAACTGCAATTTCCTTTGTGAACCAGATTCAATAGTATTTAAATTAAAACTTTTATATGCTGTGCGATATGCCCACAAAGCATCAGCTAACCTAAGAGACCAATCCTTCCTATTTGGATTTACTATTTTTTCAAGGATAGATTTGATCTCTCGGTTTGAGATCTCCGCTTGACCATTCGTTTGTGGATGGTATGCGGTTGAAGTTTTGTGAGTCACATTATATTTTCTTAATAATGTCCCTATGGTCTTATTGCAGAAATGTGTGCCTTTATCACTTATCAAGGCCCTTGGGATTCCAAATCTAGAAAAGATATTGGCCTTGACAAAATCGGCTACAACTTTGGCATCATCATTTCGGGTGGCCTTAGCCTCCACCTATTTAGACACATAATCAACCGCTAACAGAATATATGAAAAACCAAAGGAGTTGGGAAAAGGTCCCATGAAATCCATCCCCCATATGTCAAAAATTTCACAAAACATAATCATATTTTGAGGTATTTCATTCCTTTGGGAAATATTCCCAACTCTTTGACATTGATCACAAGTTTTGCAAAATAAATAAGCATCCCTATGAATTGTGGGCCAATAGAATCCGTATTCCAAAATTCTTCTAGTAGTTCTTTTTGCCCCAAAATGACCTCCACAAGCATATGTATGGCAATAGGTGAGAATAGACACCCACCTCATTGCTTGGAACACATCTTCTCAAGACTTGATCTGCACAAAATTTCCACAAATACGGATCATCCCATACATAATACTTAGAATCACTCTTCAACTTGCCTTTTTGATACTTATTAAAATCCAGAGGAAATTTATTCATGACAATATGAGCATACCATGGTTGGTCTATTTTTATCATAAACAAATGTTCCTCTGAAAACTCCTCTTTTATATACTCACTCCTATATCCATCATTACTTCATTCAAAGGTTGTACTTTTTACAATCCTACGTAGATGATCTGCAACTATGTTTTCCGACCCTTTTTTGTCTTTTATTTGTAGGTTAAATTAACTTAGAAGCAAAATCAATCTAATCAATTTTGGTTTGGCTTCTTTTTTTTATCATCAAATGGCGTATAGGCGCATGATCTGTATAAACTACAACCTTTGTACCTAGCAAATATGATCGAAATTTCTTTAAAGAAAATACTACTACCAATAACTCTTTTTCTGTTGCTGCATAATTCTTTTGTGCTTCATTTAGAGTTATTGGTTCATAGTGGATTGCATAAGGATTTCGACCCGCCCTTTGACCAAGGGACTACACTAATGGTGTAGTCACTAGCATCGCACATAATTTCAAAAGGAATGACCAATTGGGTGGTTGGATAATAGGAGTAGAAACTAACCTTTTTTTGAGCTCATCAAATTCCTTTTTGCACTCCTCATTGAAATTACATTCTATATCTTTTTGTAACAACCTGCATAAACAAACAGTTACTTTCGAAAACCCTTTAATAAACCTTCAATAAAATCCAGCGTGTCCTAAAAAGGAACGCACTTTTCTCACAGTTTTGGGGTAGGGTAGCAATTGTATAATATCAAATTTTGCTTTATCTACCTCAATTCCCCGCCTTGAAATCACATGACCTAAAACAATGCCCTGCTTAACCATGAAATGGCATTTTTCTGAATTTAGAACTAAGTTTGTTTCAATACATCTTTGAAGTTCAAGTTTTAAATTTTCCAAACATTGATCAAAAGTGTCTTCATGGATTGTGAAATCATCCATTAAGACTTCAAGAAAATTTTCTAAACATTCAGAGAAAATACTGATCATACACCATTGGAATGTAGCGGGTGCACTACATAGTCCAAACGGCATACGCCTATATGCATATATGCCAAAAGGGCATGTAAAGGTGGTTTTCTCAATATATCTTCAGGTGTAATTGGCACTTGTAGATACCCAGAATACCCATTTAAAAAGAAATAAAATTCATGTTTGGCGAGCCTTTCTAACATTTGGTCGACGAAGGGTAAAGGAAAGTGATCTTACCTAGTTACGACATTCAAACGACGATAGTCTACACATACTCGCCAACCATTTTGCACTCGGGTAGATACCAATTCACCATCACTATTTCTTACCATTGTGACTTCTGATTTCTTTGGAACCACTTGAGTTGGGCTCACCCACTCACTGTCAGAAATTGGAAATATAATACCTACTTGTAACAACTTCAAAATTTCTATTTTGTGGTTGCCTTACAGACATTGCACCTTCCTCCAACAAAAGTTTATGCATGCAAGTGGTTGCACTGATTCCCTTGATGTCAGCAATAGACCAACCGATTTTATCCTTGTGTGCTTTTAGAACTACAATCAACTTTTCTTCTTGTTCATCATTAAACTTATTGGAAATAATCACCGAAAATGTTTCATTTTCTCCAAGAAAAACATACTTCAAATGCTCAGGAAGTTGTTTAAGCTCTGATTTTGTTGCTTGCAAAACAGAAGACAAATCTTTTTCTTTTGGGATAGTTAGTGATATTGGTCTATTGTCAAAAGAACCAATTAATTCAATTTCATTCAAATCCCGCATTACTTCCTCAACTTCAGTGCTCATGACATATTCTTCATTCATTTTGTCAAGATCATTTTCAATTACAACTCTCAATTCATCACCATTTTCGATGTTGAATAAATCTTGAGTCATATCATCAATCATATCAATAAAATAACAAGTAAAATTCTCAGTAGGATACTTCATTGAATCATAAATGTTAAATTCTACTTGAAAACCATCAAATTTCATTATAAGTAACCTAGTATGCACATCAATTTTAGTCTTTGCAGTTTTCATAAAGAGGCGACCTAACAAAATAGATGCCACATGTGTACCATGTTCCATTTCTAAAACATAGAAATCTGCAGGAAATATTAGGTCACCTACTTTAACTAAAACATCTTCCACTATGACCTTTGGATACGCATTTGAACAATCTGCAAGTTGTATTACTACTCCAATTTCAACTAAGGTACCCAATTTTAAAGATTTATACAATGAGTATGGAATAATATTAATTGAAGAACCTAAATCAAACATGGCTTTTTGAAATGTAATATCACTAACGACACATGGAATAGTAAACATACTTGGATCTCCACATTTTAAGAATTTTGCATACCTAGGAATTTCCTTCAAAGCATCTAAAAGTGGAATGTTCACTTCACATTTCCAGAAGACATCATAAATCTCCTTGTCATTGTCATATTTTTGACTTTCTTTTAATACTTCTGGAAATGGTGCAATTGGCTCATATGGAATTGATGGTTTTGATGTTAATGCCTCTTGTTTTTCTTCTTTTTCTTGTGGCTCTTCAACAAAAACTTCTTCTTCAATTTCCTTCTCACTTACCAAGGGTTTTTCCTTACTTGCTAAATCCTTACCACTCCTTAATGTAATGGCACTAACATTGGGGCGAGGGTTTGGCTCGGTTTGTAATGGTAACCGATTAGACTCGTTGACTTCTAACTTACTAACTGCTCTAGAGATTTGGCCTAGTTTCCTTTCAATGTTTTTGATGAACAATCTGAGTTTTCATATTTGAAACATTTTGAGTCAATACCCTTAACATATCTTCAGCGGTCATGCTAGAACTCGGATTAGCACCTTGATTATGTTGTTGTTGCTGCTGCCGCTGTGGTCTTGGGTGGAATTATTGTTGGTATGATGGATGGTTTTGTTGTCGAAATGGTGGGCTGGGATTCGAATTTTGTGGGCTCCACCTAAAGTTTGGATGATCTTTATACCCAGGATTGTAAATGTTGGAGTAAGGATCATTCCTTCTTGAAAAATTCTGATTTTGACCTTGAAATCCCATGGCTTTTGCTTCTTCATAAGTTTCCTCTTGAAGTTGTGGACATGTGTCACTGGCATGATCTAAAGAACATATTCCACAAGCTTTTACTTGTTGAGTTTTGTTCTTCACCATAAAATCCCTCATCATTAAAGTAAGAGTCTCCACCCTGTCCTCTAACTTGTGAACCTTAGTATTAGAGCTAGAACCTTCAACACTTGTTTTCCTCAGATTTTCCCTTTTACTAAATTGTCTTGAACCCTTTGCTAATTCTTCAAGCACAAGCAGCAGTAGGTGTTTTGCTTAAGAAAGAACCTCCACTCGCTGCATTCACCATTCGCACTTCATCATTCAAAAGAACATTATAAAAGTTTAAAATGAGATCATCATTAGAATAAACATGGTAAGGGCAACTTGCACACAATCTCTTAAATCTCTCCCAATACTCATAAAAACACTCATCTGACCATTGATCTATGTTGCTAATTTCCTTCTTCAAAGTTGATGCTTTGGCAACTGGGAAATATGTCTCCAAAAAGCATCTTTTCATATCCATCCAAGTAGTGATACAACCCGATGATAAGTAGTACAACCAATCTTTCGCGGCATCTTTTAAGGCAAAAGGAAATGCCCTAAGTTTGAAAACATCATCGGAAGCTGTCATTCGCTTCATACTACTACAAACCACATGGAATTCAGATAAGAACTTGTTTGGATCTTCACCATTGGAACCATAATAGGTAGGCAACACATTGATAAGCCCTGATTTGATCTCAAAAGTAAAACCCGACCTTTGTGTGCAGGATATGTGATTCACAAAGGTTAATGTTCTATATTAGGGGCTTTCAATTCTCGCAATGATCTTTCTCTAGCCATGAATTCAACTACTTCAAAAGGGAGTTCCTTAAAACACTCACGAATTTCTTTCTTTATCGTAAAAAGTGTCCTATCTATTTCAAAATCGTACTGCAAAATATCTTTGTTAGTAGCACGGGTATTTACCATTAGTGATGGAACCTGATTCGAACGTTCTGGTTTTGGTTTCGGTTCCGGGCAGTTCCAAACGGTTCCTTGGCGGTTCATGAGGCGGTTCCGGTGGTTCCAACTCTTGGGTCGGGCGGGTTGGACCATCGGTTTCATTCTTATTTTTCCTTTAAATATAATATAAATATACTATAATAATGCGAACGTAACTTTAATGATTACTTAATTATTAGCGAAATTCATTACTTTTCTTCATTATCAAAATATTTACGAAAAAGAAGGAAAAAAATAAATTAATAAGAAACAATAAAAATGATTGATAAAAAAAGAGGGAGAAAATGGACTTAAACCTAGTATTCGAAGGAATACTAAGCTGCCTACGTATCCTAAAGGAATCAAAGCCCACGTAGTTATTTGTCATACCTTTTATTTGTAATTGTTGAATGTTGATGATCGTTGTTCGATATTTATGATCCTATTCGTCTTTGTCATCATCATGCCATTGGTTAAATGCTTCCACTGACTCTCCTCCTGACGATGATGAAGATGTATCCATCATCATCCATGGATCATCATCGTTCTTGAGTCCTTGTGTTCAGAGCTCCGTTTGATCCAATCATTCTTGCAAACACATATTTGAATAGTATGTGGAGCAAGACGAGATCTCTTTTCTTCTAGAACTCATCTACTTGCACTAAAAGCAGAATCTGACGCAATCGTAGAAGCAGGAAGTGCAAGGATATCCTTTACAATTCTCGATAATATGGGAAATTTTATGGATTTTTCTTTCCACCATTCTAAAATGTTATAGCTACCTTGGTCAATTTCAAAGTGATGTTTAAGATAATGATCTAGTCTAAATATGAAGCAGAGGGTGAGGAAGAAGATGATTCTACAAAACTATCATCTTGGCTTATTATGTTAGCTATTATGGGATTATAATAAGTGGGATGTGCCCGAGACGCTAGCACGCCTAGACGCTAGCACGCCTACACGTATCCCGACTTGGGTTATATACACTAGAATAGTAATCACAAAGTTCTGCTAAAAGTTTTTACAATTTCTAACATAATTATGTACATCAATAGGCGGACGATCTAATGATTGGTAGTAAAATCCAATTACTTTAGTAAGGATTTCCGTTTTAAAACATGGGTCTAAAATTGTCGCAATTCCATAAATAAAAGGATAATCAGTAAAATACGTCTTCCACTTGTCCATCATATCTGCAAGAATCGGCTTTAAAAATATATTAGTGTCATCATGCGAATGTTTAAGAAGATGATAAAAAATACTAATACATTCACTTTTTACTAACTGGACGTTTGGTTCGTAAACATATGAAAAAATGTTTGTTAAAAGATCCCGTACCACCACCTAACACATATTCACAAAACACAATAAACAAATTTTTAATACATTCTTGATTTACAAAATATAAATATCATGTATGTATAAAAACTTAAAAAGTATTTACCTCTGTTGAAATTGTATGAAACTAAGGGCTTTACCCCTTGACTTTTACAAATTTGACAAGTGCATAAGAAAACATCCGGATTGTCGGTTGGTTCTTTTGTAAAATATGACCACACATGTGAAACAGCTATACCACTAGGAGGTGGCATTGCCGGAAAAGGTTGTCTTACTAGTTCATCTTCATCTAAATTTAAATATAAAGACATACTCAAATACCTCAATATATAAATAAATAATAATTTAAAATTTAATCAATTTGAAGAATAATAATTATAAAACTAACCGATACTTTGGAAATTGACTCGTTTACCACGAGCTTGTCTTTGTTGTTGTAGTTGTTCTTCATGTGATCTCGTTGATGACTGTCGAGATCTATGTATCCCAATAGGGGTCGTTGGTTCCTCTTCTTCTTCCATTTGTATTTCTCTTTCCACTTATTTTGCATAATCGTGTAATTCTTGGTCATACCCTTCTAGATAATTTGGTTCAAAATTATAATTCCTAATCGAAGGTGTTGTTGATACCAACGAAGTTGAAGTGGTCTTTCTTTTGGAGTTAGAACCTCTTAATTATTTTGCCACTTTAGTAACTTTTTTAGGGGCTTTTTTGAAAAAAGAAGACATGATAATATTGAAATAATCATGGAATTAAGAAATAAAAAAATAATTAAAAGACTAATTATATAATTAAGAAATAATTAAAAGACTAATTATGTAATTAAGAGAATAATTGCGTTTGCATAATTAAGTAATTATGTAGAGAGTAGGAGAAGAGATGAATTGTGAATAAAAATGATAGAAAGTGTGGAGTATTTATACAAAAAATCGCCAACGGCTAGTTTTTGACAGGTTCCAACGAATCGCTGGGTCGGGTGAACCGTCCGGTTTCGGTTCCAAGGAACCGTTGGGCCGGGTGAACCGATCTGGTCCGGTTCCCGGTTCCGGGTGAACCGGCCCGCGGTTCTTTGGTCCGGTTCAGGCGGTTTTTTCCAACGATTTCACGGTTCCGGCAACTTTTATTCCGGCGGTTTCACGGTTTTGCGGTTCGGGCCGGTTTGGAACCTATAGAGAACGGTTTCGGTTCCGGGACGGTTTCAAGCGGTTCGGTTCTGGGTAACTCGCTCCGTGGCCATCACTATTTACCATAAACAAAGAATATAACACAATCAAAAGATATATCAAAATCAAAATGGGGTGCGCCTAAACTCTCCCGGGCAATAGCACCAAATTTGACAGAGCTCTTTTTACAGTTGTTTATGCTTACAAAGTAATTTACAACTACTCCTAAATATAATACAACTAAGTAATAATAGTAAGCCGATGTTTGATCCACAGGGAAAATAGAACCTTCAATTGATTTAGGTGTATTTTCTTAGATATGAACACTAATATAAGGGAGGTTAAATGTAGTGATGAGAAAACTTGTTTAAATTGACTAAAAAAAACTAATAAAGATGATGTGGTTATAAACAGATAAAAGCAATTCTTAAGTACTTGTTAGTTTTCCAACTTCACACATTAATTTTCAATCTTCCCAAATCTACATAATCAAATAGTCTATTGAAAGGAAAAACATCCTTAACCTTGATTTATAAATGCATAAGTGAAAAGCATCAAGTATACATCATAACAAGTCAACAAACTTATGGAATTGTAAACAAAAGCAAGATTACAATTAACCAAAATGATAATCCTTCTCAAACAACTTATAAACTAAAGCAAGTTTTATAAATTATTCAAGTTGCTACCATACTTAAATTAGATAAAGCAATTCAATTCAATAGCATGTTAATAAGCAATTAGAAAACCTATTTGCAACTAAGCATTCCAATTGAACCACTTCAATTCATATTCAAAAGTAAAGAGATTATCAAAGATGTTTGTATTAACAAAAGGGAAAGACTTACAATTAATGGCAAAGGAGGATACTAACTTTCCTCAAGATGAAAACCTTAACCAACAATGGCCATTTCTATCAAAAGCATGAGGAAGAATGAGTTTAAAGATTTTCCCAAGTTATAACCCTAATACAATTTCAGCAAAAAAATTTTAATTCTAAACTACTCTCTCCCAAATTATTAAAATCCATCCCCTTTTATACTAATTTACAAAAGTTTACTTACTTAAGAGGAAAAGAGAAACATCATTACTCTGATTCAAGCCATCTTCTTCGTCCACCTTGCTGCCTTTTGCATCCAATCATATTCAAAAATGAAATGTGAAGGCGGCAAGTTTTAAAAAGTTGGGGCATTCGGGTCGCAGGCCGCGACTAAACTCATGAGCCGCGAGTTGCTGTTGATGTGTTTTCTGCTTCAATTCTTTACCTCTTTCTTGATTTTAATACTAATAATAATAATAAAGCTAATAATAATAATAATAATAATAATAATAATAATAATAATAATAATAATAATAAAACTTAGCAGTAATAATAATAATAATAATAATAATAATAATAATAATAATAATAATAATAATAATAATAATAATAAAATAAAAAATAATAATAATAATAATATTAATTAATTAATTAATTAATTTATTAATTAATTAATTATACCAATAATAATATTTAATAAAAGTAGAAGTTAGTAATATTTAGCTGATAATAACTATAATAAAAAGGAAATAAAAATAATAGAATAATATAAAAGTAAATGCTCTATCAATAATCTTCGTGCCTAAGAGAAGATGTTATTTTGAGGATATTTGACCATTAAGCACCTGAATCTACAAACAACCATGGCATTTTGATAAACACATCTTTTTGTTTGAGGACACAACCGTATTTGACCTGGGGCGGGTGGGATAAAGGCCCAGCGCCCAAAATTTGAGAAATTCGGTATGTTTAAATTTATATTTAAATATCAAAACAAATTAAAGAATTAAGAGTGATAGTGAAATATGATTCATTAAATTAAAGTGATTGCAATTTGGGAGAGCTGGGTACTCCGTATTTAAGAATCGGGTTATATTGCTCCATCTTAATTTTACTTATATTATTACCAAACTATCTTGTGGGAACCCGTCTCACAGTAAACCGACCTTAAACAAGAAGCCCATAAGCTAAAAGTTTTTATTATTGAGCTATTTAACCCAAGTATGAGGCATGTCTCACGATGAGACCGTGTCATTTAAGAAATTTTGTTCAATATATTATAATAATGTTGCCACGAAAATATACATCTTGTTGCAAAAAAAGATAAAAAAAAAAGAAAATAAATTCAATAAATAAAAGAATCACTAAGTAATTTTGCTTTTCGTGGATCCAATGAAAATCATTACGAGGATAGTAATGAAAATTTTTTAGCAATGCTGATAAGGGTCCCTATTTCTAATCTCGCCCTTTGGCCACCGAAAGTTCGGAAACGGGCCTGTTTGAGGAGTTAGATCAGGCAATGACACCCTCGGAGGTGGACTTTCACAAACTACTGTTGGTATTTAGAGCGTATAAGGGTTTTGGGAATTAATTAAATTAAATAAATTAAATAAACTAATTTAATAAATAATTTAGTGGAAATATCCCAAAAATTACAAAGTTTCTGTTTTGTGCAATGTGGTTTTCGTGGATGGCCAAAAGGCTCGTGGTTCGCAAGCTTTCAAAGCAAAGTTTTTGTTTTGGGAAAAGCATAAAAATTGCGGCTTGCGAATTTCGTGCAGTTTTTTGAAAGTTAGTTTATTCCATTTTATTAGTTATCTTATATTACTTGCGGTTTAAATGGTTAAACATATGTTTAATGATTGAGATGGCTCGATTTATGATCGACATTAGTTGGTGAATCAATGTTGTGGTTCATGAAGCGACATATTATTTCATAAATGGTTTTGTGCTCTTCTATAAATATGGAAGACATGTGGTAGTTATGTCCTACATGGAAAATACATGAAATATTCATGAAATTTCTGAATTCTTCTCCATTGCACTTTACATAGAGAACTTGCAATCATCAATTGTAAATTTCTGTTTTCTTCTTCCATCTAAGTTTTCTCACATTGTTCTAATTTCTTTGTGCTAAAATTCTAGTCAAAGTCTTTGTATCTCAAAACATATTTTCAGCATATATTTCCAAGCACTATAGTAGGGAGGAAATGATGTTTTAGGAAAAAGATCTATCCTAGAATTTAGATCAAGTCAGACCAAAACCATCATGTTACTTTGTTCGTGTTTGAAGATCAATGTTTTTGGAGTTCTCGATGGTGTACATAAGAATGGATCTTAGATTGTCATATGTAATCTACTAAATTTATGTAACTTTATTTTTAAGTTTGTTTATTAATTAAATTCACATTTTACAACAATTACCAATATGGGTAGGGGTGAAAGTTATTCGGTTAAAAACCGTAAACCAAAGACTATGATTTGGACTTGTCATAAATTGGTTTGGATTTGGATTAGGAAGTTCTAAACCAAAATTTTTGATTTGGATCAGGTATAAGCATACTAAAAACTAAAAATCGAAATTTTGAACCAAATTAAAAAGGAGCTAACTTTCACTTTTGTATGCGACACTAAAAAATCTTAATCGCTCATACAAACAATGATAAGCCTTTAATCAACTATTAAAGTTTTAGTTTTCCATTTCTAATTTACTACAATGACTTTAAATTTTTTAATATCATCTTCTTTTTGAGGAGTAAATATGGTTTGAATTGGTCTTAAGTACAAATCGAGTTAAGATGGTTTGGTTTGATTTGAATTATGATATTTGGTTTGGATTTGAATTAAATTTAGTTTGATTTAGTTTTACATTTCTCAAATGTTATTAAATTAATCGAAATGAGGAAACCAAAAAGAGTTTATGAGAAGAAAAACCTTTATTTGTTGATGTTGAGCTTAAATCTAATGAAATAAATCAATTTAACAATCAAATTACTAAAACGATTAATTCAAACAAGAAAATATCAAAATTTTAACTAAAACTCTCTAAACATAAAATTTTTGAGTTTTTGATTTTTCAATTTTGACATATATTCGAAAAAAGTAGAAACTTAAAATATTTTAACTAAAATCAAATTTTAATTATCAATTTCAACTTATGTAACTTTTACCCAAATTTGATTTCTTTTAATAGTATGAAAAAGAAAACAGTTACGTGATCAAAATCAATATAAATGAGGCTCTAATATCATTATAATAAGGAAAAATTAGAAAAAACTACCTAATCCATAACACCTTTTGCAAAAAACAAACTACCTAATTTAATTTTTTTTTTGGCAAAGAACTACCTTAAATGACATAAACGTTTTCAAAAGACTACCACTTGATGGTTTTCGTATGTTGAACGTTAAAATTTTTTTTTGACCAGCATGTGGGTCACTTGAGTTATTTAAGTCAGCATTTATTCCTCTTTTAAGACTCAGTTTCTTCTTATTATTTCCCCTTTGCCCTTTAATTATTCAGAACACTAATTCTTTTCCCAAATTGAATTTTCTTCTCCTTCCACAGGAAAATCGAAGCTTGATATATGTGGGTGTGGAGTTCCTTTCGTAAAGAGAATTTCGTGGACCAAGGAATTTCGTTAATTGTTTTTCTTCTTCATGACTCTTGAACTCTAAAACTTCAAGTAATTTCTTCAATTCTGGAATGTGCAACGCAATGTCATTTTCTCTCTTACTTTTAAAGGAGGATGATGGAGATAAGGTTTCATCATATGATGGGGATTGTGTATGGGAAGTAACATGATAAACCAAATTTTTGCTTGAAAATTGTTGAAATTGTGAAAAAGATTGGGTATTTGCAGATGGGTAAGGAAGTTGAATGTTGAGATGATAAAGATTAAAGATTATATAAAGAAGCCATTGAAATGGAAGGTTTTTCCAACAAATTGTGTTGTTCTTCAAGTTTTTCAACAAATTGAGTTGATTGTTGAGTAAAACAATAAATTATTGAAATCTTTTATTTCAATGACATTTTGATGCGTATATTGTATTGTTCTTCAAATTTTTTGAATTAGCTTATTAGTCTCAAAATGATGAACATTGATTGCAATTTAAGGTTATTTTTGTCTAAAACTTTGGGGATAATTTTTTTCTTTTTCTGTTGTTCTTAATTATATTAGGGTAAATCTGCGTTAACCAAGATTTTTCCAATTTATCTTTTTTGGGTTTATTTTTTTGATTTGTGGTGAAATTTAGTGTAAGAAATCAATAAGTTACATGGATTATGTGTAAGGGTACGTTTAATGAAGTCATATGCGTTTTACATGCAAAATCAACGCCCTACTTGACGGTCAACTGACTATTTCCGTCAAGTGGTAGTCTTTTGAAAACAAAAATATCATGTAAGGTATTTTATTTTGCAAAATGTGCTAAAATTAGGTAGTTCTTTTATTATTTTTCCTTATAATAACTCAAAAATGTAAAGTTGCTGAATATAATAATATAAGTTGCTGAATATAATAATATTTGTTAAACATTTGTAACACAAGAAAATATGTATATCATATTATATGAATCAATAAAATAATTTATAAAGCAACAAACTTTTATTAATTGAATTATGTAAGTTTTCTTCGATTTGCAATTTCCTTTTGCTTGAGTTTTTTATTTTAATTTTGTTCAATTTGATTTTCACAATGAATCAAATTTAGCTAGTGTCTTTATCTTTTTTTATTGGTTTCAAAATTCTCCAATAATTTAATTACAAATTATAGTACTTGAATTTGAGTTAATTATGAGTTTATATCTTTGAATTTGGGATAAAAGTGGAAGCCTTAGGTTTACGCTACTTGAATTTTGAGAATCATCTCTATATAAAAAACAAAAAAAAAAAAAAAAAAAAAAAAAAATCAATCGTATCGGTTAGATAAGGGATCCAAACCCTGCACTGCACTTTGAGTATCAACCACCAAGCTATCTTATTTCTTTGCCCTTAATTACTCTAACTACCATACGAAACTCTTTGAGTATCATCAATTAATAAAAAAAAAAACTAAATTGAAAGATTCCAAAAATTCATTTTGCATTTTTTCCTATTAAATTACTTTAATTACCAAAACTGTATTGAAAGTCGATTATCCTCACAAGACGCAAGAGCACATCCTAATAAAGTCGATTGTCCATGCTAATTTACTCTTATGAATGGGCAAAAAGACAATCTATACCTATTTTTAAGCAATCCATCATCATATAAACGAACTTTAGGTCTTTGGTGGACATTTCTATAAAATATGCTTCTCTATTGCTACAAAATTTCCTTCTTGAAGAGACAAACGCCTATATTAAGTCACTAAATTTCTACAATCTTTTTCGGAGAAAGGTACTTTGCATATCCTCCATATCTCACTGCAAATGTTGCATAGTTTCGACCGATGGGTATCCCAGTCATTTCATTAGTTATGCTAATCTCTTTATTGTGTGGGCTAATTTAAAGGGCCCATGGAATGATTATGCTCCAAAACCATATTGCTAAGTTTCCATTGCCCAATTTTTTTTATTGAGTGTCGTATTTATCTTAGCTTGGCAAGCGGTAATCTGAGGCCATGATATTTTTTTGGCGTCTTTACTTTTAGGAATAAACTTTCATTCTTTTGTACATGCTAAGCCTCAATCCTGTGCATTCATTGTTATCTGCACATTTAACCCCTTTAAAACCATGGAGGCATCTTAGGCTAATTTGAATGGTATAAGTGCTTAGAGATATACTTAAGATACAAATGTAGTGATAAGCCGAATGAATGGTATATGTTGCTTAACTGACAAAATGATGGCTTAACACTTATACCACCATTCAAAACTTCATAAAATCCTTATGTAATTGTTTACGTCCATCACCAACCTCTTCATTTACCTTACGAGCCTGTAAATCACCAAATTATGTAGTTCACAAGATCTTAGAAGAGAAAAAAAATGGTTGGTTTGGAGAAGCAGCATTTATTTGAAGCACATCAGCAAATGAAAATGCAGATAAAACATAATTAGGGGATCAAGATCACATTCATATAGCTTACAGCCTTACACCTATCGTTTTAGTTATTTAAATTCGATGCAAAAGTTTACTAGAATAAAGACTCTTTTATCACTATTATTTTGTATTTAATCCATATATGCTCTAACTGGTAGACGATTTCACTCATGTATTTCAAATCTTTTAAAAATTAGTACAGTATGAACTCAATATTTTTTTAAAAAATCTCAATTGCAGAATCTTCATGTATAGTTATGTGTATCTTTCATTCATGAAATATAAAACTACAATTAAAATGCTTAGTCTCTACTGTTATTTATAAAAATGAAGAAGATCGTTTACCTTTTGCAGATCAGCAGCAAACAAATAGAGTTTAGTTCAGTTTTGAGCAGCAACTATGGATTAGAATGCAAATTTGGATAAGAAAAATTAGAATGAAAGTGAATAACTCATATTGGAACAACGAAAAGTTAATTTTATGGGTAATTAATTGTTGTATTGTTATTTTAAATATATTTAAATAGTTTAATTAGTTCTACTTTTGTAATGCCACCTAAGCTGCCGCTAGGCACCACCTAGGCTGCTACCTTATGCGGGTAGGTAACCCGGTGGGTTGATTTAGTCAAGCCCGCACCATTACCGTTTTAGCTTCTTAGAGTAATGACATTACAAGTGTAGAAGATTTTCCTCCCTTTGGCTTTTTAAGCATCTTTAACTCATTTTGCAAATTTGTCATTTTGTTGTAATGTTGCAACAGCGTAGAGTAAAATTGTGGTGGAGGAGCATCTTATTGATTAAACTACTACCATCCAATCCTACAAGCGACCTTTTAACAATTCTAGATGTACCCCCCAACCCCCCCCCCCCTGAATGGGTTGTTGTTGTTCTTGGTTAGCGGCAAAAGATTACTTTTCTTCTAACCTTCTACATATCTCTAGATGTCATGCTTTAAGAGTTTTAATTTCAGCTTATGAATTATGACCCCATTGATCAGCGTTGACTACAGCTTGTCAAACCTTTGAATATAGGCAGTGACAATTTCTCCTTTATTTTGCACGACTTACATTTGATGGTCATTGGTTAAATTCTGCCTTTTTGAGGGCACACAACGAGTTTAAGAACAAAGAATAAATTTGCAAAGGTTTCCAAGAGCTAGGATTTCTTAAAGTTGTCAAACCATTAATTAATGGACTTAGAATCTCATTTCACAGAAGAGACTTAGAACCGCTCATATTGAGAAACTTAATGAAATTAGTAAATACATTTTGACAATAATAAAAATGGTTGTGAAATAATGTTTCCCAAGATAAGCATCTACTGTACAAACCTAAGGTAAGAGTTTGTTCGCTGTTAACTAACGAACAAAAGGGATGTGGTTGACAAGTCAAGTCAAGTTTTATTTGCTATTGTTAACAGCGAAGAAGTGTTCATTATAATTTTTTTTGCAAATTTGCTATTGTAGTTATTTTGCAAATTTTCTGAATTTGGGTTTATGTCTTTGATTGCAAAATTTAGATTAATACTTTTGTTCATTATACTTGCTATTAATGATGGCATTTTCTCACATAACATGTCACAATCAGATGTGAATATTTCATAACGGAGGAAGTGTTATACAATGAATAATATCATTGTTGTCTCACCGTATTTATTAAAAGATACACACTTTAATAAAGTAAAAAAAATAGTAAATTCTAAGGTTTTGAAAAGGCTATAACTTCTTTTGTGAGAATGGTAGCACCTTTTGATGTATCGAGATCAAGAATTCAAGCTTTTTCGAGATTACAAGTGTATAGACTTTTTTTTAGGTTCATTAAGAAGTCTTAAAATAAAAGGGTTTAATTCAAAGATGAAAGATACATTGTTGGTTCATTGAGAAAAACCCAAGTCTTTTATGAAAGCCCTGTTTGATCTTTTATTTAAAATCAATCAACGTTATCTTGGTTGCTTAGTGGAAGCAAAACCATTAGGTCATAATATTGTTGGTTCATAGTACATTTTGTTGGGACTTGCTCTTAAAGGAACTAAGTCAATTAACATGCACAACGAACAAAGGAGATAATAGGTTTATTTTTTTTAAGTTATTCTTTTAAATAAAAAAATTTGATAAATACTTGTTGCTATTAACAATAACGAACAAAATTTTACTTGATCTTTTAACTATGTCTCATTTATTCGTTATTAGTAACAGCGAAAGTACTGTTACATTAGTCTCAGACAAGAAACTACTGTATTAGTAAATACTTTTTTCCTAGTTTATTTAAGCTAATCTTGCGAGCGACTGTCTCAATACGAAACCAATAGCCAATCGATCCAATTATAGGTTTTTCCAATACGCGATAATAAAAGATCTATTTAAGGTCATAATTGATATCTTTAAGGTCAAAATTGATTTCTTTATAAGTTATCACTAATTATTTAATTGATCATTTTATATATATAACTAATCACTTTAAGTCTAATTGATCACTTTAGCGTCAAAATTAAAGACTTTTAAAAATTGATTAAGTTAATGTTATAAACTTAAAATTAGAAATTGATCACTTTGATGTCAAATCAATTACTTTTAGATCAAAATTAAAATTTTTTATTGATTTCTTTCAAACGTTATAACTGATCATTTAGTTGATCACTTTATATATTAGATCACTTAAAGATCTGAATTAATCACTTTAACGTCGAAATTGAAGACTTTAAAATAAATGATTAATTTAAGATTATAAACTTGTAAGTAGAAATTAATCACTTTAATGTCAAAATTAATTAGTTTTAGATCAAAATTAAAATTTTTTATTGATTTCTTTTAAAAGTTACAACCGACCATTTAGTTTATCACTTTATATATAAGATGACTTAAAGATCTGAATTGATCATTTTTAAGGTCAAAATTGAAGACTTTAAAATAATTGATTGATTTAAGGTTATAAACTTGTAAGTAGAAATTGATCAATTAAATATTAAAATTGAACACTTTGACGTCAAAATTGAAATTTTTATATTTTAATTGATATATTTAAGGTTTAATTTAAGTTAAAATTGATTTGTTTAAGGTCAAAATTGATACCTTAAGGTCAAAATTGAACTTTTATTCTTTATTTTATGGAATTAGGAAAGTTTTGATTTTTAAATTTTTGGCTTTTGGGCCGGTCCCTATGGACAGTCTCAATATGAGACCATTCCTGACAAAGTTGAGGAAGTCTGACCGTCCTATATTTAGGACATGGTAAATGAGCTAGCCCACTATGTGATCAATTTTAAGGCTGATGTGTCATATTTATGTGATCACTGTTAAAGTTTATGTGATCACTTTTATATCATATGCGATCCCTTTTTACTATCATAAGTGATTACTTTTAAAGCATATGTGATTATTTTTAAGGCATATATGATTACTTTTAGGACCTATGTTATCACTTTTAAGGCCTATGTATGGTTACTTTTAAAGCGTTTTTGTAATCACTTTTAAAGCCATGTGTGATTACTTTAACTATTATTAGTGATTACGTTTAAAGCCTATGTGATAACTTTTACAACCTATATGATTACTTATAAGGTCTATGTGATCACTTTTAAGGCATATGTGATCATTTTTAATTTTCAACTCCATCAACACCACCACCATCACAAAACACAATCTTCATGACCTTTAAAAGTGATCACATAAGCCTTATTAAAAGTGATCTCATATGCTTTAGAAGTGATCGCATAAGCTTTAAAAGTAATTATATAGTAAAATAAAAATAATTATATAGACTTTTCAAAAAATAATCACGTAAGCATTAAAAGCGATCACATAAACCTTACAAAAAAGTAATCACATAAATTATAAAAGTGATCACATATGGTCCTAACTGGAAAGATTTGGTGCACAAGTTGTTGTGATTTTATTTTTGAATTGTTTTAATATTTTTTCTTGCAAAAGTTGAATGTTTTCCCATAATATTGCCCGAAAAAAAAATAATTCCCACTTTAGGTATTATGAGAAAGTATTTCCCACAATACCGTCCACGTAGGATAGGTTTAAATTTTTTTTTAATATAACCGCCACATGAAATGACGATTTTTTGTAGGAATCTGAACTAAACCGCTAAATGAAATGGCGGTTTAGATGAATTTCAGTTTTTTTTTTTAAAAAATATTAATATGAAGCAAACCGCCACTTGAAGTGGCGGTTTTATAGTTGTACAAATCCCCGGCTTCTGTTCTAATTTCTTCACTTCATTTCATTTGTTTCCCTTTGTAGTTGTTGCCGGTTCTTCTTTAAAAAAAATTTCTTCAATCCTCTTTTACTTCATATTCACAATTCCTCTCATTCAACTAAATTAATCAACTACATTCTCATCTTCTCCTTCTTTACTTGTTCATTTTCATCATCATTTAAGGTATTAATATAAACCCTAATTTATTTCAATTTGCAAATTGAATATTTTGTTCATTATTGTTGTCATTTGAAGTTATAAATACATTGATTGTTTGTTACATTCTCTTGATTTCATGATTTAAGCTTACATTTTACACATTTGTAGTTGAATTTTATGATTTGGTTTGTATGCATATAAAGTGTTTGATGAAATGCTTCAATGAAAGTTTATTACTTTGTTGGGTTAATTTAATGGTTTTAGTATATATTCATGGTATTTTTAGCTTTATATTTGAATTGAAAGTTCTAATAAGTGTTCTAATACCTTAATATGACAAATTCTTGTATTCACATTTACACTTCCCTTACTCATAATCAACAATAAAGTGTTTGTGAAATCACATGAAAAACATGTTTGTGTTTGCAGAATATGTATCATTATCTCGTTATAGTGTATTGGGGTGGGGAAGTACGTTATACTGGATCCGATGTTGTGTATAATGGAGGATTAAATACAGTGATGTTTATCCATCGTCAGAATACTAATTTTGAGGTGTTTCATAGCAAAATCTGTGATGTAATTGGTTGTGATCGCAACTCTTTTATGTTAAAAATGGAGATGAAATATCCGGTGACTGGGAAAAATGTGTTAGTCCCGATTAAGAATGATAAAAGTATAAGTGCTCTTGCTTATGCGGCATCACAAGCCCCTAGAACGACAATGGAGGTTTATGTTGAATTGGTTGCAAATTTGGATACTGCGAGGGAAGTCATGACTAGCATGGAACTTCCAGAATCAGGTCCTAGTGTACGCCATGATACATTCACAGAAATGTTAAGTAACCCAAATTACGTTAATGAGCACTTGAATGAGATTACCTCTCCAACTCATTCACGTGGCATTGGTGGTGGTGTAATGAACACCTTCTCCACGAGTATTTTGGGTACGCGTAATGCGAACGAGTTTGACTCTTTAGATCAAAAGGATGAGCATATTGATTCTGATTCAGAGGAGTATGATGATAGAAGAGAAGCTCTAGATGCAGTGATTAGAGATGGTGCTCCATCTCAAGACTGGCTTAGAATTGATGATGTTGATCAAAGATTGATTGATGCATGGATGACCTGGAACGATGACAACTCCATGAATGAAAATGGAGACTTTAGGATAGGGCAAGAGTTTAGCTCCTTAGACCACCTTAATGTTAAAGCATGGGCGATTTCTAACAATAGAAATTTCCGTGTAATTGAGTCGGAGCCTTCAAAGTACGTTATCCAATGCACTATTGCGGAGGATATAGGTTGTGAATGGAGGATGCGAGCTGTTATGACCGCAACGGGATCATTTAAGATCGTGCGATATAAGGGTCATAATCAAGATTGCTCAGTACATTACAGTGACGACCATCCCCTCCTTACTTCTGAATTTGTTGTTGATCTTATCGTGGATATGATCAGAGTTGATCCAGCGTTTAAGGTGAAGTCAATCGTTAATTTTGTAAAAAATAAATACGAATTTGTTATAACATATAAGAGAGCTTGGTTGGCCAAAAATAAGGCTATAACAAAAGTATTTGGGGATTAGGATCAGTCCTTTGAGGAGCTTCCAAGGTACCTGCAGGCGTTAATGCAATCTAATCCAGGAACAGTGGTGCAATGGGAAGTCGAACCGACAATGGATCCTACTAGAGTGATGTTTAAGCGAATTTTTTGGGCTTTTGGACCATCCATTAAGGGTTTTCCCCACTGTCGTCCCCTTATTTCTATAGAAGGTACACATTTGTACGGAAAGTACAGAGGCACACATATGATTGCTATGGAGATAGATGCAAATTCTCAGTTGTTCCCACTTGCCTTTGCCATTGTGGAGGGAGAGAGCAACGACACATGGAATTGGTTCTTGGATTGTATAAGGCATTATGTCACTAAGAGGGACGGCTTATGTGTTATATCTGATCGTCACAAGGGAATTTTGCATGCAATGAATTGAATTGGAAAAGTTTGGGAAGAGCCATTTGCATTCCATCGGTTTTGTAAACGTCATCTAGCTTCGAACGTGCATAAGAAATTCAAAAACATAGCAGTTAAAAACTTATTTGGAAAAGCTTCTGAACAGACAAAGATTCGGAAATATAATTTCTACATGAATCGTCTTAAAGAGTTTAACGAGGACGCGTGTAAGTACTTAGTGGATGGTTCTATTCTTGAGCGCCAATGGACTTTGATTCATGACGGTGGGCATCGATATGGAGTGAGAACAACAAACATGTCTGAAACGTTCAATGGCGTAATGAAGGGGGCCAGGTCACTCCCAATCACTTCATTGGTTAGGATGACATTCTTCCGGGTTAACGAATATTTTGCCACAATGAGGGATTTAGGGAGAAACAGATTAGACAATGGACATGTGTATGCCAAGAAACCAACTGATACGATTGATAAGAATGCTGAAAAAGCACGCTTTCATGATGTTAGGATATATGACACAGTGCGTAGGATATTTGAGGTCACCACTGGTTGTGGCAACAGGATAGCAGGAAAAGGTGGAAAATCCTACATGGTTGACCTCACAGCAACATCATGCTCCTGTCAGAAACCAACCATCTTCAAGTTACCGTGCTCACATGTTCTTGCAGTATGTCGAGCTCGTAACATATCATATGATGCTTTTGTGGACCCTTCGTTTCGCACTATAAAATACGTATCGACATATAAGAAGACTTTCATACCTGTTCCAGACATGTTCACCTGCGATCCTTGGAACGACCCTACAGTTGTTCCAGATCCCTCAACGAAGCGTGGAAAGGGTAGATGAGTTGATCTATCCCTACATGCGCGAGCGTACATCTTGTACCTGTTTAAATGCATCTTGTTTCCAGACAAGAGCGGTGACTCTGTGCAATTGATCTATCTCCCTCTACTGGGAGACTTGGAGCGGGTAGATAAGTACAGTTGGGGAAGTTCTACCCTAACGTATCTGTATCGTAACTTATGTCGAGCATCTCGTAAGGGTGCCAAAGACATTGGTGGCTACTTGATGTTGTTACCAATATTGTAATATCCCGGAAAAACTCGAATCATTGAAAGAGAAATTTTTATATTTTAAAAGAAAACCAAGCAGGACCCGAGTTTAACCAAGATGTCATAAAGGCACGAGAAAACGAAATTTTTAAAGTTAAAACTTGTGGATCAAGTTCTACTAGAGTTATTGTAGGTTAATTAGTGATATCATAGTCTTTGCAGCGGATAAAAGATATGAAACCAAAAGTCCAAGGAGTACATCTCGAGAGCGAAGTCGCCTCTTAAATAAATCCATTCCTAAAAAGCTAATAAAGTTCAAAATTAAAATCCTTTCGTACTCTATCTCTTTTATTCTTTAGATGTAATCCTCCCTCCCCAGCCTGCAACTTAACTCACTGCTAGTTATTAACCCCGAAAGGAAAAACAACATCATCGCAGGATCGTTAAGATCAAAGGTACACGTCAGCAAAAACATCTCTTATAACATTAACATTATAGCATAAAGCACAATGGCAACTTACCATACGTCGGCTACAGTTCAATATTTACTTTTTAATAAATTTCAAATGATTCATTGAGTCAGTCAGCCATACTGCTGTACTTTTCCGGCCATACTGCCGTACCAAACCCCAAACTTCAGGAGTAAGACAATACATTAGGGGGAGCTAACCCCTAAGAAAGTCTCTACCATAGGCAACAAGCCTTACTTCGGTGCCTATAGTTAAGTATGCATACCCCCGCGGTGGCTCATAATGCCCCCACAAATCGCGAGTAAAATCTTTACACCAATCGACGTCATACTACGTCTACTTTAAAGTTAGTGAGGTCATACTACCTCTACTCATCAAGTTATTGAAATCATATCTCTTGAATAAGAAAGCATAACATCACATTCACACTTTATTCAATATATTATTATTATTATTATTCCTTTATAACAACCAATCCACGATATACAAAGTTTTACTGCGTGTACGTACCTTAAGAAAGCAAAAGCAAATCTTAAATGAACCTATCAACCTCCCGTCACGAATCGACTTCCTACACAATTCAATCGTACATACGAGAATAAGCATATATTCACACTTTCTCAAACCACAATCAACGCGCACACACACACACATACACACATCTAACATCAAGCCACACTTGCAAACAATTCATGATCACACAACATACTTCATCACAACATAACATCAAATCGAATTCAGATTTAGTATTCTGTCCAGAACAGTATGTTAACACTGTCAAACTGAAATTCCGACTTCACCGTTGCATCCGGAAGGCGTCAAAACCCCCGGGTACCAATTTTCATAATTCATAATGTACGCTAAGTATTTTTAACCTCTTTTCAAGCCAAAAGGTACTCCAAAAACAAATTTTTTTACCATTTCCCTAACCCTACGGGATTTACCAAAATTCATCAACAAATGATCTCCAACTGGTATATTGCCTATTAAATATCAATGACCAAATTTAATAATTCTTATGAACCATCTTTGAGATTAAATTCATTGTTCAACAATAATTTCTTTATACATGTTTGTATATTTTTTTTCTCTAGCAAAATTATAAATTTCTCATATTAACCAATAAAATAAATAACTTTTCCACCAAATATAAAAAAACACACACATTTTTCTACATGAACATTCATATTTATATATAAATTTCAAAATCACCCATCACACAAACCAATCCTATTCTTCACATATATGCATATCTAAAAACTCTAAAAAGAAACATCCTTCATCAATTTAGATAGAAAAATACATCCCAAAATCATACATGAAATTTTAAATTCATAAATGAAACATGAATTATAAGATAAACATATAATAATCATAGAATTTTAAATTAAAACTTAAGAATCAACATAGATTAAGAATTACACTAACAATTGTAAAGAAAAAACACCAAATGATGAAGGGTAATGGATTTAGGAATGTGGATTAGGAGGAATTTTGAGAGGATATGTTTTTTTTTTGTCCTTGGAAACTTTACAAATGAAAGGATGTCAAAATGAAAATAATTAAGGAATTAAGTAGGGTTAATTATATGGGATTAATGCCTTGATCCTTCATTACTCTAAGGGAGTTACAAACTCCACCAAGAGTCCCTCCTATTTTCTTTTTTCTTTTTTTTTTTTGAAAATAAAAGATGGGTTAAGGAAAAGTTTGGGCCCAAATAATTCTAATTGCCAAAAAGGATTGCAAATCTCATGACCAAGCCCAATAATAAATAAAATATATATATAGAAATAATATTACTAGTAAATTATTAAGAGTCTTCCGTCTCCCAAGTTGCCTCTTGTGAGCGGTGATTGGACCATAACACTTTAACCATGATGATTTCCTTCCAACGAGTACTACGGCCCTTCTTATCCAATATCCGGACAGGCTGTTCCTCATAGGTTAGGCTCTCATCAAATTCTAACGGCTCTGGATCTAATACATGAGAAGAGGCTGCGACATAACGTTTCAACTAAGATATGTGAAAAACGTCGTGCACTTTACCCAGAGCATTAGGCAATGCTAACCGATAGGCTAACTTCCCTACTTTCTCCACAATGTCATAAGGACCTATGAAACGTGGGCTTAACTTTTCACGAGCACCAAAGCGAACTACTCCTTTCATTGGAGACACACGAAGTAAAACCTTGTCACCCACTTCAAATTCATCAGGCCGACGTCAGAGATCAGCGTACGATTTTTGTCTATCTTGGGCTGCTTTCATTTTCTCGCGAATTAAATTTACTTGTTCAGTCATTTGAACAAGCATATCAGGTCCTAAGGTGACAGATTCAATAAAATCATCCCAGCATACAGGACTACGGCACTTACGACCATAAAGTGCTTCAAACGGAGCCATTTGAATCGTAGCTTGGTAATTGTTATTATAAGAGAACTCTACCAGATCCAAATGTTCATCCCATGAACCTTGCCATTCCAAGGCTATCGCTCTCAACATGTCCTCCAGTATTTGATTGACACGTTCCGTCTGACCATCGGTCATTGGGTGGAAGGACGTACTATGAAGAAGGGTGGTCCCCAACGCTCGTTGTAGTGGTTTCTAGAAATGTGACAAATATCGAGTATCCCGATGGGAAATAATAGTACGAGGTATCCCATGATAACGAATCACGTACTTAATATAAGCACGAGTAAGTTGTTCCATATCCCACTTACAATTCATTGGAATAAACCTTGACGACTTAGTAAGTTTGTCCACGATAACCCAAAGAGTATCATTACCGGCTCTTGTTCATGGCAAACCCAACACAAAGTCCATGGAAATGTCGTCCCACTTCCATACCGGAATTTCTAGAGGTTGTAATAATCCAGCAGGTCTCTTATACTCACTCTTGACCTTTTGACACGTTAAGCACTTAGCAACAAATTCTGCTATATTCTTTTTTATACCTGACCACCAAAACATGCATTTTAAATCTTGATACATCTTGTCTCCACCAGGATGAATTGAGTATCTAGAATTATGAGCTTCGTTCAATAATTTCTCCTTCAAAGAGTCACACCTATCTGGTACACACCGTCCTTTAAAATAAAGACTACCATCCTCATGAATTGTAAAACCTTCAGCTCTGTCTTCACTGATCTGCTCCCGAAGTTTAATGAACTTGGGGTCTTCCAGTTGCTTACCCATAATCTCTTCAAAAAAAGTAGGTTGAATGGGCAATGCACTCAACTTGGCTTCCAACTCCCCTTCTTGGATTATCTCTAAGTTCATTCTCTCAAACTCCTTACACAACTCCTCAGAGGTTATTAATGCCAAGACTGAATGCCTCGATTTTCTGCTCAAAGCATCAACGACTACATTCGCACGACCCTCATGATAAGCAATCTTCAAGTCATAATCACTGATAAGTTCTAACCAACGTCGTTGGCGCAAATTCAACTCGGATTGAGTGAACAAAAATTGCAAACTTTTATGGTCCGTCAAGATCTTGCATTTGACACCATAGAGATAATGACACCAGATTTTTAATGCAAAAACCACAACTGCTAATTCCAAGTCATGTGTTGGATAATTCACCTCATGAGTCTTCAGCTAACGCGAAGCATACGCCACTACTTTCCTATCTTGCATTAAAACACAACCTAATCCATGTTTGGAAGCATCACTATAGACGGAATATTCCAAAGATGGATCAGGTAAGGTCAACACTGGAGCTGTAGTTAACTTCTCCTTCATTAAATGAAATGCCTTCTCACACTCCTCGGTCCATTCGAACTTCTTCTCCTTCTTCATCAAGCATGTTAGCGGACAAGCAACACGAGAAAAATCCTTCACAAAACGACGATAGTACCTTGCCAAACCCAAGAAACTTTGAATATCCGTAATATTTCGGGGTGTAGGCCAGTCTCAGACTGCTTCTATCTTTGCCGGATCAACAAAGATCCCCTCTTTAGAAACAAGGTGACCTAGAAAAGCCACCTGTTCTAATAAGAATTCGCACTTCAAAAACATAGCATATAATTCATTTTCTCGAAGAATTTGCAAGACTACCCTTAAATGTTCTTGATGCTATTCACGACTCTTAGAATATACCAAGATATCATCAATAAACACCACTACACACTTATCAAGATATGCATTAAAAACTCTATTCATCAACCCCATAAATGCAACGGTTGCATTGGTTAATCCAAAAGGCATTACAGTGAATTCAAAATGTCCATATTTGGTTCGGAAAGCTGACTTATTAATATCCTCCTCTTAATGCGCAACTAGTGATACCCTGACCGTAAATCAATCTTAAAAAAGACTCCTACCCCTTGCAACTGATCAAAAAGATCATCAATCCGTGGTAACGGATATTTATTCTTAATAGTGACTTTATTGAGTTCTCTGTAATCAATACAGAGACGAATCGTTCCATCCTTTTTCCGCACAAATAATACCGGGGCTCCCCAGGGAGAGACGCTAGGTCTTATATAACCCTTTTCTAACAACTCCTCTAATTACACCTTCAATTCTTCCATCTCCTTTGGAGCCATACGATAAGGGGCTTTTGAAATTGGCCCTGTACCAGGTGCCAAATCGATTGAAAAGTCCACGTACCTTTTCGGTGGCATGCCTGGAAGCTCTTCTGGAAATACATCCTTGAAGTCACGGACTACAGGAATATCATCAATTCGAACCTTCCGCACCTCCACCTTACTTATACTACACAAAAACCACGGTTGTCTCTGCTTGATTAGCTTCCTTGCTTCTAAGAACGACACGATTTTTACCTTGGGTCCCTTAGGAAACTTCCTATATTTAACTTTCCGCTTAGCGTTACAGATTGTCCCTCACAATCTATCACTGCCTTATATCTACCCAACCATTCCATCCCAAGGATTACATCTAGACCTTCCATTTCCCAAGAAAACAAATCACTTGAGAATTTTGTCTTTCCTATATTGACTGACACCCCACGAAATAACATACTACAATGAAAGGTCTCTCCGGAAGGAATAGCGATTGAGAAAGATGTTTTCTCGGGATTTTCCAATTCTAAGTCTTTAATTCTAGACTTAGAAATAAACAAGTACGATGCACCAGAATCAAAAAGAACTTTAACAGACTTTGAATTGATGCAAAAAGTACCTATGACCACATCGGACACTTGTGCTGCATCTCAAGCGTTAACTGCTGATAGTCTGCCATTATTTTGAAAGACTGGGGTAGCGCCTCCTTAACTACCTCGTTGTCCAGGAAAGTTCACTTTCCTAGCATTCCCTTAAGGTTGTTGAATTCTGGAATGATTTCTCTGAAACCTAAGGTTTGAGACACCCCCAGGGTTTCTACCATAACCACCACCGTTTTGATTTCCACTTCCCGTGTCATTGCCACTTCGACCATTACCGAAGCGTTTTTGTGGAAAACCTCTGTGATTCCCCCCTTGAGGTTCTTGTTGTCCCAATCAAGCATAACACTCATACATTCTATGACCCGATTTACCACAGTATGAACAGTCCACTAATGCTCCCCGACAATCTCTCCCTGGATGATTTTTCTGGCATCTCCTATAGTTATAAATTCTTTCCTTTCCATTGCGGTCATAAAGTGGTTCCTGTACCCTGGCCTTAGATGTCGAACCTCTCCCATCTTTACTTAACTGTCCTGGTTGGTACACTTTTTCTTGATAACCCCCATAGGTTTTGTGTTTCTTAAAGTGGTTTTGTGCATGATTACTCCCGCTCTCTGCATTCTGGAACATAGGTTCCCTCCTCTTGCCCCCACTATGGGCCAACTTCTCCTGCTCCTTCCTAATAACATTTCCTATATGGGCTACCTTCTTATATAATTGGTCTAAAGTATCGTACCTATCGGTCTCAATGTGTTTTTGAATCTCGTACGATAAACCCAGTTCAAAGCGTTGCATTTTCTTTGTTTCAGTCGGGACGTCCTCAGGGAAAAACTTCAGAAATTCCATAAATTTCTGATAATACTCTTCCACTGTTAATTTCCCCATTTCAAACCTAGCAAACTCGTTTGACTTATCCTTCCTCACGTGAGGTGGGTAGAATTGATCCCTTAACGCTCCCTTAAAACGTTCCCAGCTTAATTCACCATCATTCTCCTCTATCAGCCTCGCCTTACTATGTGTCCACCAGTAGTCAGCATCTTCAACCAGATAAAATGCAGCCTGGTCGACCGTAAATTCCGCGGGACATCGAACTACACTAAAAAGTTTGTCAAACTTTCGAAGCCAGTTTTCCAGCGTAGAAGATTGTCCTTTCCCATCATAAGTAGAGGGCTTACTCTGGGCTATCCTCTTACTAATCGATGAAGCGCTCTCTTCTATGGATTTTTGTCTGGGGTTTCTCGCACCAGCTAGGGCTTTCACTAGGTTCCGAAGTACATGGTTAAAGTCACCTCTATTTCCGTTCTTTCTCAAGAATGGAGGCATGATGGAAGGTATACTGCATTTTAATAAACAAGGTATATATATAAATATTCTATTTCCATCATCGAAGTTAAACAAAACTTAGGCTAATATAACTTCTTAGAGATAAAGAGGTCTATCCTAATAGTTGGTAAAATTAAAAAGTTGGGCTTGTTAATCAACTCCTAAGCTTCCACCAAATAAAAACAATTATTTTAATTAATTATACTAATGCTCAATATTCACAACATTTCAAAATTCATAATATATCAAACTTCACAAATTCAGCTAATGAGAAAAGGTTATAAATAATTAAACAAAAAAAAATCAAGATGATATTCTAATTCAACCCGCATACTCTGACATAACATATTATTAAATTCCAAAATACTTGGGTACAAAATCCCAAATAATCATCGTTCTTCGTAACCATATTGTCAAAACAAAACAGAAGAAACTTCTCGACAAAATATTCATACATCATTACTGCGTGGAAAAAGTCACATGAAATAATAAACATAAATACTACAATCAAAAGCGCGATCACATAGTAAAAGGCGATGCATCCATACGGTCCCAATCTTCCTTATATAAGTCAGGGTCAAAATCAGCATCCTCGGTGTAACGGTCCGGTTTAAGTGACCCGGAAATCCATATAAAAATATAAATTCCGGTTCACTCTTTGGACTCCAGAGAAGACTTTTCTCTAGGACCGTCAACGTTCCGTCGATAAAGAAATATAGATAAAACAGAAAACAGTACCAACGTGAAAGAAAATAAGTCAGCGAAACCTCTAACGTACAACTCGAGAGCCTAAAGGCCTCTAAACAAACTAATTGAAATAGCGGAAGCGAAAAGAAAACTACACTATCTCTTGTTACTAAAATACAGAGTTTCTTTCTACTCATAATCTAATACAAAAGATAATAACATAGTCTTGATGATTACGGGTTCTAAGTCGAGATCTCACTCCAGACCCCACCTGCAATCAACCTACTAGTCGACGTAAGACAACACACAGTAGGTTCCAAAGAAATAAACCAATACACGTCAAAGACTTCATACAAATATCAATCAGGTTGAATACAAGCAAAATGTTCATCCTAGCATGCATAGGCTCTAATACATTCATTATTAATTAATCCCAAATTGTAACGTTGTCCGTCCTGTTCGGGTCGTTCAAGTATAAACCAATCCTTTTGGAGGAATACACTTGGGAGAGCTAATCCCAAGGCAACGACCGACCTAAGACGTTGCCCGTCCTGTTTGGGTCGTCAAAGGCTAAAGTATGCATACCCCCATGGTGACCGTAATGATCCAAAACTGCCATGGGAACAAATAATTATAGTAATCCAAACCAAAATGTTAACCCCTTTGGGTAACATAATACATAAATTCTCAATTTCCAATTAATTTCTTTCAAATTATTTGAGATGTCTAATCCTTATGTGAATTACCATGCCTCGATAGAAATGAAACAACTCTACTTGTACAACCACGTAAACAGTATGGTCTAAGCGTGTACCTTTAAGCGCTGCAAAAACAATGTTCAAGCACGACAGAAATTTCACCCTCTTATGAATCGAGGTCCTAAATAACACACACACAAAACGATCACGTATTAGGACGTGTTTACACATTTAATCCACTCCATACGCTAAAATATCATTAAGACTTGATAATTTTTAATTGTTTACATCCAATTCCCAAAGGTTCCAAATTTCAAGTTCTGAGCAGAAACTTTAAGGGTCATTTCGGACATATTAGAAAATTCAAATGAAAAATCCGACTTCGCCATTGCGTTCGGAACACGTCAATTACCTTGGGTACCAAATTTCGTAATTTCTAACATCCATTTACTCTTTTTAATTATTTTAAGCGTTTAACGAGTTTTTAACGCAACGGTGCATAAAACAACGGAAAACAACTAACGTTTCCGGGTCGGCACCTTTAACGAGGCAGATCAGCTGCTGCCCGAATACATATACATATATATATATATATATTTTTCAAACTCATCATTATTATTATTTTATATATACATTATCAACCCCTTTTTCTTTTAAATCTCATGACCAAAATAATTCTAGCAAGGTCACATTCACAAAATCCTTCAAGAGACTTGAAATTTCATAAATTATGATAAATAAATTAAATACTTAATTATCTTAACAAATTAAATTTTGAAGAGAATTACAAAACCAAATCACCCTTTTAAATCAAGACACGTATATATAAATATAACACAATCCTTCAAACAAATCAAATTTTGCTAAAGGATTATTAAACCCTTGGATGACTACATAACTTAATCCATACCAACTTAATTTCTTCTAACAATTGAAATTTAGTTAGAGAAATTTAAACCCTAAAAGAAATTTATTTAAATATCAACATAAACTCAATTCTTATAACAAATTTAAACTTTGTTAAAGAATATAAATCAAGAACATAACTTAATCATTTTAACAAAATTAAGGTTTATTAAAGGATTGTTAAAGAAAATTACATAAAAATATTCTCAATCCTCCTCAAAGTCATAGGATATCATCATACATAAAATGTAATTCATCTTAAAAAACCTTGTATATAAAATCTATAACTAGCAATTCAATTAAACTTACCCCTTTAATCAAAAGGTTGAATGGAAAAACAAGAGAACAATTTTTTTTTTTTGAAAATGCCGAACCAAAAAGCACAAAGGAGAGAATTTTTCTGATTTTCTTTGTTCACTTAGGAGCTTAGAAGGGTGAAGAATTTAAATGGTGTTCACAAGGATTAATAGGCAATTAAGGAATTAGCTTAATGTGCCATAATACACACTTGTGAGAGGAGTTACAAGACTCCTCCCATTCCTCCACACAACCGGCCACCCTTCCCCTCCCCTAGTCTTTTATTTTTTTTAATTAATTATTAATTATATTATTGTCTTTTTTTTTTGTTAAAAACAGAAAAGAAATATTATGCGATAACAACGTATGCGATAAAACGCGTTACCGTTAAATTAAACTTACTTCGTTTCTTATAATTAACCATGTAAAATAATATATTTCAATATTACTTATTTATTTTATTTTGTTATACTTTATTTTATTATATTTTATTTAATTTTAAACCCGATAAATTACGGGGTGTTACACCTGGAGTCGTCACTGGATGTGCTATCAGAAACAGTAGGTGTCTCTACAGGTAAAGAGTCACTCGTATCTAGTTGTTCCTCAGAATCTGAAAGCTCAACAATTTTTGGTTCGGGTAATATTTCTTCCCACATTGTAATTTCACTATCGTGCTCACTCATACTGTCTTCTTGTTCTGGCGGCTCTCCTCCCCACATCGCAATATCACTATCACTCTCGCTCATAATATCTTCTCTATCAGCTGCTTCTACCTCCATATCAGCATTATATCCCCCTTCCGCACTATCCTCATAAAACTCTTCAGCCTCCTCCTCGGAATTTCCCCCAGTATTTTCCTTTAGACCTTCTTCGGGGACTTCCTCGGGATCTTCTCCTAGATCCTCCTCATCAAAATCTATCTGCAGAACTGAGTTAGGGTCGACCACTGGAACATCCTCCTCAACAATCTCAGCCCTTACCCCACTAGCCTCAACATTTTTACTTCTCTCATTGTCTACAACATCCATTCCTCTATCCCATCTGTCAAACTCTCGCTCCAATTGAGCAATTCTCTCATTCAACTCAACAATTTCCTCAACTATTATTCCCTCATAAACTTGTTGAGACTTTTTATAGATCATCTCCATCCTGCACTTATAATCTAGCTCACTCTCTCCTTCTTTCTTGTCCCAAATTTTAATGCTTCTATCTTTGCCCAGACTGGTACATTAACTAAGGGTCTCCATGGTTCTTCTAGGGTACTACTTTCCCCTTCGGCAGCTCTTTTTCCTTTATCCATGACAGATAAAAAAATGTTTGTAATCCCTGACTCACAAATGAAAGAAAGAGCAAAGGAACAATCAATTTCCAAGCTCAGATAATATCATAATTTATCAACAAAATATCTAACAAGCACACAACACTATTAAAACTTGTCTCTAAAACTTAGCTTAAGGTGTTAAAACCAGGTCATAAATACCCCTTAATATCTACCCATTAATCTCACAACTTTTATATGTATTTATTTATTTGTTTATTTACTTTATTTATTTATTTTTTTTATAGCCTATTGACTTATGCGTATAACGCTAGAATAGAACTCCCGCTCTAATACCAGTTGTAACATCCCAGAAAAACTTGAATCGTTAAAAGAGAGATTTTTATATTTTAAAAGAAAACGAAGCAGGACCCGATTTTTACCATGATGTCATAAAGGCACAAGAAAACGAAATTTTTAAAGTTAAAACTTGCGGATCGAGTTCTACTAGAGTTATTGTAGATTAATTAGTGATATCGTAGTCTTTGTAGCGGATAAAAGATATGAAACAAAAAGTCCAAGAAGTACAACTTGAGAGCGAAGTCGCCTCTTAAATAAATCCATTCCTAAAAAGCTAATAAAGTTCAAAATTAAAATCCTTCCGTACTCTATCTCTTTTATTCTTCAGATGTAATCCTCACTCCCCAGCCTGCAACTTAAATCACTGCTAGTTATTAACCCCGAAAGGAAAAACAACATCGCAGGATCGTTAAGATCAAAGGTACACGTCAGCAAAAACATCTCTTATAACATTAACCTTATAGCATAAAACACAATGGCAACTTACCATACATCGGCTACAGTTCAATATTTACTTTTTAATAAATTTCAAATGATTCATTGAGTCAGTCAGCCATACTATTGTACTTTTCCGGCCATACAGCCGTACCAAACCCCAAACTTCAGGAGTAAGACAATACATTAGGGGGAGCTAACCCCTAAGCAAGTCTCTACCATAGGCAACACGCCTTACTTCGGTGCCTATGGTTAAGTATGCATACCCCCGCGGTGGCTCATAATGCCCCCACAAACCGCGAGTAAAATCTTTCCACCAATCGACGTCATACTACGTCTACTATAAAGTTAGTGAGGTCATACTACCTCTGGTCATCATGTTATTGAAATCATCTCTTAAATAAGAAAGCATAACATCACCTTCACACTTTATTCAATATATTATTATTATTATTATTATTATTATTATTATTATTATTATTATTATTATTATTATTATTATTATTATTATTATTATTATTATTATTATTCCTTTATAAAAACCAATCCACGATATACAAAGTTTTACTGCGTGTACGTACCTTAAGAAAGCAAAAGCAAATCTTAAATGAACCTATCAACTTCCCGACACGAATCGACTTCCTACACGATTCAATCGTACATACGGTAATAAGCTTATATTCACACTTTCTCAAACCACAATCAAGGCGCACACACACACACACACATACACACATCTAACATCAAGCCACACTTGCAAACAAATCATGATCACACAACATACTTCATCACAACATAACATCAAATAGAATTCAGATTTAGTATTCTGTCCAGAACAGTATGTTAACACTATCAAACTGAAATTCCGACTTCACCGTTGCGTCCGAAAGGCGTCAAAACCCCTGAGTACCAATTTTTATAATTCATAATGTACTCTAAGTATTTTTAACCTATTTTCAAGCCAAAAAGTGCTCCAAAAACAGATTTTTTTACCATTTTCCTAACCCTAAGGGATTTACCAAAATTCATCAACAAATGAATTCCAAATGGTATATTGCCTATTGAACATCAATGACGAAATTTATATAATTCTTATGAACCATCTTTGAGATTAAATTCATTGTTCAACAATAATTTCTTTATACATGTTTGTATATTTTTTTTCTCTAGCAAAATTACAAATTTCTCATATTAACCAATAAAATAAATAACTTTTCCACTAAATATAAAAAAATACACACATTTTTTTACATGAACATTCATTTTTATATATAAATTTCAAAATCACCCATCACACAAACCAATCCTATTCTTCACATATATGCATATCTAAAAACTCTAAAAAGAAACATCCTTCATCAATTTAGATAGAAAAATACATCCCAATATCATACAAGAAATTTTAAATTCATAAATGAAACATGAATTATAAGATAAAACATATAATAATCATAGAATTTTAAATTAAAACTTAAGAATCAACATAGATTAAGAATTACACTTACAATTGTAAAGAAAAAACACCAAATGATGAAGGGTAATGGAGTTAGGAATGTGGATTAGGAGGAATTTTGAGAGGATATGTTTTTTTTTGTCCTTGGAAACTTTAGAAATGAAAAGATGTCATGGGAGCATATTCATATAGGGAGACCCATAATTCGGACGATTCGACTCGATGGGCAACATGATCAGGAAGATGACGCAGAGGATTTTGAACCGGTGTTAGGTTCACAGCATCGTTGCGGGATGGATCCTTTAGCAGTAAGATAGCAACACTCAATTCACTATTCAAATTCATAATTTTACTATTTTATGATACATGAAAATGTTAAACAATGTTCATTTGTTTGCAGCTGGCTTCGCGTATATCTTTCGAGGTCCCAGTCCCCACATACTCTCGTCTACTACAGAGACGTACTTGATCGACAACGGGACGAGCATGTTATTAACATTTACTATTTGTATTAGTTATGAATAAATTGTATATATTACTGAGCATATTGATTTCTATTACAGATGACATGGCAGCCTTACACAACGGCTAAGATGGATGCTCTGCCACACATATGTACATCGGGCCACGAGATTTGGAGATCGCGTTGTCCACTTATTTGCTTTGACATCGTCGAGCTACATCTCCGGGATTGTGTCATGCGTCAATTCGGTTTGGAGCAAGTTATTCCGGATGCCTGTGACACCCAACGTCAACTACATGCGATCGATCGGAGGACTGGGGACAAGAACTACGTCGTACGACATAGATCGCATGTAGATGCGTGGAATGACCGAGCATCTACATTGGTTCGAGGAGATAACTTCACAGGTCATAGCTCTGGTATACATGAGTTGGTACAGGCGTATCTCCATATTACGCCTAACGAATACCACATTTGCGCAGCCAGGATCACATTACCATCCGACATCTACGTTACTGGTACGTCTTCTTTCAACACTCATAACATATAGTAATACTTTTATGTGACTATTTTAACAATATAATGATAACATACAGGCTGAGCGCATCCGATCGGTGCTCATACAATGCAATGACACGATTCAAGGGGCCGCTACATCGCCAGTTGATGTGGGGTATCGGCTATGTTCTCAGACCCTAGGCTCCATTAACGCGTCATTGACCGATGCATTGAGTCAGGCGGGTTATGAGTACCTCATACCGACTCCACCCATCATTGGCGAGGTATATGACACATTCCACACTCCTTCTCCACGGAGTTCAACCCACCGAGGTAGCTCTTCCGGAGGATCCAGTTCTCGGTCCACAAGAGGTCGCCAGCGTTCATCTACTCGAGGTCGGTCTTCCAGATCGTCATCGACCTCCGGTACTATGTCGCCATTCATTCCTCCAGCTTCTATCACCACTCCTCCTCCACATCCATCGCCTCCGCAAAGGATCATCACATATCAGCGTGCTAGTCAACGACGAGCTCCTGCTCTTAATGTCATTGTGGAGGTTGACGAGTTCACACCATCATCATCCATCGTTGCGCTAAAACAAAAAAGGCCGGAGATTGTAGTTTAACAAACTTTGTATATTCTTATTTGATTTGAACTTCTTGTATGACTTTCCATGATTGTAATATATCTTCGCATTATTTTCATAATTAATTTTTTCAAATCAAGCTGGTTCATAATTGATTATTATGGAATAGATGGTATTGAACTAGTTTAATGCAGGTTGCGCTAACTATTTAGGGGAAATGAAAGAAAAAAAAAGTTGCAGGTCACAAGCAAACCGCCACATGAAGTGGCGGTTTACCAGGGACCAAACCGCCACATGAAATGGCGGTTTGCCTTGACCAAACCGCTACTTCATGTGGCGGTTTATTAATTAAGGCAAACCGCCATCTCAAGTGGCGATTTTGGCTGAAAAAGTTAAAAAAAAAAAACAAATTTTCAGGTGAACGGTATTGTGGAAAATACTTTCCCACATTATGTAAGGTGAGAATTATTTTTTTTAGCAATATTCTTGGAAAACTTTCGCAAAAGTTGTTATATTGCCGGTTTATCTAAAACTATCGACAGCAATTTAAGCATTATTTGAATCCAACTCTTAATTATAATGTTCCGTCGCCCTCTTGGGTCTTGATCTCGAACTTGGCTGCGCGACTAATTTCCAAAAAGGATGGGAGATGACCTTCACGAGGCTTCACTTTCTTCCTCAATACCTGCTCTTGATTCATCGAACATTGGCTTTCAGGTTTGTTTCTTTCTTTTTTGAATTTTCCTTTATTTTTAAGTTTTTGTTTTGATGTTAAAGTGTAAACCGAATTTTTTTTTTAATTTATAATTTTAGCTTTTGAAGAAGCATGGTTGGAAGGAAGGAACCGGTCTTGGTGCTTCTCAACAGGTTCTTCTTCTTTTTTCTTTCTTATAACCAATTTTTACCTTGATAAATCGTTTCCATGATTATCTAAATAGGAATATGATTTAAGGGTATGTTTGTTCGAATCTTCCTTGCAAAACTGTAGTTTCATGATAGGATTAAGGGGTGAAAGCTTCCAATTTGGTAATCAATCAATAGATTTTTACACTTTGTTTTCTGTTTAATTTGTCATTACAAATTTGTTTTGGCAATGAAATTAAAATGATGGATTTCTGGCCTGGTATTCCAATGACAAAGAAGGGAAGCCTTGAGTTTAGCATTTTCTGCCATTAAAATAGTAAAAATGGGGGAGATGCCTTTCAAAATACAGTGCTCCTGCTATATAGTCCTTACTTACACGTCACTGAAATGAGTACCTTAGTAATTTTCAGCGTTTTCTGCCTTTAGTGTACTTAGACTTTACATCAATACTCTCTCCTTTAATCCTTGACCCCAAGTATCGAAATTTGGGAGTTTTTTATCCGTTTGAATCGCATTCTCTTTGGCAGCCCGGGCACGTCCCGTCCACTCAATTGACTCCATAAAATACTTCTTTCTAATCCTCTTTCAATTATTGTAGCGAGAAGATTTTTCCATAGGAGTTTTGAAGGTATATCTCCATATCTTTTGGTAAGGGCTAGAGCTTTTGCTGGGAGGATGGGGGGTGGGGCTGCTAGTAGGGCCATTAACTAATAATATTTTGGAAGGAGATATGGAAAGTAGGATGATTTTAGCTGATGGGAGTAATTCTAAGGTATAGGTCACAAGTCCTATCTTCTTAAGAAAGGAGTAGGTTCAAAACTATTTAGACGCTAATTTTTCATTTGGCCTTTGAACGACCTTTGTCTATAGGATTATAACTTCAAACACACACATACACCACACCTAATCCCCTTGCAAACTGTGTCTTAGATATTTATGCTTGAGATATTGATTCTCTCTGCTTCACACTAGTCCTCATTTGTGCAATGGGAGAAGTTGAAAGTTGCCTAGAGATTTCCTTTATCAATGTCTTTTTCAAGTTTTGACGCTCCTTTAACTAATCTTGGGGACTGCCAAACTTCTTCAATTTCTATTAGGGCCAAGACTAAAGTAAATATTAATAATGTTTTTTTATCAATGTTTTTGTGATTATAATCCAAGAAATTAAAGGATGGTATTCCATATACTCGTGGTACAAGGATTTTATCTAGTGTAACATATTTCGCCAACTAATTTGCTTTATGAATTTTTGATTTGCTCAAATTGGCTCAAAAATAACCCAAAACCCAACCATAATTCAATTATTTTTTCATTTGCAATTTGCAAGAAGATTAGTGAATTATGTGACACTGAATTTTGATTAAAGTAGTTTTTGGAACATTAATCCACAATCTCGTTCGTGTGTATTGTATCTCACTCTTATTGTTAACAAACACACAAAGAGGCTTTTTTAATTTCATAAACTCAAAATCTTCATGATAAAATCGCAATAAGGCCTTTATATCATCTTGAATTTCTTGACTAACTAATAAACATATAATTAAGTTAAAATGACACACTTAATTAAAATTCTTACCTAAAATAAATAACTAGGATAGTCAATCAACATATAATTATCTCGTATTTTACGTTCAACTGTAAAATAAACCTTACCCATACATTGTAAAAACTAGAAATAAAATAAATTGCTATACTCTTGTTACCATTCGTTTGATCGTATCATGTATAACGTATAGTTTAACTGGCATTTTGGAAATCAAAGAACCAATATTCATTTAATGTCACATGCACCGCAAGTAACTTTCGACATACCTAATAACCTATTTCTTATTAATTTCAAAATGGTATGAGACAGAGATTAAATGTTCTACCACTTCGAGCTTTAACTTTTTCCAAAAATGTAATCATAAATGATAATGTTTGGGAAACCATGCAACTTAGTAATCTTAGCCTAGAAGGATTGAGCTGGCATAATTTGTGAAGGGATGAATAAGGGCAAGCTGACAAGGAAGAGAGTGCATTTTATCAATCTTGCAATAAACGCCATGGCACCGTTATAATGTCTTTCTTATCACATTCAGTAAAGCTTCCATAAAGTGCAATCTTCCTTATCAAATTAGAATAAGAGGAGGTTGAAGTAAACTTGCTGAAGTTGATACATTGTATTTGCGCCTTTGACACCTATGTTGTGTTGATTTCTTCTATTAGAAAAAAATTCCTTGACTTTTTGATGGTTATTGTAAGTGAGTTAGGGCTAAAGAGAAGACTTTGATGTGTTTACATGAATTTTCCCAAAGTGTCGAATAGAAAAAGTATTGGATGCAATTCTTGAATGAGGAAGTTAAGGGTTTCTCCTTAGGGCATATAATGTTGTCGGACTCTATCATCTAGCTTTAGATTATAAGTGAGCACCACTGAATGAACCAAAATCACAAGCTTTTATAGGTGGAGTGACATAAAGCATTCAGCTATTTCTTTTGTCATTTGTAGACGTTTTGGCTCACTCTAAAATAGTAGTCATGCCTTCGTGTGCCACTCGACTAGTCTCGCTGCTTGGCTGAGTCAAGCTTATCCAATGCTTTAACTAGTGCTGGATGATCAAGTTTCTTCAATGACCCAAGTGCTAAATGACCTAATGCTTGAACGTAGCACACCCATATGTTAGTCCCACGATTCACGTCTGCAGACGTAAGTTGGAGATTTTTTATATCCATTGACGTAGACAGCGAGGATGAACCAAGGTGGTCTTGTTAGCTTGCTATGCATCCACATCAGCACACCCTAAGTCCTTGGGTTTTTCACTTGATAGAATTTTTTTTGTGCTTTTTCTCATAATGTTTCCAAATAGATACAATAATACGTAGGCTGGACCAAAGGGCTCACTTGGCTATTAAATATATAAACAAGTTTATAATAATAAATATTCTATCACACCCTCGAAGTCAATCGGGTAGCTTGCAAACATTGAGACTGTCCCTAAAATCATCAAAGAAAACGCAAGGCAGTCCTTTAGTAAAAATATTTACACTTTGGAATCTTGAAGGAACACGAAGAACAAAAACTTTGCCACGTTTAACTTTGTCATGAACAAAGTGAATATCAAGAACAATATATTTAGCGCACTAATGCTGACAAGAATACCTGACTAGTATATAGCATTGAAATTATCACAATAGATAATGGTTGCTTTAGGGATAGGTCAACCTGACTCAAGTAGCAATTGTGGATCCAACATGATTCAAAAACAACATTAGCTACATCTTTGTATTCTGCATCAATATTGGAGTTAGTTAAAGTAGGTGTCCGGACATCCTCCCCAATGTCCACATCAATATAAGATAACAAAGAAGTAAGAGAAGATTTATATAGGTGTAGACCAAAATCAATCGTTCCCTTAATATATTGAAGAATTTGATTTAAGGCAACCATATGTTCAACGTTTAGATCATGCATAAATTAAAAAAAAAATTGGACAACATAGGAAATGTTAAGCATAGTAAAAGTCAAAAACTGAAGAGCGCAGCTAAAAAACGATAGAGAGTAGGATCCTCATAAGGAGCACTTGCATTAGCACTTGCTTTTTATTATTCAAATAAACCAACGAGGTGCCTGTTTAGACCATAGGGTGATTTCCTCGGCAAACAAACATGATTTGGTTTATCTTTGTCCCGAAAACTCATTAGTTGATGCATGTAAATTCTTTTGTTCACATTTCCATATAAGAATTCATTCGAGCATCTCACTGACGTATAGAAAAGTCCTAGATAAGGAAATCAATACCTTCTTGGTGCGTTTTACCATCACCTACAATACGAGCTTTGTACCTCTCAAAAGTACCACCAAAATGAGTTTTATGTCGTAATATCCATAAAGAGCGTTTGATATTAACATTATCAACATTAGAACAAGAAACAAGATCCTGAGTCTTATATTTAATTCATAGTGAAAAAACATGGTTGCGGTCGTGAACAGGGTCGCGATTGTGATTTGCGGAACGGATCGCGATATTATAATATTTTTGAAATATAAATTTCATATATAAACTGAAAGAATTTAGAATTAAAAATTATATATTTATATTAACACCTTAATGTTTTCATAAATGCATTAAAACTCTAAAATGCCAAGAGTACTTGTAAAGTATTATATTTCCTAAAGTATAAAGTAAAATATCATATTCTTTTTAACCAATCCCACTTGTATAATTAATACTCTTACATTTTAGGCTTACTATAATAATTGCTTGTACAGTTGTAGTGTAATAATTGCTTTTACAATTGTACTATAATAATTGCAAAGCTGTGAAGATCAATAGCTTCCTCGAGAAGATATACTTAGTTAACATTTTAGGCTTGTAATATATGCTTGTACCGTTGTACTATAATAATTGCAAAGATGTTCCCTCGTATATTATTATTCTTTAAAAAATTATAAATGTTTCACTTCTCCTTCGTCCTCCGTCCTCCGTTCTCATCCTTCGTTCTTTCAGTAACCAAAGCATCAACTAGGCTTCACTTCTTCTCTTCTGTCCTTCCACATACATGTTTCACTTCTTCCTGAACATCAACCAAGACTCCACTTCAGATAATTAACCAAGACTTCTTCGTCCTTTTAAAACCTCAACCGTTGTCTGCAATTTTGAGAACTCACTTGTAATCTCCGTGGTTCGGTGGCTTGTAATGGTTGATACGGTTGACTTTCGTTCTAGCTCGCCATTTTTTGAAACTTCGTTCTAATACGTGAGAAATCGGAACGGTAAAAATAAATACTGTACAAAATGACCGTTTCGAGATGACTCGGTGGAATTTTGATTCTATAATTTAATTTAAGGAACAAGGTCCCACGTCTAACCTGAATAGGAGTGGAAGATGAAATTGTTCGAGAGTTATCATTGGATAAATTGTGAAGATGTACTTTATATGGATGGACATCAAAATCTAAGATATCATATGAAGTAGGTGATGAAGAATAAGTTTAAGAAAAAAGAGAAGTAGATTCATCAAAACACACATGGCGAGAAATTAGTATTTTCCGATTTGAGATGTCATAGCATTTGTACCTTTATGAATATGTGGATAACAGAAAAACAGGAAAGCATAAACACCCAAAAATCCGTAAGTGAGAAATGAAAGGCACTTTGTGATAGAGAATATGAGTTTAGTATAGTTCCCAAAAGATTTAGAAGGAATATTGTTGAGGAGGTATGTAGTAGCTTGTAAGGCATGAAATTAGAAGGAAAGAGGCATATAGGCATGACAAAGCACTATGCAACTCTTATTATTACAATTTCAATCTTTCGCTTAAATTTGCCAGTTTGAGGAGAAGTTTGGGTTCAGGAAAAGAGAAAACTTATGCCATGATCGATACAAAATTTATGAAATAGTTTATTATCGAATTCACCCCGTTTTTACATTGAAAGGTTTTAATTTCACTTTCAAATTGAGTCCTAATATTTGTTCGTAAAGATACTAAGAGACTGTATATGCTAGATTTTTGAATAAGAGGAAAAGTCCCCCAAAATTACTATAATTATCTAGAAGAAGAACATATTTGTATTTAGAGGGACTAGTAACAAAAAAAAAGTCCACTAATCCGTGTAGATTATATCAAATAGGTTAATAGTTCGAGATGAAGAAGCATAGAAAGGAAGTTTCTTTTGTTTTCCCAAAGGACAAGAATGAAAAAAATTATTTGGAGCTTTATTAAAATAGATAGAACTATGCGTCAAGACTATAAAATGACATCTCCTGGATAACCTAACGAGAGTGCAAAATACTAGAACAAAGTAATGAAAAATTAAAATTAATGGATGATTAATTGGCTCTAGTAGTTGAGGGGAAATAATAGAGATCACCCTTGCTCTCACATGTTATAATTTATCTCCCCGTGCCTAAATCATGCACAGAAAAACCATATGGATCAAACTCAACGACATCATATTATCAGTGGTAAAGTTTAGGACGAAAATAAGATTTATGATTAGCTTGGGGCTATGAAGGACATTTTAAAGAGTAAGAAAAGAGAGGCATAAGAGAATTTATCAGGAAGTTCTTCAACTCACTCAAGCACGTTTGCATTAATGACCTTGGCTTTAGGCAAGCTTTCTTTCCTAAATTCTACATTTGTACCGGCTTAGAACTATGTACATTATTCAAGAGTCATTCACCCTAGCATTCTCTAGACACAACTCTAGTATATACAAGAACATACAAGGGTGTTTTCTGGTCCCATCTATAACACTGATACCAATCTAGTATGTACAAGACTTTTCTAAAGTATACTCCCCTCTAGATTAATCTAGACACACCCATATTTTTGAGAGATTTGACTCTCCTCTAGAATTCACAAGACCACCAAGCTCGTGCTAAATGGATCACAAGCTACTTGCTTATATTCATGTCGTAAGACAAGTCAAGCCTTTCCCGAGTCTTGGTAGCTAAAGTTGACCAAGTAAAGAAGCTTTTGTGGGCTAAGTAAAGGAAAAGTGATAGAAAAGAGAAAACTTAGAATGTAGGAAAGCTTCAATGTATTGTACTTTATGAATGCTTTTCAGGGTTTTTCTGACAATGACCCCAATTGAGCATTTAAGGCTTCTTAGTCTAGCCCTCCTAAGTTCCATAGTGGCTCACAAAATACCACTTGCCCTTAATGTAGAATTTTAGGATATTACGAAGATACTTTTTGGGGATTAATCTAGAACTCCTTTTTAGAAAATCAGTACCTGGAGGTTTTTAGATTCATCAAGTATATACAAGAACTAGTTACAGGGTTCAGATGGCCCTAAACACACTATTGGAGTCGGCTACGCGAACTGGGCTCATAGACATGTTGCTCAAGAAGTTCTGAGCAATCTTGAACATCATTATAACCTAATCAGGCCACGATCATTGTTACCTAGAATGTAATTCATATAAAATGGGAACATGGAGAACTTATCAAGAGTGACTCCAAAACGATTGACTAATTTAAATATTTTTAAAATAAATTTAAAAGAAAAATTGAAATAATAATGGGTAAAGTACTTAAAAGAAGTTAAAAAGAGAAGGAAACAAGGCTACTAACATGCTAGAAGGCAAAAGACTATCTCGAGAAGGCCGTCATGAAGCAACCAAGCCTTGGTGTATTCCATCGATGGGTTACACATACAAAAGGACCATCTCGTCGCCTTCAAATTTCGCTAATTATTCACTCAGGGTATTTTCTTGTCCAAAATGAGGAGATGACTACAATTATTCACTCTTGAGACAAAATAATGTTTTTGTTGACGCTTCGAGCCTGATGGCTTCCCTAACCAATCATAAACTTGTTGAAGTGCATCATAAAAGGGCTTAAGCAAGACACTCTACTCATAGTATTTCACATATACCCTTTGAAAATCTTCAAACAATGGATGATACTTTGTTTACCATTCATAAGATCTCTGCACTAGTTTTTCTAGAAAGGGCACCAATAATTCCATTTTTAGTCCCCTTTTTATATAGTCTATTATAATCAATTTCAAGTCGCTTAGAGAGAGTCCTTTCTTGATCGAATGGTATATAAATTTTTTTTAGTCTATTGATTAGTCTCCACCTTGCCACCTTTGTACTGCAAACACTATGGCCAATAGCCCTTTTTCACAAGCAATAAGGTGGTTGACACTTATTGAGGCCTTTTATCCAGAACTTTGCTATCATAGTAATAGGGTGGTTTTCTTAGTTTGAACAACTCTTGCATATATGGTCTTAATATCTCATTAAATGTTGGTAAATTTCTAGGATTGTACGACAACAATGCATAAACCTTAACTGTAACAATAAGGAGTCGACTACATTAACCATATTAATTTAAGAAAGTGTCGCCAAGAAAGATTATAAACTATTTGGCACTATCTAATAAACTAGTATCAATCGAATATTAACAAATTTAATTATGAAGTGAAAGGCTTAAGGACCTCATAATGGTAAAGGATAAGAAGTAAAATCAAGAGAAAAATTGGGCATGAATCAATGGACAAAGCAAACACAAAGAAGTTTGATAGGTGTCTTAGACACCTCCTCTAATAAGATTGTATTTTATTAATGATTCAATAATACATAAATGATAGTACCCTCCCTTGGCTTGAAGTTACCCACTCCAATCCAAAGCTCCCTACTTTAATGGAAAGGCACTCTAATATAACGAAAGAACTCTTTTGACACTCAAATCCTAGTTGCTCTCTTTGTATTATTCTTTACACACTCATCCCAATGATGGTTTAGGTCCATATATAGGCCTCCTAAATCATAAGAATAAACCCTAGGACAAATAAACAATGCAAATCAAAAAACTCGTATTTTCCCCAGCTGCATAATCTTCTTCCTAAAAAAAATAAATAAAATAAAAAAAATAAAATAAAATAAAACTAGAGCGGCATCTATGCTATTCTCAACATCATTTCTTCCACCATCCTTTAAGCTCTTTATGCTCTTGAGGTCTTCCTTCATTTCTTTGCACATTATTTGAATGTACCCCTTCTTCTTTCAATATTAACACTCCTTGTTACGATAGTCATATCTTCCTTAGGACTTTTGTCTCTTGTGGTAACCTGTCTCCTTATTATTTTCTCCTCTAGAACCTTCATCAAACTAGCATTATCCACAACACTTCTTGTCTTCCCCTCCATATTTCACCATGAATCTATTATTATTTCTCAATACCGCCAATGCTAGATTAGGAGTAATAGACTTACTTCCAATAAATAATGTTTAAACTATATTTCTATAGTTCTTAGGAAGAGAAGTCAAAAGAAGTAAAGCTTGCTCCTCATCCGACAATTAACACACAAGTTGTTTGAATGTGTTAATGTGATCTTGCATACTTGTATCTCCTTCTTTATGAATTGATACAACTTCTCTCTCAATCAATGTTTCTTATTAAGAGACTTCGAAGCATACACCGCTTGAAGCTTCTCTAACAACACATCGGGATTGTATCCTTCAAGTAGTTATACTTGATTACGAGTGTAATGGAAAGCCTAATAGTACTCACTACCTTCATCATAGATACCCATTCTTAACCTCTAAAGATGTAGGCTTTGTTTTTCAAGAGCATCATCAATACCTTGTTGAACCAACAAGTCTTTAATAGAATTTTTCCACACTTACAAGTTCATTTTTCCATCAAATAATAGATTATGGAACCTTTTTCCCTCACTCACCGTGTTTCTTCCCCAAACTCCTTGCTTTCACTCACCAAAATACTCGAAAAACACTTCCAAGCTCTAATACCAATTGAAGTGAAAGGGTTAGTGACATCAGAATGGTGAAGACAAGAAGTAAAATCAAGAGAAATACAGTCAATGAATCAATTGACAAAGCAAACACAAAGGATGAACAGAAGGTTGTTTAATAGGTGTCTTAGAAACCTCCCCCTCAATTAAGATTGTATTTCATTAATGATTCAACAATGCATCAATGACAAAATCTTCACCTAGCTTGAACTTGCATGCTCAACCCCAAAGTTCCCACCTTTACTGGAAACACACTCTAACACAAAGAAAGAACTCTTTTGGCACTCACACCCTAGTTTCTCTCTATGTATTAGCCTCTACACACTAGTCACAATGGTGATTTAGGTCCATATATAGGCCTCGAAATAAGAGGAATAAACCCAAGGACAACCAGATAACTTGCCCCCCAAGTATCGTGCAAATAAAAAAAACTTGAATTCACCCCTTCTCCATAATCTTCTTATTAAAAAAAACCTAGAGCGACATCTTTACTATTCTCAACATCATTTTTTCCACCATCCTTCAAGCTCTTAAAGTCTTCTGTAGAGCATTTGAAAGTGCACCTTCTTACAATAGTGTCATTCCTTGTTACTATAGTTATTTCTCTTATGGCAACACATTCAAATCCTAGTTGCTCTCTAAGTATTAACTTCCACACATCAATTCCAATGAGTATATAGGTCCATACATAGGCTCCTAAATTAGAGGAATAAACCCTATAAAAAATAGACAACTTTTCCCCAAGTATCGTGCAAATTTATTTGCCCAGGGTTCTCACCTCATGTGTCACCACAACAACCTCGCAAGTTGCTTGCACCTTGCACCTTCACCCTCTCTATATTTGGTTAAGTGACAAGGTCTCTATCACACACACTGAGCTTAGTGAACATCTCTTTCTCGCAACAAATATGGATCAGCAACCGAAGTTAATCTCTCATTCCTTCTCATACGACATTCCTTCATCCGCAAGAAGTGCTCTATAATCTTCTTCTTCAACAAAACCTAGGGCCGCATCTCCGTCATTCTCAATATCATTTCTTCCACCATCCTTAAGCTCTTCATTCTCTTGAGGTTTTCCTTCTTTTATTGGCACATCATTTGAATGTGTACATTACTCTTACAATAGTAACACTCCTTGTTACTATAGTCATTTCTCCCTTTGGATTTTCCTCTCCCTTGGTAACGTTCTCTTTAATTCTCCCTATACTCACCAACCTGACCTTTCCCACTACTCATCTTCTCTTCTCCTTCACATCTCACCTTGAACCTATCATACTCTCTCAACACTACCAATGATTGATCAAAAATACTAGACTCCCTACCAATGAGCAATCTTTGAACTATGTTTTTATAGCGCTTAGGAAGAGAAGCCACACGGAGTAAAGCTTGTTGGTAAGAGACTTCAAAGCATACAACGCTTGAAGTGTAAAGCGCTTGAAAATTCTCCAACAACACACCGGGATCCGTGTTGTACTTGATTTCGGGTGCAATGACAAATTTAATAGTGCTCACCGACTTCATGGATACCTATTTTTCAACCTCAAAAGTTTTAGGCTTTGTTTGCTCAAAAGCATGATCAATACCTTCTAAATCAACAAGTCCTCAATAAAATGTTTCCACATCAAAAAGTTTATCTTTTCATCAAACAACAGAATATGGAACCTTGTTCCCTTACTCATCTTGTTTCTTCACCAAACTCTTTACTTTCACTCACGCAAATATCCAAGAAAACACACCAAGCTCTTATACTAATTGAAGTGAAGGGTTTAAAGACCTCACAATGGTGAAGAACTGATGCGTGTTTGGGTTGGAATTCTTCAATGTAATGTGAAGATGCAAATCAGCCTTCAAATCCACGCGATGTAACAACCAAACAATCCGTAAACACAAACAAACAGTGACTTATCTTCACACAAACAGGATAAACGTAACCGGATAGTTCTTGGATTGAAAGACTAGGAGTTTTAATCCTCCAAGGCCAACAATCCCCTTAATACAACCAAGGACTACTCTCAGTTGCAAAAGGTGATGATCTTGCACTACTCAAGATCGTTGAATGTTCATACACATTCAAGGAGAAAACAAAGGATCAAAATCAAATGAATTCTGATTTCTGAAATTTTCAAACTTAAAACTTGTTTATTACAAGGCTAATGCCATCTATTTATAGACATATGGGACGAGGGAAATACAATGAGAAGGCTAATGACACGTCTAACTAATAATAACGGTCATAAAGGAACACGTGCACCACATGTGATCATTTAAAAGAATGAAAAACAAACTAAACAAAGCATTCTGATTTCCGACAGAAAGTTGCTGACCAGGCGACCTTCCAGCTGCTTTCTTGTGCTCTTCCCAACGTTTATAATGGTCACTAAGAGTCTTGGTAGCAAGTTCCTAGTGTGGAGATTCCATTTCTACCTTTGGTGGCTCAAGATACCATGAAACAAGACTTGGCCAAGGCGTGCTAGGTCCTCTGGTCAGAACAAGCTTGCTGAGCTGTTCTGTTCTGTTCTGAGCAACCTGTTGACTGGCTGACCTTCATAGCTGGTTTCAATGGGTTGTCCATGATGTATAGCAATGTCCTTGGGCCAAGGCATGAAGTTCCATGTACCAAGATTCCATTTTCATCTTCCATGGCCTCTGAATCCCTCTTGCTTGGACTGTGCAAGGCGTGCAAGGTCAGCTGTTCGTCAGTTGTTGCTTTGCCCTGCTGTGCTTCTGTTTGGAGCCCTGTTTCTTCTTCTTCTGTTGAGTAATCAGCCTCCTTGCTTGTATTTGATTCTTGATTTAGTTCTTCATCCATGTTGCTTATGTGAGTCATCATTGAACCATCCCAATATGGTTCAAGAACAAGAAGTAAAATCAAGAGGAAAACAATCAATGAGTCAACGGTCAAAGAAAACACAAAATAAAGAACACAAAGATGTTTAATAGATGTCTTAGACACCTCCCCCTCAAATAAGATTTTGTTTCATCAATGATTTAACAATATATCAATGACACAACCCCCAACCCCCCTAGTTTGAACTCACACACCCAAGCCCAAAGTTTCCAGCTTTAATAAAAACACACTCTAATAACAAGAAAGAAAGCTTTGGCACTCAAATCCTTGTTTCTCTCTATGTATTAGCCTCCACACACCAATACCAATGATGATTTAGTTCCATATCTAAGTCCCTAAATCAGAGGAATACACCCTATGACAAACAGGCAACTAGCTCAAAGTATCGTGCAAATTAGAAAACTCGAATTTGCCACGGTTTCAAGGTGCTCGAACGAGCACCAGTTCTGTTGTCATTACTGTTTTGTCAACCCCATCATGCCTCGTTCAAGGCATAGCCAATTGTACATCTTGTGCGTCTTCTTGCTTGGTTCAAGGCACCCTTTAATCATCTCTTTGATCACTTCATGTGGTGAACCAAACCTTAACTCCCATACTTTCTTGCACACTCAATTTCCTCCTCCAATGTGCAAGCTATGGAATGACTAATGAGCAATAAGAGTTGGCACTTCAAGTCGTCTTGAAAAATTTGGGGCCTTGTGCAAAATTTTTATTCTGCGCCTTATGTGTTCGTCTTGTAAAATATTTATTTTATTAATAAACTTAACATACTTCTTTTATTGATTAACTTTTTCATATACGAGATAAAGAGAGGGCCTTGTGCGGTCGATCACCTCGCACACCCTCAAAGACCCCTCTGGGTACTTGCCCTAACAAATCTAAATGATAATCTACCTATGTTACAATCCTTTACTTATCTATTGTCGTATTTGCAAATTATTTGCAAATGATAGCCTTAGTTTAGGAATTTTGCAAACTATTATCTTATTTTTTTTTTTTTGCGAATTATAGCCACTAGAGTATCAATGCTTACATCGTTCAGGCCAAATCAACTTTAGGTTAAGTGCGGAATTCTATGATTTGGCCTGAACATCGTTGACATCGATATTTTGGTGGTTGTTATTCGCAAAAAAAATTAGACGTTGTAATTCGCAAAAGGTCTAAACTTTTAAGACAGTAATTTGCAAATTATTCATTCGTTAAATCTCAAATTTTTATCGCATTTTTCCTCCTATGATCCTTATCTTTTTCTCCCAATCTCTTCCTATTTTAAGGTTGCAAAGTTTAAACCATTCACGTTTGCAACTGCTGCACTTTTCAGTTTTATTTGCACATGGTCAAACCATTGAATATGATTTTCTTTCATTTTGTCTTCATTATGTGCCACTTTAGAATCTTTTTTTATATCTTTATTTTAAATTATATCCTTTTAAGGTATGCCCACGCATCCATCTTACATTAGGCATTTCATCTACTCTTATCTTTAACAATAATCTCCTCTTCTGACATCTTTACTTTGGGTCAAACGAAAATTCAACAAAAGTTCCCTATCCTTGGTGGAATGCTTGGGGTCAAAGTTTTTAAAATGTGTCGCACATAAACATATACAAGATTTTCTTTTTAATTTTTGGTAGCCCATATTCTCATTTAAGTGACACGAATAATTAAGGACGCTAAACCTCTATGTCGCGCACAACTTATTTTGTGTCGTCCATATGTTTTCGTTTTTCTTGTAGTGGTTGTCAAAAATTATATTAATTCATTCTCAATGATATGTGATGTTAACAGGGTAGGTTGGAGCCTGTAGAAGCCTATTTGAAAAAAAACAAAAGAGGTTTGGGAGCAGAAAAGACGAAAAAGAAGGCCTTGCAATCATCTACAACAACTATCTCTGCTGCAGAGAAAAATGTAAGTTTGTGCTGCATATTTTACACTTCTCAATCAATGATGGGGCTATCGTTAAACTTGCAAAAATTTAAGAGTTGATTCAGATTGTTTCCATAATGGAGATGGTTTTTATTGCTCATTTTTGAAGAAATTCTAATAAAAATTTCTATACTGCTAATGTCGGGATTATTTAATTTGTCTCAGGAGAAGAAAACGAAAAAGGAAAAAGCACTCTCAAAAAGAATGAGAAAAATGCTTGAACAGGAAAAGCGGCTGCAAGAGAATGAATTTCGACAAGCATTCTTCAGAGAGTTTTGGCCGGATAATGTTTGATATCGACACTATTTAGCAATTTTGCCACTCATTCGTTTTATTTTTGGGCGTCAAAAATAGCTGCATGGAAACTGGAAAGTGAACATCAAGTTTATGGAGTTGGAATTGGAGAAAGAAATACTCTTATTGTATATAGCAAAGTGTTGGGAGTCTTGTTTTCATATATTTTTTTAATCTTGTGTAGAAAAATGGGTTACTCTTCTCTTTTAACTCTAGGTTGTGACTTGTGACCTGCGAAACACGGACACGGCAGTCAACTGACGTGTCGCGTGTCCGACATGTGTCAGACACGGACATGCGAAAATCCGTGTCCGACACGCCAAATGAAGTGTCCAATTTTTTAATATTTTTCCGGACACGTGGACACGGCAAGGACACGCGACGGACACGGCAAGGGACACGTGTGTTATTTAAAAAAAAAATTGAAAAAGCTGAAAATAAACTCCTCAGTTACTCAAAGGTCCCCGTGTTCCAAAATTCATGGGTAGCATTTGCTACCTAAGGTTATATTGTAGATCCGCCATTGCCTGCTGTTGGTGGCTGCTGCCGACTGTGGGGGAGGAGGTGTAGCTGGCGGATGCAGGCTGCTCGTGGGGGCTCGACCGTGGCTGCTGCCTGCTAGAGTGAAGGAGGGGTGGCTTCACAGGGAGAAGAGGAAGAGAGAAAGAAGAACAGGGAGAGGAGGGGTGGCTTCACAGGGAGAAGAGGAAGAGAGAAAGAAGAACAGGGAGAGGAGGCGTGTGCTGATGCTAGGGAAGGGTTTTGGTCTCCCATAAAAAACCCTAACTCATTTGTTATTTTATTTATCTATTTTCTTGATTAACTCTCTCACAACAACTCACATTTGCTTTGTTCATACATTTTTTTTAATACGATTATAATCATATAATTCTAACCTCTTTATTTGAGTAATTGCAATTTATTTTTAATATAAAAGTGTTAATATTTATATTCCTATATGAAAGAAATTTATTAAAACTAATTTAAATAATTTAATATATAATTATAAAATCTCCAAAAGTTATTTAAAAGATTAAATAATAACTTTGTAAAATCTCAGCGTGTTACACTTAAAAAGAGAGTTTAAATATATTATCTTTGTCCTTAAAAAGTTTTCATTTGTCTTATTGAGCGTTCCGTTACCTTATATATGGATGATGTGTGATGATCAAAGTTAAATTTACCTATTTATTTGGTTTTCTTTGATTTGGTTTGTATGACTATTTTAAACACTCATGTTGTTTATTTGGTACTTATTTGCATTTTTTGTGAGTTTTATGTTTTTAAAGTGTTTATTTACATATATCAAATGAAAGATTGTAAAATTATCTTCAATTTGATATATTTATTATATTACCATTTACGTGTCCCCGTGTCCGCTATTTTTAAGTTGGCGTTTTCCCGTATCCGTGTCGTGTCCGTGTCCGTGTCCGTGTCCGTTTTAGTGCAACCTAGCTTGTGACAGTTGGATTTGGTACAATATTGCGAATCTCACATCTTGTTCTTGTCAGTTGGACTAGTATGTATAATATAAATTTGGGTATTACTAAATATCGCCGTCTTTTTCATTTTATCATCATCCTATAAATAATGAATTTTCAAGATTATCCCTGCATAATTTTCGAACTCAAAAACTGTAATATCTCTCTAAAACTCTCTAAAAACACTATGTTAATTTAAACAAGCTAAAAGTGTACATCGAATAACAATGGCGAACCAAAACGAGCATGATAACGATTCGATAAGTAATTAATCGATTCAAAATTTTTCAAAAAAAAAATTTCCAGAACCCCCTCCAGTTGCACAAAATGTGCAACCAGACCTAGAGAGAGTCGTACAAAAAGTGCGACTGGACCTAGGCGGAGTCGCACAAAAAGTGCGACTCGACCTAGATCCAGTCGCACTTTTTGTGCGACTCCTCCTAGGTCAAGTCGCACTTTTTGTGCGACTGGGGGTTCTGAATTTTTTTTTTTATTTTTTTTGAAAAATTAATCTTTTTATTTATTATAATTATTTTTTAAGTTATTATTATTTATTAAATATTATAGTAAATTATTTTATTTTATTATATATTTATATATATTTTTGTGTTTACTTAAATTATTTATTTATGTTATTTTATTTTATATATGTATTTTATTTAGTAAAATTTTTTATTTTATATTTTTGTATTGATATTGTTAATATATTGAAATTTGAGTTATTAAACTAATTGATATTGTTAATATATTAAATAGTTTAATTTTTTAATTATTAAGAATAAATTTATATTTGCAGGACTTTGAAAACTTAGGAGATAATGTAGATTACTCTGATAGATTTTTTATCGATAGGAAATTTGATTCTGTAGATGATTTATATGCTTGGGCTGATTAGATAGCACTAAGAATTGGTTTTCAATTTACACGTGCTTCATATAAACAAAAGGAAGGACGTTCTAGAGTGAGTTTGTACTTAAGATGTTACTGCTATGGTAATATAATGGGTGATTTGCATAACTTAGACAATGCTGCCCGACCTGGTTCTAAAAGTAGGGCTTGTGGGTGTAAATTTATGATTTTAGGAAGTAGTTGTAAACCAGGGGAAAGACCTTGGACGGTAAGAGTGTTTCCTGGTGAAAAGAAAGACATAACCACCCGTTCTTGGTGTCCAAAGATGGTGAAATAAGAGTAAATAGGACGACTGTAGATATTAGGCAGCACATACGAGATCTTAGTGTAGCTAGCATGCAACCAGCGTTTATAAAGACTTCAATTAAAAGGAATTTTCCTTTTTTTTGCTAGTATGAATCAAATTTATAATGTAAGACAGTCAATAAGGAGCAAAGAGATGGATGGTAGGACTTCTCTTCAACACTGTCTTTATATTGCCACGGAGCATAATTATGTAGTTTGGATAGACTTGGATAGTGAGGGGCAGTTGAGTAGATTATTGATTACATCTATGCAGATGATACGTTCGTGGCCCCATAATTGTGTTGATAGACATAACGTACAAAACTAATAAACAAAAGTGGCCCCTTTGGAAATAATTGGAATGACGCCAACCAATCACAACTTCTTGGTTGCTTTCTGTTTGTTGCGAGATGAGGCGGCTGTGTCTTATTCTTGGATGTTGGAGAGGTTGATGGATATTTACGGCAGAGTTCAGATGCCTAACGTAATCATAACGGATCGAGAAGAGGGTTTGTCTGCAGCTATTCGTGTTGTCTTTCCAGGTAAACAAGTTTTAATGATTAATTATTGTCGATCTATATACTATATATATATATATATATATATATATATATATATATATATATATATATATATATATATATATATATATATATATATATATATATATATATATATATATATATATATATATATATATATATATATCTCAATTAATTTTAAATTTCTGTTTAATGCAGATGTATGACATTTAATATGTGTATGGCATATTTGCAATGACGTGGAGAACAAGGTCGACAAATTGTGCGGCGGCAAGAGAAATCAACAGGGGCAGATATTCAGGCAAACAAAATGGAACCCCTTAGTTAACAGTCTGACGATCCCTGAATTTGAAAACAGGTGGGAAGGGATTGTGTCTACTTGATCGACTAAGAACAGGAGGGTCGTTCGATATTTGGTTGGAACATGGATTTCTCACAAAGAGAAATTTGTGCGTGCGTGGACGAATGACTATTTGCACTTGGGTAACCAGACTACCACAAGAGTTGAAAGCCGACACTCGTCCTTCAAGTACTACCTGGGTAGCGGTAATAGCTCATTTGATACCCTCTTTAAAAGGGCACACGCACAGATAACGAATCAGCAATCGAGGATAAGACAAGCTCTGCAGGAATCTATGAATTCGATTTCAAGGACGTCGCGACTTAATTTTTTGAGACCTCTGTATCGTCATGTTTCCATATTTTCCTTGGAACAATTGATGATGGAACAAAACCGGATGTTAAACTTGGGGGATTATGTTTCTGACAAATGCGGTTGTGTACTTCAAAGAATCCACGGATTACCCTGCGCGTGTTACTGTTACTTGTCAATCAGGTCTCATGGTTCGTTGTACTTGGACGATATATATCCATTTTGGAAAATGTTAAAGTACTTAGAGGCTGAATAAGACGCCAACGAAGAAGTATGGCACGCAAACGCTAATGATAAGGAGTACTTTCAATCGTTGGTGGATGAAGTTTTAAAAGCCGATCCCGCAGTTGTACGACGCATGTCTCAGGTACTTGAACATGAACTACACCCTGATAATACCGATATACCTGAGCCACAAGCAAGTCTACAGAGGAAGGGAAGACCAACGACAAGCAGAACCCTCAGGAGAAACAAAAGTGCGTTCGAGTACAGTAGATCATCCTCAAGGGGTCGTGGATCCAGATCTTCATCACGTGGGAGTACTAGTGGTAGATCTAGCAACCGATCAAACCAATCGTCAGTTGGAGTTAACTTCAGTTTCAACTTATCTGGTACCCGTATTTCCTTTCCTATAATCATATATGTTTTAGTTCAATTGAATGATATTAATAAACTGTTATTTTTCAGATGGTTCAGCAGGTCGTGATTTTTAAATTTTTCGTGAACAAATCATATCTCGTATATTTTTCCGTTGTACCTGTTTGATTGGATTGATGTTATAGGTGACAGAAACTGTGGATTTAGAGCTATTGCCGTCACAGAGTTAGGGGGCGAGGAGGCATGGCCTCTTTTACAACGTGCAATGAGTTTAGAAATGCAAACGCATAGAGATCAATATGAACGCGTGTATCTATCAGCAGAGTTGGTGGAGAATGTTATATGCAGAATTGGTGCCCATAGCAAAGGACCTACCCCGTACATTCATTGGATGAAAATGACGGTATTGTATTCTGCAGCAATGTTTCTCAACATTGCAATTGCGTATTATGGCTCTGCAGATGGTAATCCAATGTATAATTGTTTAGTGCTTTCGGTAAGGAGAACAGGGGGAATGCATGGTGTTAATAAAGTTGTACATATTCTTTAGGTGAACTGAAATCATAATGTTCAGCTTTTAATGAACGATGATTTATCTCCATTGCTGCCAGTCCAGCAAAATTGGAGAGCAGCAGCTAACAATTCATGTAGAGATTTAGAGAGACAGCATCGCAATAGGATATCACTTTGGAATAGACTGTGCAATGTACAACGACCACAACATAATAACATCGCCGAAGATGCAGTCAATTTAGATACTCCATAGTACAATGTTGTGTAGTTATTGTGTTGATTGTATTTATTGTACTGATTGTACTTAGTATTTTCATTTTATTAATTGTATTCATTATAGTAATTGTATTTATAGTATTCATTCCATAATTAAGTTCGTGAATAAATATGTTAGTGAATCAAACGCAACGCATAATACTAAAACTAGTTACTGCCGTGTAGAAATACAACACAACATCAACAAATTCTTCATCAATACAAACATAAATGTCTATGAAGGGCTGTGCCCTCTAAACTCTTGCCATTCGGCAAAAAAATCTCTAAGTTCATCCAAATACACATCAACAGCCTGTCTATGAATAGCTTGTACAAAACCAAGCTGTCTGACTGTCCTCTTAGGCAAATACACCTCCACGATATCAAAACAGGTGATACCTTCGATATAGGCGGTGCGTGGGTGCTCGTTCAATAAAGCCCTAGAAGAAGTCATGTACGGAGTCCATTCCACCTGCTTACAAAGAAAATTAACATAAACAACATAATATAAAATTAAAATAATTAGTATAACGATGTGTGAGGTCATGTACAAAACCTGTGTCTCTATCATGGAGTCTAGTATAATCCTACAGTCTCTCAGTCTGCTCAGCTCACGAATTGGCTTCTGCGGGGACCACATCTCCACCCTAGTCTTGTTAGGCATATCAACTTGACGAGGTCTTGGGCGGCAGGATGGGAAGTACTCGTAAATCCATGTCTACAACAGTGTCAAACAACCAGCAATAGTTTTGCACCCAGCCCTTGTGGGCATACCCAGTTGGCGATACATGTTAGCCAGCATCACTGCACCCCAACCAATCTTATCCTAATCAGCAGTCACAGTAAGCATAAGGTGAGGCCACATCCCGACTCTAGTCTTATCCACCAGTAGCGTGGAACCCACTATAGCCATGTAATACATAGTAGTCCGAGTCTCCAGAGACTGAGAACGGTGGCATAGCTGCAACATTTCACCAATGTTAATGCTCCCGCTGGTGAAGTACCCCTTCTTACGCAGCTCCGACACTGGCTCCCCAAACAGACCGGCCAGGCCAAGCTTCCACTCACCATCAGTAGGTTCAGCGGGAAGTGAACCGTCAATGCCAACTCCTAAAATACGTTGTACGTCGTGCAACATTATGGTCATCTCCCCCCATGGCATGTGGAAGGTGTTGGTATCAGGCTGCCACCTCTCCATAAAGGCCGTAATAAGAGCACTATCAATGTGCTGGTGCATTATGTACGGCAGACGACCTAGAGAAGTGGTAGGTAACACCCCGTACAGCTCATCAAACATGTCCTACAGTTTGATGATCGCCTCCAACGTCCTCTTCCTAGCGCGACAATCCGAAATCGGATGCGTGCGCTCCGATCCCTCAAATATAACCTTTGCTATGTGCCCACCGTAGCTGGGTATTAAACTGGTGTCAACAGGGTCCCCGGGCTGGGGTGATGTGATCAACCAGTCCATGTCCGCGGACTGTGAGCCCCTCTTTCCCCATAGAGCTGCATCCTCAACCTGGCTGACTCCTACGTGATCAGAAGTGCCAACGGTGCTATGCCCTCTATATCCTAAACTGACCGGCATGCCCACTTACGAGCGTCCAATCAACAGGATGACCAACAGACTCATCCTGATCGACAGACTCTTCCCGAAAAACAAACTCATCGTAATCAGTATCATCATAACATGAGCCGACCGTATTACTACGCAGGCTAGTCTGGCACTCAAAGCGACTACGCACATGGTCTAGGGTACTCGAACGTTGGGCCTGACTATGTCTAGCCGCCTGTTCCTGCCTGGCTCGCCTTGCAGAACCCGTAACCCCCCTTTCATGGGGATCCCCTCTCAGTAAACTTGGCGTAGAACTATTGCTGCTCAATAACCCTCTAAAAAAGCCTTTTCTTTTTCCCTGATTTCTAGCCATTTACTACAATTTTCATAATTTAATAAACTATTAATAAAAAATTAAAAACATAAAAAATACATTAAGTTATATTCATTTTAATTACACTTACAATATTTATTTAATAAACATTTAATTAAATTTAATAAACACTTACAATCATATAAATTATTAACAACTAAAATAATTTACACATATAAACAAATAAACAATTATTATATTAATAAATAATTAAACAACTAAATTTAATTAACATCTAAAATAGAATTTTATTAACAATTATTATATTAATAAATAATTAACAACTAAATTTTAATTAATATATTAAAAAATAATTAAACATTTAAATAAATTATTTAAATTCAAAACTAATTATTATAATAATATTATCATAATATAATAATATATTAAAATAAAAAAATTTATTACAACATTTATTAAATAATAATAACTTAAAAATAAACTAAATAAACAAAATGAATTTCAAAATTCAAAAAATAAAAAAAAATTACGAGTCGCACAAAAAGTGCGATTGAACCTAGGAGGAGTTGCATAAAAAGTGCGACTGGACCTAGGTTTAGTCGCACTTTTTGTGCGAAAATATCAGCAAGTAAGGAATAATGGTACCATCTTGAATGGCATCTTGCACAAAGTGACAATCAATTTCAATATGTTTGGTGCGTTCATGACACCGATTTTTGAGCAATGTAGAGAGTAGATTGACAATCAAAAAACAAAGACATTGCTTTTTGGTGATGCACCCCCAAACTACTAAGCAAACCTTTAAGCCACTTAAGTTCACAAGTCACAGCAGCCATAGACCTATACTCTGCTTCAGCTGACGATATAGAGACTGTAACTTGGTTTTTGGTTTTCCATGAAACAGGAGAATGTCTAAGGAAAACTAGCCAACTCGATAATGACTGATGAGTAAGAGGACAACTAGCCCAATCTGAATCACACCACCCCCTTAAAGATAGATCATAATTCGAACGAAGAAGAATGCCTTGACCAAGACATCCTTTAAGATATTGAATCACTCGAATAGCAGCATCCCAATGATCACGACGTGGTGCACCAAGAAATTGAGAAAGTATATGTACAGAATAAGCCAAATCAGGTCTTGGTAAAAGACAGATAAATAAGTCGACCAACTAACCTGCGATACTGCTCACCATTTTTAAGAAGAGGACTAGTTGATATTGCCAGCTTATGATTTTTCTCCATAGGAAAAAGAATGGGTTTCGAGCAAAGAAAACCCGATTCAACAATGATATCAAGAGCATACTTCATTTGACACAAATTTACAATTTTTGGCTTTGGACTATCATGAACTAAAAAAAAAACGACATTAAATCGTGTTGTTACTAAAGTTGAACATGACATTTGCAATGATGGTTCAATCGGAAACAACCAATCTGTCATTATAAGGGTAATGTATTGTATAACTGATCACCCAAATTCAACTTAGGTGGTAGCCAAATAAGGGCATTGGAAAAATGAAAACAGAAAGAGGATTTCTTTTAAGGCACACGATAAATCTTTCCAAACATAAGAAAATAATGGTATCCAACACAATTACTAATTACATGATGCCAGAAGCCATTCCTAGAAAAGACAGTGAACATTTCACATGGATGAATAGTGCCATCTCCAACAGAACTTTGTTTTTGCATATTCTATTTCATTGCTACTCGATGCAAAGTTACACATGAGTATGTAGAAAAGCTAAAAAGACTATAGGCTTGCTATTGGAGACATTAACACAGGCCATTAGAACGTCAAGCTATGGTGAAGTTTAAAAAAAACTTAATAACCATAACCCTGTTATGGGCCCATGAAAATACCCCAGGAAAAATATGAGCCATTAAACAAATCAGAAAGACTATAGACCAACAAATTATTTCAAATTGACCATTTTTGTACTACAATTTTATCTAATATTCCACTATCCATGGTCTTAATCAAACAAGTACAAGCAGTGAAAACAATTGACAATTCCTAGCTTTGAAATAGATTGCAAGGAATGGAAAAGCAAGCAATCAGGAGCACTGATGCAGGAATCTTAAATTAACTTCAATATAAAGAAGCTTTATACTCTTTGGTGGTAAGATCATATATAATCTGTTCTTTCTTTGTGACACTTCCAATTCTTTCCGATAATAATGACTTTCAAGCAATGAAGGAAATTTAAAACCTTTCTATCCACCTCTAACTTTCTCCAGACAAACATCATTGCTTTCAAGCAATGAAATATGAATCCTTCTTTTTTTCTGTATTCGATCTAATACTTGCCTCGCAAAAAAATTGCTCCCCTTCACTGTCATTCCCTCCCCTTGTTCCTATCCTTTAATTTCATTCCATCCTCTCCCCTACTTTCCTAAAGAATGTCCAAACAAGCTGTTAAAACTAACATATGCAAATAAAAACATATGAGACTTCAAGTACAAAGTGGACAAACAAACAGAGGATAAATAAACAGAGGAGTAAAAAGTGCCTTCTAGCTCATCCTCGTTTCTCTCTTAATCTCAAATGAATCTCTAAAAAGAATAGGATAAGGAAAAAAATAGGAAAAAATGAGAACATTCATAGACCCAACACAATGAAGTTAATTCTTTACAAAACTTTATCTAATGTGTTTCATATCAACTCACCTCTGCAAGTTTCCTCTCGAATTCGGCTTCCATTTGCGCACGAAACTCAGAAATCTCCCGCTCAGCCTCTTCTTTTGCTTGTCTCAGTTTAGCCATCTTGGCTATAAAATAGGAACCAGAAGGCAAAACAATGGAGTCAAAACCAAACCTATTAAACGATGATAGGAAGGGTACTGAATTGATTAAGAGGCTATAATGTTTAAGTTTGTGTTTAATTTGTGTTGAAGTTTATATATATATATATATATATATATATATATATATATATATATATATATATATATATATATATATATATATATATAGTTACGATTTCTCAAATAAATAGGTTCGAATTAAAATGGTTATTTTATTAAAATGTGTGAACCCACGAATGTGAGTCTTTTAGTTGGGTCTCGCAAGAAAATGAATCGAGATAAAAATAAATAAATAAATAAATAAACATAATAATAATAATAATAATAATAATAATAATAATAATAATAATAATAATAATAATAGCAATAACAAGTATAAAACCCGTGAAAACCCTAAACGCTCAAGCGAGCCGTTACTCTCCTCTCATTCTCCTCCTTCTCCTTCTTTCTCTCTTCTCCTCTGCGCCACCTCCTCACTTTCCTCACCAGCAAGCATTCGCGTCTTCCTCTCCTCGCAAGCAGCAGCAAGGCTGCGTCTTCCTCTCCTCGCAAGCAGCAGCAAGGCTGCGCTTTTCCTCCCCTTCTGCCGTGAAGGCTGCCGCCACCAACAGCCACGATCCAGCCGCGTGGGTTCTTCACAACCATCTAGTCTTCACTCCTTTTCTAATTCCCCTTTGTAAGACATCTCACCTACCTCACATCTGCTTTTAACGACAACAATGCTAGAGCACTAATCCTAAAAGATAGAGGTTGACTATATGAACCAATTTATCAGCTCCAATGGTTGTCCACATGGATTCTTCTTCTCAATTCATTCTGATTTTCTACCATCTCAAATTATAGACCCAACACAATGAAGTTAATTCTTTACAAAACTGAGAACATTCATAGACCCAACACAATGAAGTTAATTCTTTACAAAACTTTATCTAAGGTGTTTCATATCAACTCACCTCTGCAAGTTTCCTCTGGAATTCGGCTTCCATTTGCGCACGAAACTCAGAAATCTCCCGCTCAACCTCTTCTTTTGCTTGTCTCAGTTTAGCCATCTTGGCTATAAAAGAGGACCAGAAGGCAAAACATTGGTGTCAAAACCAAACCTATTAAACGATAATAAGAAGGGTACTGAATTGATTAAGAGGCTATAATGCCCATCTCACAGCCACTAATTAATATAATTCAAGGTAATAAACTAATAATGTCATCTTCAACTGAGAAAAAATGACAAGAGTCACAGCTATAAAAAAAACAAACAAACAAAACAAACAAACAAAAAAAACTGACAATAATGGGATTTCACATGTCTTTTTTCTGTGGTTAAATAATTACCCTACCATTACTAATCTCTTCATCATATCAAGCAAACTAATAAGAGCACACCCTCATTCATGAATCCCAACTCCCAACAACAATGAATTACATAAGACCACAAAATTTTACATGAACAATGCTAGGAAAAAAAGGGAATCCCAACTCCCAGAAACATAAACCTCTAGTTCTGTGCATGGATAAGTGTGCTTCACACAATCAACCCAAGTCAATTACAAATTATTGGTGATGACAACAATAGTTATTTAAGTTGGTTTATGTTAAAGAAATTAGAGATCCAGGGTTAAACAGCAAAGACATATGCAAAGGAACAATACATATATGTGAAATACATACATACCATTTTTGGCTGCATTAACAATGTGTTGTGCTTTTTGCTCCGCAGCCAACAAAAGTTGAATTCCATTATGTCCTCTGCTTGCTTCCATCCTTTACTGAGAAGGCTCATGTTCTGAAAACCACAAAAAATGTTCTTGCAGTAAGAAAAAGCACCGGGTACCAAATAAATTAGCATCTTCATATAGGTCCTCAAATGTCAAAAGAGCAATTATTTAACATCTAAACTCAAGATTACAAGTAACCTTGTAAATTATAAAAGCGATGAGCATGTGTAACAATGAAAAATCCTCAAATGAAAACAAAAAAAACTTAATGTATAATTACGCGAGAGGAAATAAACCATGGAAAGAGAAATAACTTGTTACTACTTCTTCCATCATGAAGACTTTGCTATATTACTTATTCCTCACTTTAAAATTTTGCATTACATGGGTAAAGACCTCACCAATATTTCACTTTTCCTCTCATATAAGTGTCGAGCCCAAAGAATTGGGTATTGTCTCAGTTGGACTAAATATCACTTTTCCAAGGCAAAGTCATGGGTTCAATTCTCACCTAGCCCTTTCCTTACCTTAGCCTACCTAGTATAAACTAAAAATTGTCAAGCCCCACGCCCTAACCTAAAAACATAGAAAATTCACTAGGACATCTATAATAGGCAATTGTAGAAAATTTATCGAGACATAGTTAGTGATATTTTTAGCCTCAAAGATATTGAAACTCTTGTTTATCCACATAGCGTAAAAATGCAATAGTAATGCGGTGGTCGTGCCACCAAATATACGGCCAAAATCATGAGATATTCTTTAAACCAGCTTATAATGTACTTTTACACGTTCGAGACATGGGCAGTATTAGGGGTGTTCAAAAATATCCGATTTGAAAAACCCGATCCGGAATATTTGCGCAATTTTAATGCTACTGTCTTTACCTTCTTTTCTTCTTCCGTATTCTTGTAATCAAATACCCTTTCAACGGTTCTTAGCCATTCAAGGAACTCATCTCCATCTAATCTTCCTTCAAATACTGGAATGTCGACTTTAAGATCATCTCCACGGCTTGTTTGCCTATTAATTTTAGGACTTTCAGACTCATCATCCCCACCTTCCCTTAGGGTGCGTTTTAGGTGTAGAAACTCTTTAAGTTGGGCTTGTAGATATCTAATGGTGGCATTTTGCTCTTCAATAACTCTGCTCAAATCACTTGTTTCTCCTTCACCACTTTGAGACATGGTGTTTTGCTTTGTGAATGAATGAAATTAAGGCTAGGAGCGTAGCCTTGGTTCTAATACCAAGATGATATAGGTTGGCTATGCTTTGAACATGGACCAAACTATATGCACACGTATGTTTTGAGGTTTTGAAATTCAGCAATTAAGCCTGAAAGTTAAAGTTATACTGTAAAATGTTTTTTTTTTTTTTGTGATTTTATGGGTTTTGTAATAAGAAAAATTAAGAAAAGATATGCTGAATGAACAACTTGAAAATGGCTGATCCAAGGCTTAATTTGATACAGATTCACCACAAATTAAATCCAAGAGCTCCTAAGAACACATTCAAACTTTAAGCCAAAAGAATGAAAAGCATAGGAACTTCAACTTACTAAAACCAATCCAAGTTAAAGTAAATTGCAAAGAGAGAACAAAGGAATTTGCTCAAAGGTTGTTTTGTATTGAGAATGTTAAAATCATTGTGCCTTACAAGGGAGCAAACAACGTATTTATACTAAAGTATTCAACAATGAGAAAGCATGAGAGTACAAATTTTGAAAGTGAAAGTACAACCAAAATGGCAATAAAATGCAACAGCTAGTAAAAGCACAAGGAGATTTTTGTTGATTTTTTTGTCTCCAATAGCTAGCTCCATTTGGATTTACAAATTATGTCTTCTATCTTCTTGGGATTAGTTGTGGCTGATTTGAAGAAGATATTATCACAAAAATCCACTCAATCTTCTGAATGTATAGCTGTTCTAAATTAGTTGGTTTTGAGGAATGCAACGGCTTAATTTGTAGAATCTGATTAGTTGGCTTTGATCCATACATTTTAATTGTGTAATGGACGTCCTATGAGTAAAAATAAATACTAGACTCAATAAAATAAAAATTACAACTCGATTAACTAAACATGAGACATGATTAAGCTTAATCCTAAACCTGGCTTAATCATTTCTAAGACTTTGTTTCATTACACAAATGACAATGCAAAATAAAGACTCAAGTTAAAGAAGACTCAAATTAAAGAAGATTTAGTTCATGACTACAAAATTAAAAGACTAGACATTTGGACATTGAATTTGAACATCTTCCATATGATGAATCATGGTATTGATCTGGTTAGATCATGAGAACTAAATGTAGGTGATCCTGCATCAACCCGCCACCAAAACAGCACCCTTATCATCCCAAATCATAGCCCCCAGACCCCGATAAGTTATAGCAGCCACATTAGCATCCATATTAACCTTTACCAAGCCAGAGGGAGGAGGAGACCAAGTGTGGAAATGAGGAAAGCGTCTCACAGCAATAATCACTGGGTCATTGGTGTCATTCTTGACCACTGATAGTAACAGGAAATACAACCAAAACTTAGTATCGGATTAGGAGTCACTTAATTTTGGAAAATAAGTTATTTTGGAATCATTTCTAGAGAAAAAAAAAGCTTTCAAATTTTCACTACTGGCTAGTCGGTAGAAACTGGAAAAGGATTAAATCCCAAGTCTTAAACAATAAACATCCTGAATTCCTAATTCCTACCTAAAAAAATTCTCCTATTCTGCATTCCTGTTTTGCTACTCCTACTGCTCTGTTCTACAATCGTTTGCGTCTGGTCACCTTCCTCTCTATCAATATGTAATACTTTTACTTTGATTTCAACAATTAATGTGAATGGTATTCATAGTATCACTCTTTCATGTTTGCAAATTGCAATGATTCTGATTTCTAATAGTCTGATTTGACGCTTGATGCAAGCTGGAAAATAGCGCGGAGCACCGGCACACAGTACACTCGCCATATTCTATATTCAACTCGCATTTTCTTTGTAAACTTGTACTCCTATTTCAAATCTCTTTAGATTTGAATAGTTATGCATGATTTCTTTTTCTAGGTATATTTTTCTGAATTTTCTATGTCTTTTGAATGAGGATTAATCCATCAATATCTTGTCTGAAATTTATTATCCATGTTTTGCTGGTGTATCTTGCTATTGAGACTAGGAGTGGTTAACAGCTAGTGTATTCGCTCTTAGCCTTTTAGTATTGTTTTCACTGCAGTCCTGCATATAAATTGAGAAAACCTTCAAAACTTAAAAAATTAATATAGCAGTAGCAAACGTGTTTATTTTTGTTTTATTGATATTTAATTTGTGTTTAAGTTTATGCTAACTATGGTATTTAATTTGCAATTGTTATTTGGAATCAAACATGAGCATTGAATTAGGTGAATTGCTGGTAATTGATTGTTAATAAGTTGTGAATTTGGTGGAATTTGAGATATGTGGGTTATTTATAGTATTGGTGGCTTGTAAGTTTCTTGGTAGTGCATATTATTGTTACTTTGGGTTGTGAGTTGGGTATAGAAGTTCTTGTGAATAGTGGTAGTTGCCTATTTGGAATACATAGGACAATTAAACTATTGGTGACTTGTGAATTCGGTCGTTATTGGCGAAAGTGACATTGTTTTGAATCTTGATTAAATTATACTAAGATGTTGATTAGGATGTGGTATTATCCAGAGCAAATGAGCTTATTGTTTGTTGTTCGATCTTTGATGGGAAAGCGGATTATCTTTCCTACCCTCTTCATCCCCATTTATGATGAGAAGAACAATGTGCATGTAGGATGACATATGCTTTTAATGTTGTGAGGTCTGCATTGCAACCATCCTGATCGGGACTTTACGTCCTTCAATAGTAATACCGCAAGTGCACGGCGTAGCGTAGTACGTTGGCAAGTACGGGTCGAATCCACAAGGAGTGGGGGTTAAGTTTCTTTATCGATTAGTGTGTTCGAAAACGTATAATATGATGTTTGGAGATAGATTTAATCAAAACAAGCAATTAAAAGTACTTAATGAAAATAAAACATAAAAGTAAATAAGGATACAATAAACTAAAAGCAAGGATAAAATGATCAATAATCTTAAAGAGGCATAGGCTAAGCTCTCTCACCAAAGTAGTGTTTACTAAACATTTACCTAAGGTCATGGATATTTTGTTATGCGGAAGAACGTATCATAAGTACTAATGTTCTCTCTCGAGCAACAAAAGTTTCCTAAGCATACTCAACTACCTATTCTCATGGAGCTAAGCATAATTTAAGACATGAAGCACACATTCAAAATTTCCAATCAAAGCATCTACCTATTCTCATGGAGATGTCTTAACTTTTAAGCATAGGTTATCGTTAAAAATCGACTCTCGCCCCCTATTCAATGACACTACAACATGATAGCAAAATCCATCTTAAATCATAAACGATACAACCAAGCCAAAGGTAAAGAAAGCAATTCAAACTACATACAAGGTGATGATGCCTAGCCTAAGCCAAAATAAACTACTCACTCATACTCATTGAAATTGTAGATTGCAAACAAGCCAAGAAATATAGATGAATAAATTAAACTAAAGTATCCTAAAGAGATGGGTGTAATATAAGTTGAAGAACTATAAGCATGAATATATGAAACTAAAGGCAAACAATCAAAGATAACTAAGTGATATGAATTGAAAACAATATAAGTAAGGATAGAAGTCACTCTTTTAAGTTCAATCTAAGGATACACAAGATGATTCGATGATTCAAAGTAATACCTTCCAAAAGCCTCAATAATAGTACATCAATGGTAAAAGAATTCCAAGTTGCAAAATATTACAATAAAGGATGAAGTTAAGATTGTATTTGGAAAGTGAAAGTACTTAATTGAATTGAAAGGGAAATTATGCTAACACTAATTCTTAATTGAAATGAAAGCAAAGCTATGAAGAATACATAGAAATTACTCAAAAATGAAAGGTGAAAACTGAGATGATAGCTCCATCTTCCTCTTCTCTATTTATAGGCTTCAAAAACAAGTGGGGGTGGTGGTTTCATGATTGCTCCACTACCCCTAAGTTGTAGAAGGGGGGGTGTCACTCCTAATGGATAGGGTAGGGTGGTTGGCAGTCTTGGCAGCAGCAATTAGAAGCAATAAAATGTAATTGGACCTCGAATGATACTTAAAAAGATCGCAAAAGCTATTGCCGCCCATTTCGCTCGACCCGAGCGGATGCTGCTCGACCAGTCGAGCCACCATCAGCTCCAACATCTAAAACTTCAAAAATTGGACAGAATGTGAAATTTGGCTCCACTTGACCCGAGCCATCTTGCTCGATCATTCAAGCGGATGTCCTGTACTCCTAAATTGAATCCTACTTATGATCAGAAGCTCTGAAAGTTTGAATGTACTTCGCTCGACCCGAGCCAACTTGTTCGACCGGTCGAGCGAACTTCAGATATGTAATACTCAGCTTTTGACTCGAGCAATGCTCCTGTGCTGCTCGAGCTACCTTGGCTCAAGCCTATTCTGGTCAAGTGGAGGCTTCTTTTTGGCTTGTTCTTCTGGCTTGGTTCATGACGTTTCACTTCTTTGAGCCCTTGGTGTTTAGGTGAGCAATGTATGCAACCAAAGGGGCTAGTTTGTGCTCGGTATTGATGATTAGATCTTGAGATGAAAAAAAACACCAAAGCAACAAAACAAGCGTAAAATCCAATAAACCAATGCAATAACATGTAGTTTCCTCACGCTAAACAAGCCACTTATAATGGTAAAAATAAAGATAAAATGTAGCTAACACATCTCAATCTGGTCAGTGTGGATAATAGGTGAATGATGTCAAAACTTGTATGATTAGTTGTTGGTAGTGTGTTGGTGATGAAGTTGAGAACTTACCCGCTTCGCATTCTCTTTCCTTGCCTCACATATGCTTTCTAATGTCAACAACAATGCTAAAGCCTTAATCCCAAAAGATAGAGGTTGACTATATGAACCAATTTATCAGCTCCAATGGTTGTCCACATGGATTTTTCTTCTTAATTCATTTTGATTTTCTACCATCTCTATTTGTAAGTCTAGATTCCTCATATCCTTTCCACTCCTGTCCTTTAAGTTTTCTTTGGTCTTTCTTGCCGTCTTTTTGAGTCTCTCGAGCAGAGCTTCAACTTTCTATCTTTCTTTTTGGTTTGCTAATACATCGTTTTTGCACATGCCCAAACCATTTTTTTATGATTCTCTTTCATCTTTTTCTCAATTGCAACTCAAAAACCCTTACGTATATCTTCGTTTTGAATTCTATAAGGTATGTCCACTCATCCATATAAGTATTTGCATTTCCACAACTTCCCTGTTTCTACTAGCCCAACCTTTTGATCCATATAGTAGCGCCGATCTAATGGTAGTTCGATAAAACTTGCCCTTTAACTTTAAGGGAACACCTCGAACACATAATATCCCCGCTCCAATTTTGTCATCCACACTTAATTCTATGGGTTACATCTTGTTGGAAATCCCCACTTACCATTACTCTAAAATATAAGCCAATGGTATTTAAAGCATCCACTTGAAGTGATTTCTTTCTCTTCTAGCTTTATAGTGCCTCTTGTTGTCCCATCTGTGCTAAAGTTACACTCCATGTACTTTGTCTTACTCTGACTTAATTTGAAACCTCGTGACTCCAGCTCTTATCTCCATCGTTCTAACTTTGCATTTATTTCCTCCCTGTTCTCATCAACCAAAACAATGTCATCCGCAAACAACATTCACCCAGGCAAACGTTCTTGTACTAATCGACTCATATAGAACTGCTATGCAAAGAAAGGGGCTTAGTATTGAGCCTTGATGAAGGCTAATTGTGATTGGAAAATCCTCCGTTGCCCCTCCACATGTTCTAACATGTGTTTACTTTTTGATACATATCTTGCACTATATTGATGTATTTCTTGGGAATGCCCTTCTTTGTCATCGCCCACTAAAAGTACTTCTCTTGGTACCTTGTCGTATGCTTTTTCCAATTCAATAAAAACCGTACGTAAGTATCTTTGTCTAGTCCCATAGTACTCCATTATTTTTCTCATAAGATGAATTGATTTCATTTTGGCATAAATTCAAATTGGTTCTTTATGGAGGTACATCTCTTCATACGTATCTCTATCACTCTTTCTCATAACTTTATAGTATGACTCATGAGTTTTATTCCTCAGTAGTTTGAGCAATCTTGGATATCTTCTATGTTCTTGTAAAGTATTTTATTTGTCCTCTAAATCTTGTTGAATAGATTAGTTAGGAAAGTCACTCAAGTTGTCCTTAGGCATCTCCATACCAATAGGTATACCATCTGGCCCAACTGCTTTCCTTAACTTTATTTTCTTCAAGTCCCCTTCCACCTTTATTTTTTGTATTTTTCGCATAAATTTCTTTTTTATATAAGAGAGTGATTGTTGTGTCTCCTACAAAATTTCATTGTTCTCCATTATATAACTCATCAAAATACTTCCTCCATCGATTATTGATGTTCTCATCCTGAACTAAAGTTTTCTTATCCTTATCCTTTATACACTTCACTATACCTATGTCATTAGTTTTTACTTGCCTCTCTCTCTCTCTCTCTCTCTCTCTCTCTCTCTCTCTATATATATATATATATATATATATATATATATATATATATATATATATATATATATATATATATATATTATCTAATATGTTAAATACCTCTTAAAATCCTTCATTTTCATAATGCAAGATAGCATTTTTTTCTATCGGATAGCTACTTTTGTCTTGGTATTGATTTCCGTATACGTAGCTAAGTTTTTCTCATTCCTTCATCTTCCTAATGTAAGATAACATTTTTTTTCTTTGATAACTTTCTTGACCTCCTCATTTCACCACGTTATATCCTTCTTTACCCTGGAACCACAACGTGATTCTCCTAAAATCTCTTTAGCTGTTAGAATGATAGAATTTCTCGTCTTTATCCAAGTATCCTTTGCATCCGAAGTCATCTCCTATTCTAATTCTTCAATAACTTTCTCGGCAAAAACTTTAGCATTATCCTTTTTTATTCTATTGAGATAACCTTACATATGCTTTTGTGGACCCTAATATATAATGGTGTATCAAATATTGAACTCTTTTACTTGAAAATTATAAAACTAACCGATCTTTGATTTTTTTTTTTCTTTTTAAATCTATGCTAATGATTTTGCTTGTAGACTTGGAAGTTGGAATTCACTTGATTAAACTCGATCAAATTCTCAATATGTTAAAAAACAATTAGTTTTTGCAACTTTTTTTAATTATATTGGATTGTATAATTAATAGGAGGTATGGGTGGTCATGGAAGGTGAATATAGTTTTGCATGGGAGAGTGATTTTGGAAAAGGTACCCACTTAGCGAGAAGCTACCGAGATCACTACTTCACCTTCCCTTTACTTCAAAATATTTCATGAGCTAATGGATGATTTCTTGAAACACAACTTCACTGTTTTGAGCTCTTCAGCAGTCAAACGATCAGAAGAGTCTTGACATCTCTGAGAGCTATCTTTCTTGCACACTACCAACCTTCCGATATCATTTGCACTTCCTGTGAATCAGTTGATGTTTGTACTGGTTTTCGGTCCTGATTGTTGACAATTAGTCATTAATTCTGATTTAGTCAGTGTGTTTGATTTAGTCTAAGACAGTTATGTTATTTTTCAGAGTAGTGCATATTGGTCAGTTAATGATCCTAATTCCTAGTTATGGCATTTGATAGGTTGTGTTAGTAGCCTAATTTCTGGCTTTGTTAGTTTATTTATTTTGGTAATTAGATGTATTATGTTGTAGTGAAAAACATAAGTTTCTTTTATAATTCCTGTGCCTTATACTATATCTGTTAGTACTCTTACATTTCAGTTTTCTGTTCTGTCAGTTAGGTACTCCTACAATTGGGTGTATAGTTATATTTGGATAAGTGCGACCAAAGAGATACAAATGCATGTCTATATTTGGCTTTTCTTAGGATGTTGATTATGCTTGCTGTAGAAAGTTGACTCATGAAGCTAATGATGTATATCTTAAGTGTTAGCACTCATTTCTTGTCCTTTTTGGTCTTGTTTGTTCTATTCAATAGGAAAATTAAGTGTAAGATTGGAGCTGATGAATTTTTTATCACTTGTGTGATGTTTTTTGTTGCTTCTATGTTTTTTCCACTTTTGGCATTTATAGTTTTGGTGTTTGATTTGGGAGATAATTTTTGAATTTTTGGTGTCACTTGGTAGCATAAGACTCAATTGTTTCTAGTGAATTGGCATCTTTCATCCAATTTGTTATGACTTATGATGGTTGGATTTTACCACATAGTCTATTGTAGGATATCTACTTTGTTTTTTGTTGGTGTTTATCTTTGGGCGTGAATTGACTTATTTGAAAATTTTTTTCTACTTTATGTCGCATTTAAAATATTGAATGATGCCTTCAAAATCATTGGTGGATTTAGAATAAATATTTTAGTTGTAATAAATTTTACCCTTCATGTTGTATTGATTTACGTTCTACTTCTTATGTGATGATGCCTCCTTATATGAGAAACTTCCTTAGGTTGTTGTAATGACACATGTTTGATGATTAACAAGAAAAATGAGATTCTGCGTGACCTTCCTTTGGTCCTTCATATAGATTATGATTTATTCTTACTATGTGTTTAGATAATCAAGCTTAGCTCTTGCGTCAAGAGTAGTACTAAATTCCTATTGAAGTTCATATCTTTTATTGCATGACTTACTTCCCTTTTATCCAAGAATCCTCAAGCTCTTTATTCAATCAAATATCCCCGAATTCCCTTGAATATAATTGCCTACTTTAATTCTCTTATGAATCGTTTTCGGGGGCTATTTACAGGGTTTGACTTGGTCTTTGATTGGATTATAGTAAATGAAAATTGTAAACTCTGTTTTCCATCACATCTTTGCTTTAATCCTTTAAAGGAATTTGTTGACTACTTTTGTCAATCGGAAATGACCTCATTTCTGTCACAAGGCTTGATTGTATACATCTGACACTTTAGAGGTTATCAAATGTTGCTGATCACTTGAGTGCCATGAACAAACTGTTACTATTTGATGGGGAACTATCATGAATATGGGATATGTTGTGCAGAATGTTGGTTGATTCTTATAATGAACCATTTTGAACTTTACGTACTTCTTTTCAGATGTCCGGCGACCTCGAGAATCCAAAGTCCACTGAAGTGAATAAAAATGTAGATGCAACTGGTTCCTCTGGAACTGAAGTACGAGTGACATGGTATGGTTTCTTGATGCAACAGGCATCAGTATATGGAGTAGCTGCTGGCTATTGCCTGTCGGCATCTTTGCTCTCAATCATCAACAAATGGGCTGTAATGAAATTCCCTGTTATGAATAAGCATGTGTGACTTGAGTGCACATTAAAGGATGAATTCATGTGTGTGACTCTTGGTTGATGGAAACTAAGTGGGTGTAATTATGTGGAGAGTATTCATGAAGAATTATAGGTGTTAATGAAGAATAATGAAGAAAATGAAAGGGTTTGATTTATTGTATGCTCGATCAAAATTCTGACAGAGGAAGCAGTATGGTCGCTCGACCGAGCGAGTCATTTTGGTAGGTCGAGCGGTCAGACAGAATGCTCCAGAATGTAGCTGATGCTCGCTCGACCGAGCGAACTCTCTGATCCGGTCGAGCGCAGTCTCTGATATGCATGGGATGCTTGTATTCGACCTTTCAAATCCTTAGAGTTATTTCATAGTATTCATTACTCAACATTAACTATGTATTCAAGTGAGCTATTCATATTCATGTACCTAGTACTATAAATAGAGCTCTCATACTCACACATCAAACACAATAAAACACAACCCCTAAGCCAAACACATAGCCTTTTGTTTGTTATCTCTTTCTCAATTATAATTCTTCATTAAGAAGTGCTGTTTGTATTCTTTTGATATAATATAAACAGAAACTACACACCACGGAGGACGTAGCCATCATTGGGTGAACCTCCTTAAATCTTTGTGTCCTTTTTAGTTACATTGTCAAACTTTGTTTTGTTCGTTGTTGTTTGTTCTTAGCATCATAACGATATTGGCACACATTTCATTCCCGTATCCTGGTGCACTAACTGCACTGCAGTATTTCACCAGTGCTGCAGGCGTTTTAGTTTGTGGCTGGCTAAAGTGGGTAGAACATGACCGCCTTGACCTTATGACCATGTGGCGGTTCCTTCCTGCTGCAATTATCTTCTATCTCTCTCTTTTCACCAATAGTGAGCTCCTCCTCCATGCGAATGTAGACACATTCATTGTTTTCTGCTCGGTAGTCCCCATCTTTGTTGCCATTGGAGAGACCTTCTTTCTGCATCAGCCATGGCCATCGGTCAAAACTTGGGCCTCACTTGCCACTATCTTTGGTGGGAGTGTCCTATATGTGATCATCGATTATCAGTTCACAGTGATGGCTTACAGCTGGGCTTTAGCTTACCTAGTTAGCATGTCTATTGATTTTGTTTACATAAAACATGTGGTTATGACCATTGGTTTGAACACATGGGGCTTAGTCTTGTACAACAATCTTGAAGCTCTTCTACTCTTTCCACTAGAGCTGTTTATAATGGGCGAGCTGAAGAAAATAAAACATGAGATAGCTGAGGAGTCTGATTGGTATTCATTTGGCGTCATCCTGCCCGTGGCTTTGTCATGCTTGTTTGGACTTTCGATCTCTTTCTTTGGCTTCTCTTGCCGACAAGCTATCTCCGCCACAGGCTTTACAGTTCTTGGAATAGTTAACAAGTTATTAACCGTTGTTATCAACCTTATAATCTGGGATAAACATTCAACTCTTGTCGGAACAGTTGGTCTTCTTATCTGTATGTCGGGTGGTGTTATGTATCAGCAGTCTTCAAGCAAACCAAAGCCCGTGAAAGCCACAGAGCCACATGAAAGCCAAGAGGAAGAACAAAAACTGTTGGAGATGCAGAACAATAAAGAAGATCATAACAATTTAGAGTCAAGTTCCAAAGTAGAAGAATAATAAGACTTTTTTGTTGCTCAAGGACTGTACTCTCTATTGCCACGCGAAGAGATCATAAAATCTTCATGGAAAGATCAGATGCATTTTGAGGTAAAAATGCAGTGCCAATCGTTAGGCATTTTTTTGTCGATTACAATTGGCAAGCAGTGTATTGTTCTTGTAATTTGCCTGGCCGAGACTTTACCGTTTCAACTACCATATAGAAGAAACCTATTCATTCCAGAATCTTATTCTTTGAATGTCCAGTTTTGCTAATTGCAGAACACCAAGTTGAAATTGTACTGACTGTAGAACAGCAAGTCAAAATTATGCAGTGAAATTAACTAAACTAATGAGTCGGAACTTGGAAGGAACCATATCATCTCTTTCAAAGACTTGTACTCTCTGTCCTAATTTATTGCTACAAATGATATTTTATTAATTTTATTGCTTACTAATACTAGCATGTATGTTGCTTGTTTTGAGGTTGTCTCATCGAGAGACGATCTCTCATTAGAGTAACTCATGATATTTTGTTGCTTTTATAGGTTAGGTTTGGATTTTGATTTGGAATATTCGTTAGAACAAACCAAAAAAACTTTTCTTTCACATTTTGATCATAATTTGTTATTAGATAAACTACAAAAATTAATTGAGGAATTTCAATCCAATTAAAATTTACTCTACAATGCACTAAATTTTATATTAATCATATCTCACTAAGATTTCCAACGTATCAAATCTATTCAATATAAAATTTCAAATTAATTAAATTTGAAACTATTCCTACAATTACCTTAATTAAAATGTAAATTTGGAGCCAACAAATGAAAAACTTAAAGAGTATCTTGCTACAATTTAGATTTAGAGTTAAAAAATGAAAAAATTTTGAGAGTGCAAATCCTTTTCATTGAAATTGCATCATTTTTAATTTTAGTTCGTCCCACTTAATTTGCATTATTTTTATTTTTGGATAATGACCTACCACTTTCTTTTGATTTCATCCCAATATTTTAACTCTCTTTTAATTTCATCAACACAATTTATTCTCTTTCTTTATTTATTATCACTTTCTTAAATATAAACCAATTTTTCTTTAATGCAAATCAAAGAGGACAAAATAGTAAATATTAATAGTCTGCACTTGGCCATTTGCTGTCTAACTTGCAACCTATAATATTACTGTTTGACAAAAAATAGTCCTAGTCATATTCAGAATCGTCATTAGAGATGTTCATTCGAGTCATCAGGTCCATTTCGAATCAGGTGTTTCGGATCGGTTAAAAATCAGATTTTGTGTCCACATTGATTTTTATATAACCATAAATTTATTTTTAAGTCAGGTCAAATCGAGTTCGATTATAAAGTCAGGTAAATATTGGGTCATTGGGTCTGTTTTGCACACCTTTATCATCGTCATAGTCATACTTACAGTTAGTTGTGAGAATACAATTTGTTATTTTGAATAATTTTAAATACATAACTTTTTGTTTATTAAGTTTATGATTATTTGATTTAATTTATTAATTAAACTTCAATAGTAATATGACAAAAATAAATTGAAGATCAATCAGAAAAATTGAATAGAAATGACAGTGATTAAATTCTAAATCAAAATATCAGTCTATTGTAAAATATTAATTTAAATATTTTTGAAAAATAACATATTACATAGAATTTTTTTCTAATATAACCAGTAAAGGAAATGAAAATGAGCATTTAAATTAAAAAGTAATACAATGAATTCCAAGTGAAAATGAAAGTTACCACAAACCTAAAAAAGGCAGCAATGAATTACTTTTCTCTCTCGTAGATTTGACTGAAAAAAAAATTTGTTTGTTGTTACTTGTTAGTCAAATTATGGTTTATTTGTTTAATTTTTGAATCTTCCATATTTATTTTTATAAATGCAATTTTGTTTTCTACTAATACCATAGTACTGAATTATCAACGTTTTGTAAACAACTATCAAAGTACTAAATACTACTTAATACGCCAATTTTTTTTTTTGAAAACTACTTAAAACGAAAGATGTATAGGTAAATAACGATTATTTATGAAAGTAGTAAATCACACTTATGTGTCTTAATTTTGTAGGAGGGGTTTTGAGAATTTATTTTATCTTTTTTCTTATTTTGTTTATTTTAATAGTATATATTTTGTTTTTTTGGTTATCTGCAAATAACTGTTATTGTTTAGAATTTTCTACTTAAAAACACCACTTTCTTCAATACTAAATTTTTTTATTAAGTAGCATTTCAACTAAAATTACGACAAACGTGAGTACTCTTGCAACATACTCTTACGACATATACTCTCTACTTTCCCGTGTAATGAAAATCATCTATAATTTGCCCCATTACATTGCTTTATATGTGAAGATACATCAATAAAAGTAAATATTCTACCACAAAAATAAACAATCATTGTCATGGTATCACCTACCTAACTTATTTATTTATTTAAATTAGTAACGATATATTACCTAAATACCCTTTGACCTTTTGTGTTGACTTTGACTTTCGGTCAATGGGTCTTTTTCTGAATTCCCCATCTTCCTTAAGAGGCCCATAGGCTAGTTACCTCCAAATACCCTAACCTCCCTCCAGCAAAATAACCTCCTGTTTGACCCAACCTCCCACACTCCCTCATTGCTTGGTTATCCTTCTTTCAAGGCTGGTAACTGCCCATTACTCCCATGACAATCCACTTCTTCTTAGAAATAACCTCCTTCTTTACCACCATAAATAGAGGCCACCATCAGAAGGAAAGGAGCATCTAAAAATAATCCTCTTAAGTATCCTTACTCATACTCCACTTCATTAGCCTACCGAACTTCCAGTAATATCAACCCCGACATCTTCTTGCATTCAGTTTATAATCATCTACTCAATAATCTTATATCAACGTTCTAACTTGAGCGTCGGAGGGGTTTTCCGGGAGATCAACCCCGGACAAGGCTAACGTGTTGTTTTGCAAGAATTCAAGTCGCTTCCTTCCACGAATCACCGCTCTTGATAACTCTTCTACTAACGGTATTTCAAGTATTTCCCACTTCCTCGTTTCATTACCGAAATAGTTTGGCGCCGTCTGTGGGGAGAGAATAAGAAGTCATGGCTCCTAAGAAAAATCCGACTCAAACCGCCACCGTGCACAGCACAGATACAGACACTTCCGCAGGTCACGCTAATAATCAAGCCGTGACTTGTCGTGATCTGGACATGCTAGCACGAAACCTCACTGCCGCTTTCTCTGAACAACTCCGCGCCGTCATAAATAATACTCCTACTCAACAACGAGTGTTAGAAGACATGGCGGACCAAATAAAAAACTTGCAGGAACGAATCGAACCCCATCAAGAGATATCAAAGTCTCATGAATCTCAAAATGGGAACTCAAGGACTTCCCACTCTAGTAGACGCAATAAGAGGAGGCGAGAGAGATCCAGGATCCTCACAAGCCTCCACAAGACGGATCCACAAGATGACGAATCTAAAACCGCCTCTCAAGACGCCCGTACCTTCCTAGAAAGCAAGAAACAAAGGGCGTCTGAAAGCGTCCAATCGCTGGTGGATAAAAGGAAGGAAGAAAGAAAGAAGGCACAAGTCGCGGGATCTAGCCGCCACATTACTATGCCTTGGAATGAGGCCGGCAAAAGTAGCCTTCCTGAAAATCTCATGCCAATAATCTCTCCACTGGCTCCGGAGATACTGAATATTCCCAACACCGGGAAAATAAAGATCCCAAACATGGCGGCCTTCGATGGGACATCCTGCCCAGAGGAACACCTGATGGCCTACAAGAACCTGATGCTGCTGTATACCACTGACCCGTTATTGTGGTGCAAGTTCTTCCCAACTACTCTTACGGGAGTAGCTCTGACGTGGTATACCTCCCTTCCAGGAGGAAGTATCCACAACTTTGCCCAATTGGAAGGCAAGTTACTGGGTCATTTTGTAGCATCAAGAAGACAGGAAAAATCAAACTTCCATCTGCTCAGCATCACGCAATTGGAAGGAGAGTCCATATCATCCTATTTAAAAAAGTTTCATGAGGCGGTACTAGAAGTAACTGATTTGGAAGAATCGGTTGCATTAAACGCCCTGATCAACGGAATGAAAGCTCAGAGGCTGAAGTTCCAGTTTGTCGAGAGCCAAGTGAAGACATACGCGGAGGCCATAAAGCAATGCCAAAGTTATGTTATGGCCTCCGAAATATGTCAGGCACATGATCCCAAGAAACGGAGGTCAGATAAGAAGGATCTCACGGCCAATCATTCCTCTAGGAGCAGAGAGGAACAGTCATCAAGGAGGGAAAAAAATTTCTTGTCGCGCCGTCCAGAACCTCCGTCAGGTATGGGACCTCCAAGACCCAGACACGTATATGTCGCTGAAGGGGAGCCCAGGACGCGGAATTTATTAGATGGCGGCAACGATCCGCTGTTCAATCGGAACAGGAAGGACATATTCTTCGCCATCAGGGATCAATTGCCAACTCCACATCCTACTGCCACCCCCTCTGATAGACACAACTATAATCTGTGGTGTGATTACCACAAAGAGCACTGCCACACTTTGGCCCAATGCCGCGAACTCAAACGTATCCTACATCAATTGGCCAATGAGGGAAAATTGTCCAGGTTCATCAACCGGAAAGACTACGATGCTGGAAGAGAAGCAGAAAGGAGGCCATGGAATCAAAGACGCAGATCCCCCAAAAGGGATGAGGCCAGGCGCAAAAGTTCCAACACTCAAGGAACTATCAACATGATTTTCGGAGGATACACTGAAGAATATCCCACCATCCGCGCTGCCAGAAATAGTGTCCACACTCTGCTAAAAGGGCCCCCGAAAGCCTCATCAAGTGGACCAATCATGAGGTTTGATGCCACGACCTCCCAAACGCTGCAACAATCCCATACTGACCCTCTGGTGGTCACCCTCAAAATTAGGCAAATGAAAGTCAAGAGGGTACTCGTAGATACCGGGAGCACTTACAACCCCTTGACAAACCGCTGATTGAGTTTGGGGGAAGTCAAGTCATTCCACTAGGCACGATCATTCTCCCCGTGCGGGTGGGGGAAAGAAATGAACGCAAAACCATGCCCATACGATTCACGGTGGTGGATCTCACCTTTCCCTACAACGCTATCATGGGGCTTCTGCTCATCAACAAAATCAAAGCCGCGATCTTCCCTCATCAACTCTTGCTACAATTCGAGCGGGATGATGGACAAGTGGGTATCCTCAAAGGGGATCAGGTGACGGCACGCCAATGCCTCATCAACACCTTAAAACGAGGAGCTTCCATCACCCCCTCCAAAAGGGAAAGGGAAGAAGAGTCCTCTACTGTCATGAGCGTGTATCTGGAGAATCTCAACCCGCACGAAAGGCCTCGCCCTGTAGAACGATATGAGGAGGTGGACATATTCAAAGGAAAATGCCTCAAAATAGGGAAAAACCTCCCTGGCCCGGTTAGGCAAGATATCATGGCCACCCTTACTGAGTTCCGCGACGTCTTTGCTTTTTCCACGGAAGAAATGCCTAGCATCCCTATAAACATCATGTGCCATAAACTAGATATAAAACCAGGCTACAAACCCGTGAAGCAAAAGCTGCGACATCAAGGAAGGGAGTGGATAGAGGCCGCCCAAGAAAAAGTGGAGAAATTGCTGAGAGCTGGATTCATCAAAGAATGCAAATACTCCGATTGGCTCTCAAACGTCGTCCTCGTGAAAAAATCAAACGACAAGTGGAGGATGTGCGTTGACTTCACGGATCTGAACAAAGCCTGCCCAAAGGACGATTATCCTCTTCCTAAGATAGATCGTTTGGTAGATTCCACAGCAGGCCACGTGTTGGACCTCTTGAGTTTTGATGATGACTACACTTTAGCAAATATGTGTTTAGAGATTTTGTGCAGGTCGATATCCGATTAATTGTGATTGTTGATAGTACCTATGGCTTAGTTCATGGGAATATACATGTCAAAAGGTTTCAAGAGATGTTAGAAGAGTATATCACGTGGGATGTAAAATGGAGACAGGAAGTCTACTGTTCCCAGGTTTGATGTTCTAGCAAGTTGGAATTTGGAGACAGCGCAGTGTTCCCAAACTGAAGTCAATTTACGTTAGCTAATAAATTCTATCTTTTATTTTTTTTTTTAGTTAATGTATTTAAATTAATTGGTTGCATTAGTTTATTAAAGTTAATTGGCAAAAAGAATTTCTAAAATTCCTCACGTGTGGGTTTCAAGATTAATTCCTTATTTTTAGGAGATAAACTTGGATCTACTAAAAAGTAGGAACAGCAGTTAGGTCTTAATTATTTTTGGATTTTCTGAAATATAATAAAAATAATCTTTTCCTAAAAATAGTAAAAATAACCATTTTCTAAGAATTAGTCAAAAGATAACCGTTTTTAGAATTAGTCAAAAGATAACCGTTTTACCAAAACCGTTTTCTAAATATAGCATGAAGTTCCAGCCATTAATTTGGGGAACAGGAATTACTACTGAAGAAACTGCTACTTTAGGGAACAGCGGTTATTAAGGAACAGTGGTTATCAGGGTATAGCGGTTACTGATTGCCTTAACCGTTTGTTTGATTTATTCAAAGGCTGAAGTATTAACCGTTTTGTGATTCATTCAGCATCATTCATTGATCCATGACTAAGGATAATGGGTTGGAATATTTTTCTATTTTTAGAAATTTATTTTATTATAAATAAGCTAACTAGCTCGGTTTTTCAAAAAAAAAAAAAAAAAAACGCATGCTTTGAGAGAAAAATAATTTTTGCGTTTGATTTTGAAATTCTACAAGGAATATTTTGTGTTTTTAAATTGCCAATTAATTCATAATATTTACTTGTGCAACTCTTTGATTTATTTTAGAGAATTTCTATCATTTTTGTAAGGGATTTTGAGAGTTTATGTAATTAGACTCGAGTGAGTCTAAGGGGGAAGTTAGATAGCTTTTAGTGAAGCTAGAGAGGATTAGCTTATTGTAAAGCTAAGTTTGTTGCTTTGAGTAAAGCAATTAGAGAGTGAAGAGTTGGCCTAGTTGTTTCGCTTCGAGTGAAGTAAGGTGTTTATTGTAATTGTAACTAATTGCCTTAAACATAGTGAAGTTGTTAGAAATCCCAAGTGGTCGTGGTTTTTCCTTTTGTTTAGGCCCAAAAGGTTTCCACGTAAAATCGTGTGTCTCTCTTATTATTTTGCTCTTAGTTTAAGCTTTATTTATTTTGAATAATTCCGCAAAAACAGGGCACAATCGCTTAAACTTGCAACAACAACAATTCACCCCCCCTCTTGTTGCTGTTCCCGTTCCTAATTGAATCAACACCACGCTCTACTGAGTTTCATGGATGCTAATGCCGGCTACCATCAGATTCCCTTGGCCACAGAAGACCAGCCACATACTGTAACATCTCGGAATAACTCGGGTCGTACGAAAAGAGAAGATGACCTTTTAAAAACGAGACAACTATAATCCGAGTCAAACCGGGATGTTAGAAAACAGTTTAAAACGGGTTTGAAGTTAAGGAAAACGTGCGGATCGAGTTCTATTTGTGTTATTATGAACTACTAGATATAAGAAATTCTTAGCAGTGGACAAAAACGAAAAGTTAAATCTACTTATTACAACTTGAGAACAATGTTCGCCTCATAAGACCAAATGTTCTTTAAACTTAAATTTGAAGTTCTTATCAAGACTTCTCTATCCTAATAATTTATTTCTTCAAGGGTCAATCCTCACTCCCCAGACCTGCAACTTAACTTACTGCTAGTCATTGCCCAGATAGGAAACAACATCATCGCAGGGTCGTTAAGACCAAAAGTACACGTCAGCAATCGTCGCATACCAAATAAATAATAACACAAGAGTAAGTTTTAATTTAATAGCTGACAATTCACAGAACCGTACGCTTCGATCATGCTAATTAAGAATAATTATTTTCATGTAAAGATTAGTCAGCCATACTGCTGTACTATTCAGCCATACTGCCGGTACACTCCAATCTCCATAAGTGAGACAATACATTAGGGGGAGCTAACCCCTCAGCAAGTCTCTACCATAGACACTCGCCTTACTTCGGTGCCTATGGTTAAGTATGCATACCCCCGCGGTGGCTCATAATGCCCCCATATACCGCGAGTAATTCATTTCCACCAATTGAAGTCATACTACGTCCACTTTAAGGTTAGTGAGGTCATACTACCTCTGCTTATCAAAACAATGTATAAAAATTATTTACTCGAAGGATAACATTATTCGTACTATATATCCATGATTTACTTTTGTATACCATTACTATATGATACATCGGACTAATGCGAACCACGCTGCGTGTACATACCTTAAGCAAGATAACCAACTCACAAGCGTCTTAATCAATTCCCGGTCACGAATCGACTTCCTACAAGGTTCAATCGTATTCGGGAAATAAGCACACATACACATTTCCTCAAATCATCCATAACATACACATACAATTACATCCATACCTAGAATACTACACACAACATGAACATCCATCACATACTATAACATGGTAAATACACAAAACAGGACAGCCTATACAATCTGTCCAGAAACTCAACTTAAAACTATCAAACTGAAAATTCGACTTCACCGTTGCGTCCGGAAGGCGTCAAAACCCCCGGGTACCAAAAATGTTCCAAAAACACATTTTTTTCACCATTTTCAAAACCTACGGGATTTTGTCATTCCATTTTTTTTATCACAAAAATATAAATTTCAATGCTTTATTTCCTATTAAATCTAAACAACAAATTTTACATAATTTTCATGATTATCAAAAAAAAATAAATTTTAATAAACTAATTTTTTTTTCCTCAATATAATTCTTTTTACACAATTGTATGCACACATATACATCACATATTTACATGTATATTTCTTTTTTTTTTCTACCAACATTATAAATTCCTTGTATTAATCAAAAATAAATAAATTTCTAACACCACATACATTTTTTCTATGAGCATCCATTATATATATATATATATATATATATATATATATATATATATATATATATATATATATATATATATATATATATATATATATATATATATATATATATATATCTATATATATATATATATATATATATATATATATATATATATATATATATATATATATATATATTTCAATCATCCATCAAACAAATTCTCACACATATGTAAACATATCTAAAACCCTAAAAATCATACATTAATCTAGATAGAAAAATACATCATACTTTCACACATGAATTTTTAAATCATGAACAAATCATAAACTATGAAATAACACACATATAAATCATAGAAATTTAAATTAAAACTTAAAAATAAAAACTAGATTAAGAATTACTCACAATTGCACAAGAACAAAACACCAAAATTGATGAACCAAGGTGATTTAGGCGTGAGGAATAGAGTGTTTTGGGAGTGTTTTCTTACTTGCAAATGGTTTGAAATGAAAAGATGTAAGTTAATTAGGAGATTAAGGAAATAAAGGAATTAAGGAAATTAAGGCAATAATTATGGAAGGCAATTATTCTTAATCTTTCAATATTCTTCAAGAGGTTACAAATCCCCCAACTTCCCCATATGGCCGGCCAAATTGATTCAAATCCTCTTTTAATTTTTTTTTTTTGAAATTAAAGATAGATTAGGAAAAGGTTTGGGCTTAAAATGGTTTTAATTGCCTTAAAAGTTGAAATCTCATGATCTAACCCACTAACAAAATAAATAATAAAAAGAAAATATATTCTTCTAAAAAGAATAATAATAATAATATTACTAGCAAATCATTTAATATATCGGAAAATATCGGGGTGTTACACATACGGCCTTCATTACGAATGCCGGAGTATACTGCTACAAGGTTATGCCCTTCGGGCTAAAGAATGCTGGAGCTACTTACCAGAGAATGGTCAATAAGGTCTTCCAATCTCAGATAGGCCAAAACTTGGAGGTATACGTGGATGATATGATCACAAAAAGTAAGCAGGCGTCCCAACATGCCGCGGACTTACGCGAGACATTCAACACCCTCCGAAAACATCAAATGAGACTCAACCCCGAAAAGTGCGTGTTCGGAGTCACCGGTGGGAAATACCTTGGTTTCCTTGTTGACGAAAGAGGAATAGAAGCCAACCCTTACAAGATACAGGCAATCCAGGACATGAAGTCCCCTGGGTCCGTAAAAGAAGTTCAAAAGCTAACGGGATGCATAACTGCCTTGGGAAGGATCTATCAAAGTCCGCGGACAGATATTCGCCCTTCTTCAAAACCCTCAAGCAAAGCAAGTTCGAGTGGACAAGAGAAGCCGAGGAATCCTTCCAGCAGTTGAAAGAGCACTTGTCATCTTTGCGGAAACTGGTTTCGCCATTCAACGGGGAAAAGCTGGTCTTATACGTCTCGGTCTCCGAATACTCCCTGTCAGGAGTACTGATCGCCGAGAGAGAAAAGAAGCAATTCCCCGTATACTATGTGAGTCACGCCTTTCGAGGATTTGAGGGAAACTACAGCGAAGTAGAAAAGGTCTTATTCGCAATCGTGATGGCGAGCAGGAAACTGAAACCATACTTCCAATCCCACCAGATCATCGTCAGATCCAGCCAACCTGTGAAAAAGATTCTGGAAGGAAAAAACAAATCAAGCCGCGTCACTGATTAGGCTAATCAACTTGCAGATTTCGGCATCGAATACGAACCACGAACAGCGATCAAAGCACAAGCCTTGGCTGACTTCATCGCCGAAAGCACTATCCCCCAACATCCTGAACCTAATCAAGAATGGAAGTTGTATGTGGATGGATCCTATACATAATCAGCAAGCGGAGCTGGGCTGCTGATCATGTCTTCTGCCGGGGTCCGTATGGAAAGAGCGGTCAGATTCGAGTTCGCGGCCTCTAACAATGAGGCAGAATACGAAGCATTACTCATGGGGCTCAAAATCTGCCATGAAGCAGGGGCGAAAGTATTATCCACTTTTTCTGACTCCCAGCTAATAGTCGGACAAGTAAATGGAGAATTCGAGGCCAAAGATGACGGCATGAAGATGTACTTGCAACAAGTAAGAGAATTTGTCAAGAAATTCGACAAATTCACATTGGTCCACATCCCAAGATCTCAAAACGCACAAGCCGATTCCCTGGCAAAACTCGTCAGCTCAGCTGAAACACCCGCGGCTCGCGATATTATCTGGGAAGTTCTTCCAAACCCCAGTATCAACCTCATGGTTAACACCATTGATAGATCAGAAATGTGGATGGAGCCATACATCAAATTTTTGCAAAATCAGACGCTCCCCCATGACGAGAATCAGGCCAAAATGCTTCAAAAGAAGGCCAGATGGTTCGAGCTCCACGAAGACATGCTCTATAAAAAATTATATACCCATCCCCTTTTAAAATGTGTTTCTGCTGAAAAAGGAAACTACATCCTTCGCGAAATACATGAAGGCGGATGCGGTATACATCAAGGAGTAGGAACTGTCATTAGCAAAGTCCTCAGAAGCGAATATTATTGGCCCTCTCTCAGGAAAGATACGGAAACCTTGGTCAAACGATGTCCCGAATGCCAATACCACTCAAAGATAGGAAGGAAACCCTCTAACTACCTGTCCGTCATGCAAGCCGTCTTACCGTTCGATAAATGGGGTATGGATCTCCTTGGCCCCTTCCCTCCCGCAAAGGGGCAACGCAAATTCATTATAGTGGCAATTGATTATTTCACCAAGTATGTGGAAGCAGAGCCCCTCGGCTCCATCACGGACAAACAAGTCTGTCAATTCATATGGCGAAATATCATCACGAGATACGGCATTCCTCGTGTGATCATTACCGACAATGGGAGACAATTTGTCAGTAAGAACACGATACAATACTGTGACAGATTTGGCATTCAAATCCGATTCAGTTCCGTATCTCGGCCACAAACAAATGGGCAAGTTGAATCAGCAAACAAGGAGATCTGAACGGTATCAAAAAGAAAATAGAGGGGGTTAAAGGTACTTGGGACGAAGAACTACCCGGCATCCTATGGGCAAGCCGAACAACCGTCAAAGAAGCAACAGGACATACTCCATTCTCCTTGGTATACGGGTCCGAAGCCGTGCTTCCAGTAGAAATAGGCATACCCTCTACAAGGGTTACCTACTACTCACACGACGAGAATGAACAAGGAAAAAAGGAGAACTTGGATCTGCTTCCAGAAACACGGGGGAACGCATTGTTAAGATCTATGTCCCAAAAACAGAAGATGATTCGCAGCTTCAACTGACTCGTCAAAACTAAACACATTCAAGTTGGTGACTTCGTCCTACGAAAAGTTGAGGCCACGGGAAAGATCGTAGACAAAGAGAAACTTGGGGCCAACTGGGATGACCCATTCAAAATCATCCGCGTCATCAAACCCGGAACATTCGAACTAGAAGACATGAAAGGAAAGAAGCTACCCCGCCCATGGAATGGAGACCACTTAAAGAAGTACTTCATTTAATGAGATTCGCAAGAGGCTAGTCAATGATCGTTAATTTCACCAGAATCAGTAGCTTTATCCCGCGGCATAGTCGCGTTGTCATTATAATTTTCAATATATCAGAGATTTCATTTTTTCAGAATTATCCGGCCCCAACAAGTATTCAGTTATATTCTACTCCCTCTAGTAATATTGGAAATTTCATTAAATTCAGTAATATCTATAAGGCGGACCCCTAGAATGGGGTCCCATATTCAAATTTATTCTAAGTCACCACGAATCAGTGACATCCACAAGTCAGACCCAAAAATAAGGGTCATATCAAAAGTTATTCCAAGTAAAAATCTCTGGCATTCAAGTAACATCGATAAGTCGGACCCCTAAACGAGGGTCCAAAAAACAGAATTAATTAAAGTTAAAAACAATGTTCTCTGGTATTCAGATAAGTATTAGTAACCTCAATAAGTCGGACCCATAGAATAGGGTCCCAAAATCAAAATTATTCTAAGTAAAAATTTTGCTTGGTGTCTCCTGTTCGTGACGTCGATAAGTCGGACCCTTAGAATGGGGTCCTAAGTTCAGAATTAGTCTAAGTAAATCTTCAAAGTCACCCGGCCGTGACATCGATAAGCCGGACCCATAGAATGGGGTCCCAAGATCGTAATTGTTCCAAGTAAAAGGTGACCAAATTAATCCCAGCTTGTTGGTCGAAAGGAGTCGCGGCCTATGAAATAGAACTGGAAATACTCCAAACACAGCGCAATACATTGAGATCAGGAATAATCATTAATCACACGAATAATTCGGCACAAAAATATGATTCTATTCAAAATTATAAAAGATTGATTACAAATGTCAAGTTTATATTACAAAATCAGATATCATCCAAGAAAGCGTCTACATCTCCCTCCGGATCTTGAGGCGATGGTTGAGGGGACCCGGCCGCTCCCACGCCAAGGCTCGGAGTGAAGCTTATAAATTCTTCAATATCGAATGGCTCCACTCCGATCTCGGATAACTCCCTGGATAAGCCTTGGAGGTTTTTGCCCTCATCAATCAGCAGGTTGGACAAATCTAGACACAAACTCTCCAGCTTAGAGAGCGTCAAGTTCTCGGGGACGTCCGAGGTTGAGGGAGGAGAGAGAGAGAGAGAGTTTGTCCAAATCAAGGCATAATGCCTCCTTTTCAGCCGCAAGGTCCACTCTCTTGCCTCTTCCACGTCCCAATAGGGGTCCACCAGCACCGCTGACTCCCGCTCCAAAATCGGAGCTAGGTTAGCCAAAGCTTTGTCCCCTTTTGATTTGCCTTCTAAAGGAGAGAATCAAAGTTGACACCTAACTCCGCGACAGCCAGACGGAATTTTTCGTCACTTATCATGGTACCGGTGCCCACCGTCTCCGCGGTTAGCGCCCCCAAGAAACTCGACGCCTCTGGCTCATCCGAGGTCAACCAATCCCTTGCTATCCGCGACTTCCTACCCAAGCAAAGCTTGTATATTCTCGCCGCAGATAAAAGGGATTGGAATTTATCCAAATCATTAGACACCTGACGCAGAAGTGACTGATTTTGTCGAACCAGCCTAGCATGAATATCCATCAGGTGCCCGATTTCGTGGCTAAGGGTGGCCGACATGTTTGAAGCCGCGTCTAAATTACCCACGGTCCCCTCCAGCTGCTTCCTGGCCTTCTCTCGCCATTGTTCTGTGCTGACTAAGCGCTCTTTTAGTTCGACACACTTAGCCAGCTTTTCTCTTAAGACCGGAAGCTCCTCAAGATCCTCCCTCAGCTTCTTCAGCTCCTCCTCCTGTTTGTTGCAGTGAGAAGTGAGGGCCACCAGGGTTTCCCTATCCGCGGCGCTCTGATGGCTGAGACTTAACTCGAACGATAACCTCAAGTATGTCTGCCCAAGAACAAATCAAGTCAATAGATTATCTGGCCGTCTTACTCAACAGAATATGAAAAATGTAACATCGTACCTCAGCCGCCGAGGCCTAGAGTTGGCGAACTCTATCGATAGGAGGCAGGGACTCCAGATGATCGACGTCCTTCCTGCTGATCAGATGGCATGTCGCCCTGTTAAAGCGGGTGATCATGCCCTTATGACCCAATTCATTGAAGAGGGTATCGTGCTGGAAGGGTAAGACCCCCCTGCGGCGATACACCTCCTCTATTCGCGGCTCTGGGGCCGCGGACGATTCCCCGACCTTCTCCTTGCCTTTAATGGAGATGGGAGCCTCGGTTGGGGGAATCGACGTCTCCCCTTCCGCCGACCTCGCTTGTAGAGGTACGGCGGTGTGTATGGTATCCGGGGAGGCCCTCTTTGCCGCGCTCTCCCCGTGGGAAGGAGAGTCTCTTTTTCTTTTTCTCTCCTTCCCACTCTTCTTCTTCCTCGATTCCTTCTTCTTAGAGGGAATTACCCTCTGAGAGTCATCGGGAATATGGACTCTCTTCCTCTCCTCGAGGAGACTGAGAGCCTCCTCTTCGCAGGGCACTTCATCTAACCCCTTCTCCACCGTTGCCGAGTCCTACAAGAGAAAAAGTTAGAAAAAATCGAAGAAATCCCTCATAGTTCGGAAAATATGTATGAATTTATACCTTTGGAGGAAGAGGTAGAGGTTTTTCCACGGGCCATTGGATGGCCCCTTGAGCAAATCGCATGACACTGAACTTCTTCATGAGTTCCGGATTTTTTGCTCGTAAGTTTTCTTTGGCTATCCCTGCAAAATCATGAGCTAGAAACAAGTAAACATACCATAGAAAAGGGAAGGAAGAAATTCGATGACTCTTACTCCGATCGATAGCCAAGCTGATGCCGAATGCTGAGAGGAGGTTCTCATTCTCCAACTCAGGACGACCTGGTATCCAGTTGAGTTGGACGTTCATGGGTTTCCTCCCCAATTGAACGTCCATCTTCGCATACTCTATGATCACCGCATCACTAAAAGAACATTGCGGGATCCCGTTGTTAAAACCCAAAAGGTTGGGTTTGATGTCGAAGGAGGTCTTAATATTCCAACCTCCTGAGTTGTATAAATAGACGAACTTGGTCCTATATCCCTTTTGGTTGTCAGGGAGGTCGTGGACTATCTTCAGCCCACGACGATGTGTAAAGGTTTTCCAGCCACAGCCGTATGATTGAGAATTACATAGGCGGGCTCTAAATATATACCTAAATGCGGTAAGTATTGGTGGCACGGCCAAAACTTTGCACGGGATCAAAAATGCCACCATACAACCCCATTTGTTAGGGTATAACTCAGGCACTGAGACGTTCAAAAAATATAATACTTCCCTAAAAAAGGGATGAAGGGGAAACCTAAGTCCTAGCTCAAAAGAAGGAAAATATACAGCTATACAGTGTGGGGGAGGAAACCTAACGGCGTCATAATTCCCCGGGGTAATAATATTGATGTCATCTTTCAAACCCCATTTTTGAGAGATGGCTTCCCGACGCTTGTCTAAGTCTCTCTTTGTTTGTAAATCTATGAAGTAGTTAAGGGGACCGCCGCTTGGAATGTAAAATGGAGGAGGAACCGGCGCTGCGCTCTCCCTTCCAGAGGACTCAGTTGATCCTTCGATGTTTTCCATATCTACATACAATTCTAGGTCAGGATTTATTCGCGGCAAGTAATTGGAGAAGAAAGCAACGCTCATTTCCCAAGGAGCAGTTTTCATTATCTCCGGAGGGTATACAGGGGACACAGATGACTCATCCCCGGCCTTTATTGGTTCATAATGAGGGGTGATTCTCACCGAACTACTATTGTCCGAATCATTCATTAGCAACCCCTCTTTATTAAAGCGTCTACAAGCTACCAAAGGAATTTCCGTCGGGTTAGCCGAGTTAATGTCGAAGTTAGCTATTGTCTCATGAGTAGCCGCGACATCCATATTTATGATTGTCATAAAATAGTAGGCGAAAATTGTAAAGGAAAATGACTAATTTCATAAAACTAATTCAACTTTAAACATTCAAGAACACGAAGAACAATCTGAAGAACAGTTTGAAGAACAATTTGAAGAAATTCAAGAATTGGGAAAAAGATTTGAATACCTTGAAGAGATTTTGAAGATTTGTCAGAAATTTGATGAAGTTTTGTCAGAATCCTTGAAGATCTTCGAGAAGTTTGTCAGAAATTTGAGGAAGGGTTGAAGGTTGTCAGAGCGTCTCTCTCTACTTTCTCTTTCTAGCAATTTGAAGAATTGAGGGAATTAATGAGAGTTAGGTGAGAGGGAATTGTTCCAACAACCCTATTTATTGCAGCAATAAAGGCTCAGACATCGAACCTAAACATCCCTTGAACGAAAAGTGGAATCCCAAACTTAAACCGGGGGGTCGATAAGTCGGACCCCCAATGAGGGGGCAAACGTCGAAGATTTGTCTAAGTGTTCTTATCTATGTCCGTGAAGTCGACTAGTCGGACCCTCAATGAAGGGGAAATATTGAAAAAAATTTTAAGTACCAGACCTTGATTGTGACTGGGGAGTCGATAAGTCGGACCCCCAAGATGGGAGAAAATGTCAATAAATTCTCTAAGTTATTAAATTTTCTATTGAAGCCGTAGGGTCGATAAGTCGGACCCTGAATTACACCCCAGGACAAATAAAAATTATTCCAAGTATGTGGGATGTCCGTATGGTCGATAAGTCGGACTCCCTGATGACCCCAGTTTTGGTGTAGAAATTCTAAGTGTGGGAAAATTTTCCCATTTTCCGTATAATCGAAGACACGGACCTATGTGATCATTCCGCGTCCTAGAAGAACAAGGGGCATGTCAGGAGAAAAATGGTTCCAAGTACTTTCGTCTTTCCGCAACATTGATAAGTCGGACTCCCCTAAGTCCCTCAGTGAAGAATAATAAATCTAAGTATAAATTTATGCCGCGTCTTCAACACACTTGACTTAGTTGTCTGGCGAGTCAACTCATTCATGTTGCGGTATGATACCTTCCCCTGATTCCACGGCTTATAACACGCCATGAAGGAAGACAGATCAACAAAATCGATATCTTGTCCGTGAGGTCTATAAGTCGGACCCGCTTTGATGGCGATCTCGTTTAAAAATGTTTAAGTCCCTGAAGACCCGTATGGTCGACAAGTCGGACCCCCCTTGGGGGCTATCTTGTTCCAGAATATTCTAAGTATTGGGACTTCTGCGGCATCAATAAAGCATGAACCAGGATCCAGCCTCCGAGTCTATATTCCCGCTGCTAAATAATATAGGCGGACAGGGATTTTCCGCGGCATGCTTGAAGCCGCGGCTTGACTGACGTTATTCATTTTTCTCAAAGCATCTCTTACGGTTATTTTGAAAAGGCCATAACTTTTTCATTACAACTCGGAATTCGGCATGTGAACAGTCGATTTAAAGCTTACGAACCCAATTTTCGGGATCCGCCAAAAGATCTGCCAAATGACGCTTTTTGTTTCCGCACAAAGAAAGATACTTCGAGTCATCAGGGTTGCCTTTCTCATATCATCCTTCGTGCGTGGGGCTAAATGTCATGGTATCATCTAACTAACTTATTTATTTATTTAAATTAGTAACGACATATTACCTAAATACCCTTTAACCTTTTGTGTTGACTTTGACTTTCGGTTAATGGGCCTTTTTCTAAATTCCCCATCTTCCTTAAGAGGCCCATAGGCTAGTTACCTCCAAATACCCTAACCTCCCTCCAGCAAAATAACCTCCTGTTTGACCCAACTTCCCACTCTCCCTCATTGCTTGGTTATCCTTCTTCCAAGGCTGGTAACTGCCCATTACTCCCATGAAAATCCACTTCTTCTCAGAAATAACCTCCTTCTTTACCACCATAAATAGAGGCCACCATCAGAAGGGAAGGAGCATCTAAAAATAATCCTCTTAAGTATCCTTACTCATACTCCACTTCATTAGCCTACCGAAATACCAGTAATATCAACCCCAACATCTTCTTGCATTCAGTTTATAATCATCTACTCAATAATCTTATATCAACGTTCTAACTTGAGTGTCGGAGGGGTTTTCCAGGAGATCACCCCCCGGACAAGGCTAACGTGTTGTTTTGCAGGAATTCAAGTCGCTTCCTTCCACGAATCACCGCTCTTGATAACGCTTCTACTAATGGTATTTCAAGTATTTCCCACTTCCTCGTTTCATTACCGAAACAATCATGATTACCGAAGTGCTAATATTCAGTAAACATAGCCCACTACAAAAACGCAATACATTTTGATTGTTTGATTTAGTATTGTTAATATAAATTTTGAGAAAAATGTAAGAAATATAATGCGTCAAAAGTATACATAGTAATATATGTCTCTCTTCATTATTGCATTATATATACTAAAATAATAAGCAAATTAATTTTTAAATTTTTAACCTTATAAAATTTGAATTCTACCAAAACCGTTTATCGCTCAATGTATCTGCATGTTGAACAGAAGTTTAGGGTTCGACTCCTACTAAGGGCAGGTATCAGCCTGAGATTTCTTGATTGCATCCTCCTTACTTTCTTCCTGAGGGAAACAAATATAATTTGTGTGAGATACTAGAAGTATTCTTTTCATTTATAAAATTTGAATTCTTGAATGTGTACTTAATTTTAAAAAAATCATTTTATTAAAGACATTTTACTTCATACATTGTCTTATCCTATTTTGTCTTTATTTGTATTTACATGTTTTCTAGAGTCGAAAATGTTAGTCGCAGCTTTTTTTTCTATATGATTTGCGTATTTTAATCACAAGGCCACATAAATTGATAATTTTATTAAATTAAATTTTCTCAAAAGTTCACCATGACAAGCCATATAAATCTTTTTCCCGCTTTATTTTTTGTTTTCTCTTTCTTTCCCTACATAGAACCATCGTCTCCACGGCTCAAATCAGGATCTCGAGTAATATCTTTTAATGGCGTCGTCGATAAATCAACGTGTAATAGATCCAGAAATATGGCAAGCTTGTGCAGGAATTTTGATCGAGATACCAAAAGTGGATTATTTGGTTTACTACTTTCCGCAAGGACATATTGAACATGCTTCTTCAATCGTTACTGTTCATCTTCTTCAATTCGTTCTGTGCTTTGTCGTGTTGGCTACTCGCTGATCCTGATACTGATCAAGCCTATGCTAAGTTTCTTCTTGAACCTTGGAATAATAGTAAAATGAGTAATTCTGGTTCAAACCTAATTAAAATCGATCAGAAGAGTATCGAGAATGTTCTTTCGTTTAGCAATGTTTTTAAACCTCCATATACGGCACTTAATTTTTATACTATTATCAATGATTGTGCGAATCGCATTTTTCCACGGATAGATTTTGGTCAAAAGATCCGGATGACTGATATTCATGGTGAAAATTGGGAATTCATGCTAGTTCCGGGAGTGCGTTAGAGCATGATGTTTACTACTAATTGGCCTGAATTTGTTAGAATAAAGAAGTTAAAAGCAGGAGATACTATTGTTTTGAAGCTGAAAGAATCAACCAATGAGCATTTTATTGGAATTCGTAGGGATGTAAATTGGAGTACTAAAGCAGGGAGGAATTCGGCTAATGAAGTAGAAATTGCGATTGAGAAAGAAGCGAATAAGGAGAGTTTGTAGGAAAATTTAGATGGTAAAATAATGAATGGATTTATTTGGAAGGAAAGATGAGTGAATATGTAGAATGGATATTGTTCTTCGTAGAAAAAAAATTGATTACATCAATGGGTATTTATAGTGTTGATTTTGGTTACAAGTTCACTAAAATATCTTAGATATTTTTATTTTTTTAATTACTTTTCTAGAATCTTCCATTATATTATCTTAGATATTTTTATTTTTTAATTCTTTAGTTTAGATATTTTTATATTTAATTAAAATCCTAGATTTTTCTAGATTATTTTAACATTCTCCCTAATCTGAAAAATCTTGAACTCTAAGTTGTCTTCTAAACTCAATAAATCTATTAGTTGATATGGGTTTTGCGAAAATGTCTGCGAGCTGCTCCCCCGTCTTGTAGAATTGTAGTTCGATCTCTTTCTTATCTACTAACTCACGAATGTAGTGATGTCGTATCTCGATGTGTTTTGATCTGCTATGAAACACTGGATTCTTCGTCATTGCTATTGTTGACATGTTGTCGCGGAACATTGTAGTTGGTGTCTCTTGTTTATGTTGTAGATTGATTAATATCCTTCTGAGCCAGACTGCTTCACGTGCTGCACTTGTTGCTGCAATGTACTCTGCTTCTGCTGATGATAAAGCTATTGTCGCCTGTTTTTTTGATGACCATGAGACCACCTTGTTTCCAAGTTGAAATACGTACCCGCTTGTACTTTTTCTATCATCCACGCTTCCAGCCCAGTCGCTAACGGTGTATCCTGTGAGCTTAAAATCTTTTTCAGTTTCATTCATGATTCCATAGCTTTTTGTTCCCTTAATGTATCTGAGAATCCTATTTGCTGTTGTTAGATGATCCTTGCTCGGTTCACTCATGAACCTGGATATGATGCTGACAGCGTTGACTATATCTGGTCTTGCATGTGTGAGATAGATAAGAGAGCCGACCAAGCTTCGATACATTGCTCCGTCGACTTTTGGTTTGCCATCGTACTTTGATAATTTCTCATTGATTGCCATTGGTGTAGCCAGCGGTTTACATTCACCCATGCTGAATTTCTTGAGAAGGTCTTCTGCATATTTCTCTTGTGATAGAAATATTCTTTTTGGGCTTTGTTTGATTTGTATGCCAAGGAAGTATTTCATTGTATCAAGGTCTGTCATCTCGTACTCCTTCATCATAGCCTTTTTAAATTCTTCGATCATTGTTGGGTGTGTGCCTGTATAGATTAGATCATCCATGTACAGGCATAAAATGAGAATGTTGTTACCTTGTGTCTTGATATATAGTGAAGGTTCACTCGGACTCTTGATGAAACCATGCTGGAGAAGATAATTGTCGATGTTGCTGTTCCACGCTCGGGGTGCTTATTTGAGTCCGTACAGAGCTTTTCGAAGGCGGTATACTTTGTCTTCTTGGCCTTTGATGACATATCCCTGCGGTTGCTCGACGTACACTTCTTCTTCGAGTTCTCCATTTAGAAATGTTGATTTGACATCGAGCTGAAAGACTGGTAGCTGATGTTGTGCTGCTAATGCCAGGACTGTTCTGATTGTCTCCATGCAGACAACTGGTGCCCTCCAAGGTGTAGGAAATGGCAATCTCTGCATCTTGCCATATATACAGCCTTCGCAAATTTTTCTTTCATTTTTTATTGATGGTAGTCCAATTACCATTTCTTTTTGTTTTAATAGTTTTAGGCTGTTAAAATTTAGATGTCCGAATCACAAATGCGATAAGGTGGATTCATCATTTATTGAGCTTAAAGCCAATTTTTCTTCAAATGGCGATTTTAATGGGAATATTCTGTTAGGAGTCATTTCAACAGTTGTTATTATCTGACCTTTAATTTTATCATAGATTTGACATTTGTTATTCTCAAATTTAACCATATATCCTTTTTTAATTAATTGGCCTACGCTTAATAAATTTTGTGCAAGTCCGGGAACATAAAAAACTTCATGAATTAATTTTGATGAGCCATTTTTTGTTTTAACGGCGATTGTTCCTTTTCCGGCGACATCTTCTTTTTTACCGTCGCCAAGTGTGATGTGGGTTTTAACATTTTCGTCAAGAGTGACAAAATAATTTTTATTGTCAGTCATGTGATTTGAACAACCACTATCAATATACCATATGTCACTTACTTTTTCTTGTGCATTTAATCCAGTGTAAAATATTTGCTCTCCGGAATTATTGTTTTCGAAATAGTTTGCTTCTTATTTTTGTCGATACCAACAATCTTTTCCTAGGTGAGTGTGTTTTTTACACCTCTTATATTTGTACCGACAATCATTAGTATTGTAGTTAGTTTTCTTACATAATTTACAATAAAGGTCAGTTTGATTATTTAATCGACTCCTTTGATTTTTAAAATTTCCTCTCCCCTTGCTACAATTAGTTGATGTTTGTCCTTTATCATAATTTTTACAATGACTATTTTTATTTTCACCATTAGAATATTTTAATTTAGCTTGAAAAGTTTGTTCTAGTGGTTCTTCGTTAAATCTTTTTAATCTATCTTCATGTGCAAGTAGTGATCCTATTAGTTCGGGTATACTTAATTAAGATAAATTTTTCAGTTAAATTCTTCTATTGTTGTCGCAATAATGTTATATTTTTGTGATAGACTCCTTAATATTTTTCGAATCACATTTTCATCTTCTATTTTACCACCATTTGATCTTATTTATAAACTATATTAGTGAATTGGTCAAAAAATGAATGTATTGTTTCATTTTCTGCCATTAATAAATTATCAAATTTTCTCCATAGTGATTGGAGTTTAAAAAGAATTACCTCTTCGGAACCTCTGTGTTTTGTCTCCAGGATCCTCCAAGCCTCCGTAGCTGTTTTTGTAAGTATGATCGTTGTAAGTATTGCCTCGTCGACTCCACAATATAATAGGGATAGGGCATAGTTATCCCTTATCCTATTTTGTTTATATTGTTTTATTTTTGTTTCATCCCAAGATGACTCTTTAGTGTTATCTTTGGGTGGTTGTTCGTAACCTTCTTGTACTAATTCCCATAAATCTTGGGAGATAAATATTGACCTCATTTGCATAGCCCATTGTTCATATTTTTCTCCCTTAAATGTGGGAACCTAACTAACTTGGGGGTAATTAGTGGTTAAGGTCATTTTTTATTTTGTGGTTAGAGGTTTATTTTATTGTGGAGTATGTTGGTTAATGTGTTTAGGTTGTTTGGAGGTCTTGGTTTTAATTAGCTCTTGATACCAAATGTAGGAAAATTTAGATGGTAAAATCGTGAATGGATTTATTTGGAGAGGAAGATAAGTGAATATGTAGAATGGATATTGTTCTTCATTGCAAAAAAATTGATTACATCAATGGGTATTTATAGTGTTGAGTTTGGTTACAAGTTTACTAAAATATCTTAGATATTTTTATTTTTTTTAATTACTTTTCTAGGATCTTCCATTATATTATCTTAGATATTTTTATTTTTTAATTCTTTAATTTAGATATTTTTATATTTAATTAAAATCCTAGATTTTTCAAGATTATTTTAACAGAGTTTTGAGGCTGTATATTATCCTACACCAGGATTGCCAGAGTTTGTTGTGGCCGCGGAAAAATTTGAGGTGAGGCTGCTCGGGATATTGGATGGAGACGTGAAATGAAGGTGAAGATTGGTAATGAGTCCGGAGGTGAGCCAAGAAAGTATTGGTATCACGGAAAAGTTTTGGATGTCAATCATGATCATTAGTCTTGGCCGGATTCTTTGTGGCGAATGCTTCAGGTATATTTGAATTCATGTCAAGAGTTGAAATCTTGGTTTATGTTAAGTGTCTTAGTGATTAAGGTAAAAATTGAATAATTTTTTAGGGGAATTTAGAATTTTTTAAATGTTATTAAGAGCTTCCATTGCACTTAGACTTGCAAGTAAATTTCAGGTAGTATATTGTAGCACCCTTTCAATAATATTCTGCTTGCTAGAATTGACAAAAAGTGTTGAATCTGGATACTAATTTGCTCAATTCCCAAGTTGAATGGAACGTAAGACCTGAAGTTCTTGCGAAGATGCGGATCATTCAGAAGAACATGAGTCCCTGGGAACTGGAAGTGGAGCCTAGTGATGAGCCTGATGTGCCAAATATGTATATAATGAATAGCGACATACCAAAACTCAATTCTTTTGTTTATTACTTTTCGCAAGGCCATAGATCGAAAATGTGCGAGCAGTATTATTACATCTAGTACGCTATGGTTTTGTCTTTTGTTAGATTATGTATAGCAGTTACATGTATTACGGTTATTTAGCATAAGTAAGTATTATAGCAGTTACCAGAAGCAGTAGCTTATTAGAAGCAATTACTTCAAGCAGTTTTTTCGAACTCTTAGTATAAATAAACACCATTACAATTGAATGATAACAACACAGAGAATTATTAGTCCAATATTAGGATTAAACCAGAAATCATAGTATCAGAGCAGCAACGATTCTAAGTCGTTTTTGTAGCCTCATCACATACCGATTAACCTACCTTTAACACAAAAATAACCCAGAAATGGCTGATGAATCAAGGACTGTCATTGCACCAGATCAACCAGTCATAATGGGGCAGTTGTTGCAACTGTTCAAACAGTTAAACACAAACACACTACCCACAGAAAACACGACTAGCACCCACACTCTCACAATATCAGAGAAATTAACCAACCAAAACTACACAAAATGGTCCAGGCTGATGCACTTAGCCATTAGTGGACGAGATCGTCTCAGTCACATCATCGACGACCCACCATCCACAAACGACCAAACGTACAACCAATGGACCAGATGTGATTCGATTGTTATCACATGGATTTTGGAGAATATAGATTCTTATCTAGTGAACCAGTATCTTGATTTCCCAACAGCCAAAGCATTGTCGCAAGGGATTGAGACACTTTACAGTAGTGGGAGAGACGGCCTGCAAATATTCGATTTAATAGTCAAAGCCAACAAAATCCAACAAGGAACAAACACAATTGAGACATATTACGGCAAGTTACTCATGATATGGAAAGAAATCGACAGGAGGCAACCAAACCCTATGAAAGATCCAGACGATATCATCGTTTATAATCAACTAATTCAAAAAAATCGATTGTACCAGTTCTTAGCAGGAATTCATCAAACATTTGACAAAGATAGGCGCGACCTCTTACTTTTAGATCCACTCCCAACAGTAGAGGAGGCCTATGCAAGTATAAGGAGAGAAATATTGAGGTGTGGAATCATGAAGACGGAGCTCTCATCAGATCCGGATCATAGGGCTCCAGTGGAGTTTTCTCGGCTAGAGGAAGGACTTACCGGCGAGAGGATGAAAAAACTCACCTAAAATGTACCCACTGTGGAGGTATAAGGCATACAAAAACGAGTGCTTTAAACTCGTAGGGTACCCAGAGTGGTGGCCAGACACAAAGAAAAAAGGGGAAAAGAAGCCGGCACGATTTTCCGATCAGCACCGGACCGGTAGAGCAGCAGTAGGTTGGGGTATGGAAGAACCCCCATTCATGGAGGAAAGGGAAAACCAAGGAGGAGCCATGCAAGTCACAAGTATCAGAGAAGGAAAGGGAAGCAACAGACACGAGGAAGAAGATGGAAACGACGCTCCCCCACAGAAACACAAATCAGGTCTAGGGTTAAAGGGAGTGGGGAGTGAAGACAAGTGGCCTAAACCCTTTATAAAGGGGGAAGGGTCACGTGCCTCACAAGCCACAAATCCTCCCATTCAATTTTCGACTCTTTTAATAATTTATCTTATCTCGAAGGAAATTGAATTTTTGATTGTGGTGCCACAGATACAATGTCTTTTGACCTGAATGATTTTTTGACTCATGACAAACCTAGGAAAGACATCATTAAAACTGCGAGTGGGGAAGGGATTAAAGTGAGCGGAGCCGGAACTATTTCTTTCACAAAAAATCTCACTTTAAAAAATTGTTTATTTGTACCTGACCTGTCACATAAATTATTGTCAGTGAGTCAACTTACGAGAGATCTTGATTGTACAGTTCTCATGAAACCCGAGTGTTGTATTGCAGGATGCTCAGACAGGAAAAATTATTGGGCGTGGTATTGAGAGAGATGGACTGTATTACTTGGAAGAAGAGACTCAAAAAGGCAAAGCGACACTTGTTTGCGGGCCAGAGGAAAGACAATTATGGCATCGACGTCTGGGACATCCTTTTATAGGGTATCTAGAAAAACTTTTTCCCAATTTTATAGGGTTAGAACCTGAGTTTAAGTGTGAAACATATATTCTTGCAAAGAGTCACAAACACTCGTATTCTAATAGTTTGAATAAAGTTGATGTTCCCTTTATGCTTGTTCATTCTGATGTTTGGGGCCATGCTCCAGTCGTAGGACTACATAGTTTTTCGTACTTTGTTACATTTATTGATGATTGTACCCGCATGAGTTGGATTTACTTCCTTAGACAGAAATCTGAAGTCTTTCATGTGTTTGTTGAGTTCTATAATATGATTTGTACCCAATTTCAAAACCAACCCCGCATGCTCCGAACTGACAATGGTAGAGAATACATCAATTCTAACATGGACCTATTCTTTAAACAAAAAGGCCTCATACATCAAACATCTTGTCCTAACACACCCCAACCAAACGGAGTGGCAGAACGGAAGAATCGCACACTTCTTGAGATGACCCGTGCTATTATGCTTGACTCTCGTGTTCCCACTCATCTTTGGCCGGAAGCCATCGCTACTGCCAATTACCTTACCAATAGACTTCCCACAAAGAGTCTCCAATACCATACCCTCCAAACCCATTTCCCTATACCCTCTACGCATATTCTACCTCCTCGTATATTTGGGTGCATAGTATTCGTTCATTTTCCAGCAAGGGTACAAAACAAATTTGAACTGAGAGCAGTGAAATGTGTTCTTATTGGATATGGTCGCAATCAAAAGGGTTATCGGTGCTATGATCCCTCGACTAGAAAAGTCTATACCACCATGGATTGCGAGTTCATCGAGAATGAGTACTACTATCACCATCTTCGCCGTCAGGGGAAGAAGTATCATGACGACGACGATCCCAGTTGGCTAGTTAGTCCCTGGTTGCCCAACCTTGACCCAAAAGATCAAGTTGACAATGCTACAGAGTCACCTCACCAAGATATTATGTGCACTCCTCTACCACTACCAATCCTGTCTGACCATCAGGTAAGTCATACAGCTCTTGATAACATTGTTTCAGCAAGCACTAACAGTGATAATGTGATAGTTGACACTTTGATCGAGGAAATTGCCATAGGCAACACTAATAGTGATGATGTTCATGTTGATGCTTTTACTGAGGAAGTTGCCACAGATACAATTGAAACAAGGGGTCATGATGCATCATATATGTTACCTCCTCGCTCCACTCGAGGGGTTCCTCCAAGAAGATATGATCCTGAGTATGAAGCACAACGTTCGAGATATCCCATTGAGAAGTCGTCCGGATCAGGAAATTTGTCACAGAGTGCCTTAGCATTTAAGGTAACTTTAGATACAACCAAGAGCCCAACCACAGTCGAAGAAGCCCTAATGTCTACACATTGGAGAAAGGCTATGGAGGAAGAGATTAGCGCTCTTAAGAAGAATGGCACATAGGAAAAATGCATCTTACCGAATAAAAAGAAAGTCGTCGGATGTAGATGGGTGTTCACGATCAAGTACAAGTCAGATGGCACGATTGAAAGGTACAAAGCTCGACTGGTGGCGAAAGGGTACACTCAGACGTATGGAGTTGATTACTCAGAAACCTTCTCTCCAGTTGCTAAGCTTGATACAATTCGAGTTCTGTTCAACATTGCAGCAAACTTAGACTGGCCCCTTCAACAATTTGATGTGAAAAATGTATTTCTGCATAGAGAGCTACAGGAGGAAGTGTACATGGAAGCCCCACCAGGGTTTACATCAGAGTTCTCAGAGAATGAGGGGTGCAGATTGAGGAAGGCTTTGTATAGATTGAAATAATCCCCTAGAGCGTGTTTTGGAAGATTTACCTCTGCAATGAAGAAATTTAGTTACAGGCAAAGCAATTCAGATCACACCTTGTTTCTTAAACGAAGAGGAGGCAGAACAACATGCCTGATAATTTATGTCGATAACATGATCATTACCGGGGATGATAGAGACGAAATTGCAAATCTGAAGGGAAAACTATTTCAAGAATTTGAGATGAAAGACCTGGGTAGGCTGAAGTACTTTCTGGGGATTGAAGTTCTTAGATCAAACAAAGGAATTTTCATATACCAAAGGAAGTATGTTTTAGACCTGTTAAGTGAAACAGGGATGCTGGACTGCAAGCCCATCGAGACACCAATGATAATGAACCATGGACTATAGATGATTGAAGGAGGGAAATTAGCTGATCGGATGCAGCATCAACGCATGGTAGGGAAACTAATCTACTTAGCTCACACAAGGCTTGATATTGCATATGCAGTAGGAGTAGTCAGCCGATTCATGCACAGACCACAGGTTCAGCATATGGACGCAATTCATCGAATTCTCAGGTACCTCAAAGGATGCCCTGGAAAGGAAATTTTATATCAAAAGAATGGTCATCTTAATCTTGTGACATATACAGATGGAGACTAGGCAGGTGATAGAGATGATAGAAAGTCAACTTCAGGCTACTTTACTCTGGTGGGAGGAAATCTAGTCACCTGGAGGAGTAAGAAACAAAAGGTGGTTGCTATGTCTAGTGCAGAAGCTGAGTTCAAGGGTGTAGCAAAAGGAATCACAGAAGTCCTGTAGCTGAGAAAGTTACTAACTGACTGGAATTCCCTCCTAAAAGGAGTTGCGAGCTATACTGTGATAATCAAGCGGCTATCAACATTTCAGAAAATCCAGTTCAACATGATCGCACCAAACATGTAGAAGTCGACAGGCATTTCATAAAGGAGAAATTAGAAGCCCAAATAATCAAGCTTCCACATGTTAAGTCCAAGGATCAACTAGCAGACATTCTTACAAAGACAGTTGGAACTCAGTTCTTTGAAGAGGTTTTATGCAAGTTGGGTGTTGGTGACCCTACGACCCAACTTGAGGGGGGGTGTTAGATTATGTATAGCAGTTACATGTATTACGGTTATTTAGCATAAGTAAGTATTATAGCAGTTACCAAAAGCAGTTGCTTATTAGAAGCAGTTACTTCAAGCAGTTTCTTTGAACTCTTGTATAAATAAACACCATTACAATTGAATGATAACAACACAGAGAATTATTAATCCAATATTAGGATTAAACCAGTAATCAATTAAACCAGAAATCATCTTTGTCATGTGCTTAATGTTTGCTCATCCACAAACTGATCAAGTTTTTGTTAAGTTTCTTCTTGACCCAATCTCAATCTCAATCTCAATCCCAAACCCAAACCCGATCTCATTCCCAGACCCGAACCCGTTCTTAAACACAAACCCGAATCAAATCTTAATAAACCCGTTCACAATCCCAAACGATGATTTTGTTTCGTTTATTTAGGTTTTGACGAAGACAGCTGTTAGTAAAAATTTATCGCCGTTCCGAAGACGTTAAGAGAATACATTTTTTTCACTTTTACCTCAAACATTATCAAATGGAATCTTATTGTTCATTGATATTCATGGTAAAATCTGGGAAATTATGTTTGAATTAAAAAAGTATTGTAGCAATACTTCGTTCCCTGCGCTCACTCATTGTTGGATTGATTTTGTTAGAGCAAAAAAAACTTAACACCAGGAGATTCTATTGTTTTCATGCTTAAAAAGTCAACCCTTCAGTATTATATTGGAATTCGTAGGGCTGTTGTTAATACAAGAATTCTCCCTGAAGATGTAGAAGATGCGATTCAGAAAGCACGGGAGATATGAAGAGTTTTGAGGTTGTTTATTATCTAAATTTGTGCTTGCCGGAGTTTGTTGTGCCCAAAGATAAAGTGGATGCTGCTTTGCATGTTCCTTGGAGACGTGAAATGCCGGTAATGATTGCGTATGATACGACAATAGCGAGGCCGAGAAAGTGTTGGCATAGTGGAAGACTTTTGAATGACATCGATCCTAAAAATGATATGATTAATTTGCCCGATTATAGGTGGCGGCTGCTTCAGGTATATTATTTATTTTTAGTAAGGTTTGAATTTAGGTTGACAAAGAAAAATCATTACCCCAAAGCCGCATCCAGGGTGGGGTTTGATATACCGCAACCTTATCCTTTATTAATAGTAAAACTAATTAATAAAGAGGTAACATGTTAGAAGTATATTATTAGTCGAAATAGTATCATACAATCTTTATTTATTTTTTTTACGTTGAAGTATTTTGCTAATTAATAAAGTTTTTTCATTAAAATTTTAATTTCGGAAATATTTCATAAAGCAATGAAAGATACATGATAATTAAAAATTATTTTGAGAATGACATAAAATCATTATGAGAATGTTATTGGAAGATTATCCAAATATGTCTTAAAGAGCTTTAATTAATACTAATGTAAACAACCAAATTTTTTCATTTAAAGCATTATATATACTAAAATTCTGAATCTATTTTATAAGAAATATTTTAATTTTATACTTATAATTTGTTTTTGCATCTCTGTTTAAAATTTATAATTATATGTACTTTTATACTAACAACTTTGTGCAATTGCACGAGTTATACTAGTAGTATATATATTTGTTATATTAGAATAGCATTAGTCAATTTTGTTTAATTTTAATTGTATTAGTATAGTGTACTATAGTCGCATAAGGTTTATCAAGCTAATTAAAATGAAATAATAAATTTTAATTCATAATTGATTAAATATTATTTGATATAAACGTCAAAAAATTAACTTTTAATGGAAAACTGAAGAAAAAGAGTCATAAATATTTGTTCCTATCAAAAAATGGTCAGAGAACACTAAGAATTTTTCCGACCCGAATATGTTAGGAAAAATAGACGGAAAATATTTTCCTATCAAAATATGGTCGAAAAAACATTTAAGAAATGAGGGCCGGTAATTCCCATCTCTTTTCCATTTTAAATTTCTCAAAAATCCCGACTATGATTGTGTTAGTTTGAAAAAGTTCGACTATTTGATTGTGCAAAAGGAAAATTAGTCGGAATTTCCAACAAACATGGTTTTGGTCGAAAATTCTGACGATCACAAAGTGCTAGTAAATTTAGTCCAAAATTTTCAACTGTCTAATTTAGTCGGTGTTCCAATATTAATTTAGTGTGTGTTAATGATAAAACTAATTAATAAAGAGGTTGTTTTCGATGTATTGACCTTATTTCGACTATTTTCCTACTAAAATGAAATTCCGACCATTTTGAACCGACTATCGAAAAATAATCGGAAATTAGTTGGTATAGCTCTATACTGACCGATTTCCGACTGTTTTGGGCAGTCGGAAAGTTGTTGTGTTTAAGGGGAGTGGATATAAAATGCAGTAAACTTCTTTGACCGCTTCTTCCCTTACTTCTTATTAACTTTCATAATATTCCCTTTCTCTTGTTTTACACATATAAAAAAAAAATTTAAACATAAATTTGTTTTATAAAATTACTTTCATATGATCCCATAAAAATATTTAATAATAACCTGGGAAATTTGCAAAGAAACACCTTTTAAAACCCCTTTTTTGTAAAAAAACACCTTTTATAATTTTTTTGTAAAAAAACACCTTTTAAAAGACTTTTTTTTAAAAAAAAAACACCTTAAATCAGTTTCCGATGACTTTTGTCAACTTTCCGGCGTTGACTATGCCAGTCAACGCCGGAAAGTTGACAAAAGTCACCGGAAACTGATTTAAGGTGTTTTTTTTTAAAAAAAAGTCTCTTAAAAGGTGTTTTTTTACAAAAAAAATTATAAAAGGTATTTGTTTACAAAAAATGGGTTTTAAAAGTTGTTTCTTTTAAATAATAAAAAAAAAAATTTAATTATTTTTTTTTTATTTTTGTTTTTATTATTATTATTATTATTAATTTTTTTAAAAAAAAATTTTTTTTATATAATAATAAAAATAAAAATTTTTTTCAAAAAATAATATTAATAATAAAAATAAAAATAAAAATAAAAACAAAAATTATAAAAAAAGTTAAAAAAAATTAAAAAAAATTAATAATAATAAAAAAAATAAAAGTATAAAAAAATATAAAATAACAATAATAATAATTAAAAAAATAATAATAATAATAAAATTAAAATTAAAATTAAAATAAAAAAAAAAAATTTAAAAAAAAAAGAAAAATTATTCTTTTTTTTAAAAAAAATATTTTTTAAATTTATATTTATTTTTAATTTTATTATTATTATTATTATTAATTATTATTATTGTTATTTTATATTTTTTTATACTTTTTATTTTTTTTATTATTATTAATTTTTTTTAATTTTTTTTAACTATTTTTAAAATTTTTGTTTTCATTTTTATTTTTATTTTTATTATTAATATTATTTTTTTAAAAAATTTGTATTTTTATTATTATATAAAAAAAAATTTTTTAAAAATTAAAAAAAATTAACAATAATAACAATAATAATAATAATAATAATAATAATAATAATAATAATAATAATAATAATAATAAAAACAAAATAAAAAAAATAATAATTTTAAAAAAAAAATTTTTTTGTAAAGAAACACCTTTTATAATTTTTTTTTTGTAAAAAAGCACCTTTTAAGAGACTTTTTTTAAAAAAAAACACCTTAAATCAGATGCCGGTGACTTTTGTCAACTTTCCGGCGTTGACTGGTTTTGCTTCACCCCACCAACAACAACCACACCTGCTTCACCACTTCCACGCACTTCACTACGTCTTGGTTTTGCTGGTTTTTCTAACCCTTCCTCAGTTCCTACAACTTTTTTAGACCCTGTCCTCAACAAACTTCAGCATCTTCAGTCCTTGTTTTACTCCTTCCAAGATGAAGTTCGTGTCACTCTTGCATCCATCACTGATCATCTCACTCAAATGGAGGCACGTCTAGGTGCTAAGCTTGATACAAAGGAGGTGCAGACCGAATTCGTGGACGAAGAAGAGCCTGCTGTCTGATCCCTCTCTTTATTAAGTTTTTCTTTTGTTGGTCCATCTATCAAACAAACAATTTATTTTGGTTTTTAATGTACCTAGTTGGGTATAAAGTTGTATTTTGATAGCTTTAAACATTGTTGCTCCTTCATTTTGCTATGGTCTGTGACATTGACTCATTGCATACTTTTGATTGCATTTCTTAGTACTTACTTTACTTTGCTGCTTCTTGCTTACCTTCTTTTACTATACATACATTGTTAGTGTTGTGGTTTGAATGTTCCTCTCCTTTTTAATTGATGTCAAAAGGGAGAATAATTTCACAAACTTAAGAGGCATGCTTGTATATGACATAGTTCCTAATTCTTCTTTAATGTTTTGCCTAAGCCTAAGAACCCAAGGAAAGTAGTGTATATGCTCTGATAATATGCTCTAATACAATTATGCTATAGTTTAGAAAATTAATGTCAGTTACTGTTTCGAATTGGTTAATTAGTTTGTCCCTATAGTCGTTTGCACTTAGTATCTTAGTAATTTATGTTAATTGTTTTTTGTATTATTTAAAAAATATATGTTTTGTTTTTTGTTTTAATAATTATGAATACTAGAGTAATCTGTTTTATTATATGTGCTTGGTAAATTATATTGTAATGAATTAATTTGTTAAGTTGTATGTAGAGTTGCATTAATATCTGGTATGCTCTATGACATTAGATTTACTCTATTTTATTTAAGTTTGTTTATAAGTTTGTCATCATCAAAAAGGGAGAATTTGTTGGCCCTTTTAGGTTTTGATGATGACTATACTTATCATAAACAAATGTGTTTTAGAGATTGTATGCAAGACGATATCCAGTCTTGATCAAGATTATTGATAGTGCCGATGACTTAATCCATGAACGTTGTACGTGTCAAATATATCCAAGGAAGTTAGATAAGGAAGATCACTTAGGATGTCAAATGTAGACATGAGGTCTACTGTTCCCAAGTTTGATGATCTGACGATACTTGTTGATGGAGATAGTGCTTTGTTCCCAAGATACAAGTCTGGAGAATTATCGTCAGCTGAAAATTACGCAGAATATATTTTTCTGATTTTTAGTTGATGTATTGGTTAAAATTAATTAGTTGCACTATTTATTTAATAAGTTAGTTGGCAAAATATTTTTATAACCATCTTAAAATTAACCGTACACTTTCTAAAAGTGGAGAAAACTTCTTATTTTTCTCCACAAAAATAGACTTGCAATATGGGTTTAATTAAGAAATAACCACTTTGCCTATTTTTTGGAAAATTAACCGTGGCTCTTTTACTTGCAAATCTAGCTTCCACTTATTCCTCCTTAATTTTAGGATTAAGGATGTAGTGGGTACACTACTGGAAAAAAACGTATCTGCTGCGTGTCATTTGCTACGGTTTTCCTGAGACGCAGCATTAAATAGAAAAAACATAAAAAAGCAAAAAAAAAAAAAATATAATACAAATGTTGCGGTTCAACTGATGCCCGCAGCATATAAGCACTTATATGCTGTGGTTTTTAAGCTCTTTTTGGACTTTCGCGTCTAAAGTAACTCAAACTTGGTTTGTTTTGCACGAAACATGGCACACAACACTTTTTGGTATATATTATTGTATTGAAGTGGTTAGAATTGAAAATAATAGTCATGCTAGAAATTACGTGCTAAGTTGTGATTTAATGGGTTTTTAAGCTTTTTTTGGACTTTCGCGCATAAATTAGCTCAAACTTGGTTTTGTTTTGCACGAAACTTGGCACACAACACTATTTAGTGTATATTATTGTGTTGAAGTGGTTAGAATTGAAAATAATAGTCATATGCTAGAAATTACGTGCTAAGTTGTGATTTTATGGGTTTTTAAGCTTTTTTTAAACTTCTACGCATAAAGTAGCTCAAACTTGGTTTGTTTTGCACGAAACTTGGCACACAACACTATTTGGTATATATTATTGTGCTGAAGTTTCTATAATTAAAAATAATAGTCATATGTTAGAAATTACGTGCTAAGTTGTGATTTTATGAGTTTTTAAGCTTTTTTTGAACTTCTGCGCATAAAATAGCTCAAACTTGGTTTGTTTTGCACGAATTTTGGCACACAACACTATTTCGTATATATTATTGTGTTGAAGTTTCTATAATTGAAAATAATAGTCATATGCTAGAAATTACGTGCTAAGTTGTGATTTTATGGGTTTTTAAGCTTTTTGGACTTTCGCGCATAAAGTAGCTCAAACATAGTTTGTTTTGCACGAAACTTGGAACACAATATTATTTGGTATATATTATTTTGTTGAAGTGGTTTGAATTGAAAATAATAGTCATATGCTAGAAATTACGTGCTAAGTTGCGATTTTATGGGTTTTAAAGCTTTTTTTGGACTTTCGCGCATAAAGTAGCTCAAACTTGGTTTGTTTTGCACGAAACTTGGCACATAACACTATTTGGTATATATTATTGTGTTGAAGTGGTTAGAATTGAAAATAATAGTCATATGCTAAAAATTATGTGCTAAGTTGCGATTTTATGGGTTTTTAAACTTTTTTGGCACTAACATCTATTTTCTCATAGTGCTTTCGACAAGCTGATACTACCGTTGAATGCGACTACTACTAGGGGTGTTTAAAACCGGATACCAGGTCGACCCGGTTCCGAAAAATCGGGTACTCGGTTTTCCAGATACTTAAAATCTTGTTCCGGATCCAACCCGGTTTTAAACCGGATCAGATACCGGATACTCGGTTTTGTTAAATTTTTTTTTTCCTTATTTCTTTTAACATTTTTTTAATATATAATTCAAATACTAAATCTCTATAAATACTTAACTTAATTAGTCATAAACTATTGAAATACAACCATTAGTTAATTGAAATACAACCATAATTTCATAAACTCATAATTCCATAAACTAAAAGCAAGCGATTAAAATTTATAAGTTGAAACTTCAACCTCCATTAATAATCTTCAACGACGTCAAGAGTTCAGTAACATTGACGAGCTTGCACAAGAAAAGCACCAAGATTATTTTAAAGAACATTGCAACACTTTGTTCACCAATAATTATACAATAAAAGAAATCCTACCAAACTGCAAAAAGATAAGACATCCAAAAGTCAGAAAAGAGAATGAGTGAGCAGCTTACACTTGATACATTTTTAAGCCTTTGAGCTTCATCAATCACACTATAATGCCATTGAAATTGCGTGAGAAAATTCTGGTCAATAAGTGCGATATCATATGTTGTCAAGAGCACGTCAAATGGCAACATAGATACCTGCATTATTCAAGCTCTAAACTCAACCATCATAACAAAGAACTAAATAAGTGTATATACTGTATTAAAAGTTATAAGATGTTCGATAAACATAGCTTGTAAAAAGACTCGTCACCATTCCAGCTGTACAAAAAACATAACATAACAAAACATACATCAGAATGTGAAGATTGTGCTTGAACGTGCTCATACATTGTCCTCCTTAGTAAACGCTTAGTAAACAGAGTAATAGGCTTATGGCAGTTATATCATATAAGCATGAATCATTACCAATTTACCATCATCAGTTCATCATCAGTTCATTCATGACCTTTCAGCTAAGATGGTCACAAGTCACAAGTCACAAGTCACAAGTGTTTGCAACTATATTCACCCCAGATTCCACAGAGATATGGCAGTTATATCATATAAACATGAATCATTATCAATTTACCATCATCAGTTCATCACAATTCACAATCAATTACCAATCTAGTGAATCTACCATCATCAATTCATCATATACAAGCAGAATTTTGTTATATATAATCTACCATCATCATATACATCAAAAACATTGAACAAGTTGAACAAATATCAGAATCAAATATCAAAGATAAATGGCAAAATAAAAATGATAAATAGCTACCGAAAATCTAAATGGTGGTGGGTAAGAATCCATGTAGATCTTCAATAAGTACCGAAAACGGCTAAATAAATCTGTGACAAAATCGAAAAAATCAAAAAAAATTAAATAAGTACCAAATAACTCACCCAATGGTTAAATCTGTGACAAATATCAGAAATAGGTGATGAACTAAAAATGCGAAAATGGTGATGAACTAAAAATAAGTACCAAAAAATTAAATCTGTGACAAATATCAGAAAATGCGAAAATGGCTAAATAAACTTACCCAATTAAATAACTGAAGAATTGAAGAAGAAGAAGATGACGTCTCAACGTGAATGGTGAAGAAGAAGCAAGATGACGGCGTGAAGAACTTAAGATTGAAGAAGATGACGGCGTGAAGAAAAATGAAGAAGAAGAACTGAAGCAGCAGCCAGCAAGAATGAGTTAATGATGGGATAGGCCCACGGTAGATTTAGGGTTTTTACTTTTTAGAATAAATTTTAAAAAAATTACAAACCGGATACCGAGTACCCGGAATTCCAAAATTCGCGATTCGTATCCGACTCGAATACCCGGTTTTAAAACCGGGTACCCGACCCGAATTATCCGAATTTGGTAAACCTGGTAATTTACCCGTTTTTAAAAATCGGATACTGGGTTTTGCGGATCAGGTTTTTCAAACCGGATATTTTTTAACACCCCTAGCTACTACACTCTCAAATACATGGACGATATCTTACAATCCGTTAAGGAGGTTGGAGTCGAAAACATTGACGTCGTAAGTATTTGTTACGTTCTTAAATTATAATATTATATACTCCCTCTTATTCACCACTAAAGTCCTATATTGGTTTTGCACGGATATTAAGAAATGCATTGGAGACCACAACAAATGTAAGGAATATATGTAATTAGATAAAGTAAACCAAAAGTTAGGGTTATTTACTTACTTTAGTAAGGGGTAAAGGGTTATTTATTTACTTTAGTAAGGGTAAAATTGGAAAAAATCATTACTAAAATAGAAAATGAGACATTAATGGTGAACTGACCTAATATAGAAATGGGACATTAGTGCTGAATTGGAGGGAGTATTTACTATTGGTACAATCTAATAATGTTTATGTATCATTTAATTTAATATTATATTATAGGTTTTATACGACATTCCAACGGAAACACGCCCTTTGAGAGATGGAGAAATGCGCCAATTGAAAGACAAGATTATCGCGTATCTTGCTAATTTTTGTTCTTGATTAATAATGTAATTAGTTTAGACTTAGGTCTTTAATTTGTATATGTACATATTATTATATATACGATCGAGAGTTTAAAAAGAGATTATTGGTGATAATTGGTGATTATCATTGGATTATTGGATTAATCATTGTTTACATTGTACATTATTAGATTATTTATTAGTATTAACCGAAAAAAGTAATATATATATATATATATATATATATATATATATATATATATATATATATATATATGTATAAATATATATATATATATATATATATATATATATATATATATATATATATATATATATATATATATATATATATATATATATATACATATATATATATATATATATGTATATATATATATATGTATATATATATATATATACATATACATATATATATATATATATATATATATATATATATATATATATATATATATATATATATATATATATATATATATATATATATATATATATATATATATATACATAGACCTGGAAAAATTTGATCCGACCCGACAAAACCCGAACCCGACCGACCCAAAAGCGACTTAATTTGAAACATGACCGACCTGATAATTACCCGACCGAAAACCGACCCGTTTTGACAGATTTAATATCAATTTTTAGAGTAATTTCAATGTTAGAATTCATTTCAAATAAAATTTTAGTTTTCAAAGTATCTCAACATATTGAGTATATCACTTGAACCCTAAAACTCATCAATAGATCTCAAAAAACACGTATTTAACATCTTTTTAGCCATCGTAATTATTTTTCTTTAAAAACAGGACGTTATAATCATCTTAATTGAATACATGTATCTTGTTAAATCAGTCAAATGAGTTTTTAATTCTTCTACATTTCAGTAAGCAAATCAATATAATTTATACGAACGTTTCGCACGTTTGAATGAGCTTTTCAAAAAACGAATGTCGCTACCCTAAATTATAAAACACGTATCTTATAAGACGAAATAAGTACTTAGTTAGTTGTATATCTTTCCAACATGAAAATTGTGAAGATAATTTTAACGTCATTTCTATCTAACGTTACAATTATAATAAAAAAAATAACTTTTATAAAGCGCGTATCTTACAAGTCTTTCAAAATAAGTATTAATTCCCCTATTTTTCTTGCACTTAAATGAATCTGACATATCAACTATTTTTTGAAAATCGTACATGTAATTTCTCTAATGATTTTTTTTAGACATTTTAATGATTTTTTTTTATGTTGAATTAGTCGATTGGATATTCTAATGTTTTATGGTAACCCGTTGGGTCAATCCGAACCTACCCGAAACCCAGAGTGATCCGACCTGAAACTGACCTGATCCGAAACTGACCCGACCCGAAAATGACCCGACCGAAATTGATCCGACCCAAAACCCGACCGATCGACCGTTTTCCCAGGTCTACATATACATATACATATACATATACATATACATATACATATACATATACATATACATATACATATACATATACATATACATATACATATACATATACATATACATATACATATACATATACATATACATATACATATATATATATATATATATATATATATATATATATATATATATATATATATATATATATATATATATATATATGCTGCGGGCCTCCACAAAACCACAGCATATAGTGCAAAACTATATGTTGTGGTTTTGTGGAAGCTTGCAGCATATAGACTTGCACTATATGTTGCGGTTTTAGGGAGGCCCGCAGCATATGGTTCACTTTTCTACTGCGCTATTAAACCGTAGCATTTACAATAGGCCATCTGCTGCTATCACTAATGCTTGGGGCCAAAACCGCAACATATTATGGCCAAAAAACCGCAGCAAATGAGGTTTTTTCTACTAGTGGAAGTTACTTCTTTTAATAAGCTACGTGAGCTCTTATATAAAAGGAGTTTAGTTTTTTAACCGGTTTTTTTGAGACGTGTCCATACGTGAGATCAAATTAACAAGAAAATATTTTGCTCCAAAAATTGCCAATTAATTTATGATATTTTCTTGTACAACTCTTTAATTTTATCCTTAGAGAATTGAGCCTTTGTAAAGGGTATCTGAGAGAATTGTTGTAACTAGACTTGGGGAAGTCTAGGGGAGAAGAGAGAAGCTTCGAGTGAAGCAAGAGAAGGAGAAGGAGAAGGAGAAGGAGAAGGAGAAAGAGAAGTTGGCCTAGTTGTCTTTATTGTTTTATGTAATTGTAACTAATTGACTAAAACATAGTAAGAGAATTTTGAAATCCCGGGGGGTCGTGGTTTTTCCTTCTATTTAGGCTTAGACGGTTTCCAAGTAAAATTGTGTTGTCTCCTTTTACTTTTTTGCATCAAGTTTAAGTTTTGATTCCGTAATCTAATTCCGCAAAAACAGGGCGAAAATACTTAAACTTATTAAACAACAATTAACCCACCTCTTTTTGTCATTCACCATCTCTAAACGTTTCTACAACGAAAAAAGCTTTTATAATGATATTATAGTCTTTTTGTTATTTAAGAATAAGTTTTGGTTATGGTCTTATATTATTTTTTCAGAAAATATACTATTTCCTAAAAACAAGAATTTCAAAATTTTACTTGAAATTATTAGGTTATTTCTAAAATCATTTTAAAATAGTAAATGAGTATATTTTGACCTATCTTTTACCATATCATCCACATGCATGTTATTGAATATACCTAAACAGTAGATTGAGGTAAATTGTGGTATAATGAAGGATAAGAGTGTAGATTTGTACAAAGGTTAGATTGAATGATAGTTTTACATGATTTGAAAGATACCCTAATTCTTAATACAATTTATATTAGTGAACATGTAACTAACTAATACTCCCTCCTATTCACCTTAAGAGTCCCATTTGACTTTTCACGGATTTTAAGGAGAGTCAAAAGTGGGACCCTAAGGGTAGGAAAGAGAGTGGTATTATGGGTTTTTAATGTAAGGGAGGAAAATTAGTATGAGTAATGAAGGGTATAATTGAAAATAGGATAAAGCTACTAAGGGCATAAAAGTCAAAAACTCATACCAAAAATATAAATGGGACAATTAAGGTGACTTGACCATAAAAGAAAATGAGACACATAAGCTGAATAAGAGGGAGTATATTTTTATATTGTTGTAATAAAAATATAGACGTCCTGTTATTTTAAGATGAACTTGGTGTTCTCATGATTGCTAGGTAAATTTTTTATTTTCAACCTGAGTGCACAGTTCAACATAGATAAACATAACATACATGTTGTATTCATATAGAAACATGATATATGATACAAATGTGCAATGGATTGATGTTGAGTAAGTATATAAATTCATTGCTTAATTTATGTTTATTCGACATTCATGCATCCATTGGTCAATTAAGGTGACATTCTCATTATATTTTGCTAGCACTGAGTGAATAAAATAAAATAATAATTATACTTATTTTAAAACTAGAAAATAAATACTTACAATACTTCAAATTGTAAGTTAACCACCAAACAAACACAAACCTTGCATTAAGTGAGCACGTATAATAGTTCATTAAAATTGTCTAAATGACCTTTTCTAAAGTTTAATGCATTTAATCGCTTTTATTGTGGAAACCTTTATATAAGGTAATAATATAAAATTTCTTTTTAACCTTATTTTATTCATTCCATACAACAGTAATGGATTGTTTTATTCTATTGTTTTAATCCATTATTTTCTTGGTAAATATTTCATAGATACTGACAAACCGATTAAATTTCGAGTATATATTAAGAAATCAGTTAGAATTATTTATAGGTGTGGAATTACACTATATAAATTTTTCAAGATTTATTCGAAAATAAGAGCATAATAAATGAACTAGTTGAAATTGAAAAGTAAGGGAGTAATGTAGTGGTTGTGACTTGTGAATTGTAAGAATAGAAGTTGTATTTGTATGAGGAAATGTGGCAAAAACGAAAAACATAGAAGAATAAGTGTATTTGTACAATACTCGTAGTCCAACAAGAATAGATAGACAAAATTTAGGTTGCCGAGAAGAGAGAAGGGAGAAGAGCGCCTGTATCTGTGTCTGTGTTTGCCATAACCAAGTTTGAAATCTTCTTCTCTTCCCTTCTCTTCTCCTTGTTACTACAGTGAGTATCCCTAATTTCGTCCCCCAAGTTTGAATCCTTTCGATTTTTGTTTTTTCATGTTGGAAAACCCTATATTTAGAGCCAAAGTATTTGATTTTTAGGGATTTGAAAACCAAATCAAAATCAAAAATGGATTTGGACAAATGGATCGCTAAGGTTAAAGAAGGTCAGCATTTAGCCGAAGATGAGCTTCAGCTTCTCTGCGAATATGTCAGTATTTTCTTGTCCTTTTTCATTTTCTTTGATATATACATGTATTACTCTAGCAAAATTTAAGATTTTAAGATTTAAGATTAGAGGTTGAAGATTAAAGATGTAAGATTTGTTTCTATTTATTTTTATTAGCCCTAATCAAATTGAACAATAACATGCTAATTGGTGAATTACTGACCATATGTTTGTCTGAATGTGCGATTGGAATTGGGCAGGTGAAAGAGATACTTATTGAGGAGTCAAATGTGCAGCCTGTGAATAGTCCTGTCACTGTCTGTGGTGACATCCATGGCCAATTTCATGATCTAATGAAGCTCTTTCAGACAGGGGGTCATGTTCCGGATACTAATTACATTTTTATGGTACTTTAATGCTTCATGGTTGATGAATGCTGTAAATTAGCTTGAATAACATCCCTCTTTGACCTTTAATTTGTCTAAATCTTTGTCAGGGGGATTTTGTTGACCGGGGCTACAATAGTCTTGAAGTCTTTACCATCCTTTTGCTTCTTAAAGCTAGGTGTGCCTTTCTTTTATAATGCTCTCCATTTCGGTTTGGATCCTTGTCTTTATTGCTGATGTGTGTGTTGAATCTTTAATCGAAAGAGGAAAAATCCCCTCTAAAAAGGATGTATTTCCTGTCACTGGAATCTGGATTACTGCTTCTACAACTGCACGTCGAATGTCCATTTTGAATATTTTAGAAGCTAAAATATAATATAAAAGAATAGAAATTTCTAATTAATCTGCAATGCAATGGTGTTTTAGTCTCTATATTTTATATTTCTAAAAATTCTTAAATCATTTCTGAGCTGGATAAAAAAGATTGAGCTGGAAGTTTCTCTGCTGTTTGCAGAAAATTGCTGTTTGCACATAGATTTCCTGATTGGAAACATAGTATTAGCCTATAAGGTGCTCATTTTGTGACACCAATATCCAATCCTGTTTCATGTTTTACTTTTTCAAAGATGTTAACTGATAATCATTTAAAAATCATGTTCACTTGACCTGTGCATCCCTACCGGATAAAGCATTCTGCTGCTTACCATTTCCCTTTGGATGGGTAGCCAAATTTGTAGACAAGAAAGATATTGTGGGTCTCAATTGTTTTGATATAATGCTTCTTTTAGTGAGTGCATTCTAAATAACTTTGCTATATTTCTGCCCTATGTGACTTTGACCCTTGTTATCATATTTAGTATTCAGACTTTGCCTCAATTTTTCTTGCTGTGATTTTTATACTCTTCCAATAATGCGTCAACTTTTGTATCTAGCTGAAACTTTCCTCATCAAATATGTACTTTCTGTCACGATTTATGAATATCAGATGGACTTTAGTTATTATGATGTTTTATGTCTAGTATTCTGATTTTTAATAAATATCTACATTATTTATATTGTTGTAACAAGGTATCCTTCTCTTTTGCTAGGTATCCTGCAAACATAACCCTTTTGCGAGGGAATCATGAAAGCAGGCAGCTTACTCAGGTAGATTTCTCTATTGTTATCCTAATTTCTTTGATTTCCTTTAAATGTTAGCTCTTGTGCACTATAATTCATGTATTTTATCTGCACAACTTTTATTCTCTGATTTGATTCTTTGAAAATTAAAAGTGGTTGATGTTGTGCCTCTGTATTTCAAAAGGTATAAATTTATTAAGTTCTAAGTATAGTTTATCTTTGAAGCACTTTATCTAGAAATATGTGGAATGTCGGACGAACTTCTTCCATAATTTTTTTGTCTCCCATTTGCCTATCATATGGATTCAGGAGATGGTTTTTTTGGGCCAATTGTTATTTTATTATAAAAAGTTGATGGCATTAGCAAGTGGGCGTTTTAATGAAGAAATATATGTTGAGGAGAAAATTGGATGATGGAACGTATTAAGGAGAATAACATTGGATCTATTTTTGGGACTGTCCCACTGGAGTATTGTGATCATTTTGGGACAAAGGAAATATTTAGATGGGATTGAGGCCTATTTTTGTGATCTTCAAAAAATAAATTTCAGGCTTAGCATTTGAAGTTTTAGAAAGGGATTGTAAGTTGCATGTTCATTTCATGTTACTGCTAATTAAGCTCTCACAGGATTGATTCACTTGCATTAGTATAGCGATTTATGGATGAACATAGTACAATCGAAAGTCTACTTTCTTTTTATTTCCTAATTTCAACTTTATATTGTCTTCGGCATTGTTGTTGTGTTTGATATAACTTGTATCAAGATAAAAAGTATATGTCTCTATCTCTGAAAAACTTACGTCCTTAAGTCCTTGTAAGATTTCACGATTTCTCATTTTCCTTTGAAGATGCAGAATCTCTCTACTCTTCTAAGTTCCAAGTTTAAAACTCTTTTGAATTGATCATTCATTCTTGTCGAGATTTGTTAATGAATTGAACTTCAACTATATAACTTGTGTGAAGAATTCATTTTTTGGTGATTAATTGATATTTTCTTTTCCTTTGTTGAGATTTTGTTCAAATGATGTTATTTTAAGTTGTTGACTTAGAAAATATTAAAGGCATCAATTAACTAGACTTTGGAGTCTTTGGAGGTTGGTACTTGTGATGAAGAAGTTGCAATTCTCCTTTTTATCAATAATTTGGTATTTGAGAGAGCTGTTTGTATGGGATAGGATTTTTTTTAGAGAGGTTGAAGACTTGCTTTATGGCCCTTTCCTTTGCCTCCATTAAGTGCGTATGGCCATGGAATATCATGTTCCTCTTTGAACTTGAAGCGATATGAGGACACTTTTGGTTGCTATTTCTTTGTTTAATTTATTAAAATTTTTTGTGGGAATTGTAGATTGAAGTTTTCCACAACCAACCATTGATTGTCAGCTGCCTAATAAAGGTTTATTTGGGATAGGTGTTTTTTTTTTTTTTTTTTTTTTTCTGAGAGGTTGAAGACTTGCTTTTATGGCCCTTTTCTTTGCCTCCATTAAGGGCTTTCTTTGCCTCCATTAAGGGCGTATGGCCATGGAATATCATTTGCCTCTTTGAATTTGGAGCGATATGAGGACACTATTGGTTGTTAGTTTCTTTGTTTAGTTTATTTACATTTTTTGTGGAACTCACGGCGGGTCTAGAAAAGAGCTCAAGTGATGTCACTAAAAAACTTACATTCAACAACATTATTATTAGAACAATTGTCCACGTCGAGTTTTCATATTTTGTAAGCGATGTATAATGTAACTAGTATAATGCCTGTGCAATGCACGGAATTTTTTAATTTTTCATATATATAAAGAAGCTTCCATTTGCCATTTTGGGGTGTTCCAATTATTGTTTCCATAAGGAATCTTCCTATTTATATTACAAATTTTGGACAAAAATAACTTTTTTTTATCCTTGTTTTAATATTTTAATAATGGTTATAGTCTCTATATATTTTCCACTGACTTCATTTTTATATTTTTTATGGCCCCCACATGTTTTCCGCTAACTTTTTAAAACATTTTTTTATTAAATCTGGTCGCATATTTTTCCCACTAACTTTCTTTAATAATTTTTTTTAATGTTTATGATCCTCACTTTTCCTCTATTAAATTTATATAATAAAATATTACATCCACTATCTAAAAGATTCGAGTTTTCTTAATTCTTGTGAACATTTCTTGTGGGAACTTCATAAGGGAACGGAGGGAGTAATTTAACTATTTTGATAACTAGTTCAGATTTAAAAAGACATTTAATAATCATATTAAAAAACTCACATACTCAATTAAAGTAGATATTATATATTATAATGTAAGTTTTTGACATTGGACCTCTAAATGCAACAATAGTAAAAATATATTTAATATATATACAGGTATTACTACATTTTGAGCTACTCTTGTAAGAATCGTCTCTCGATGAGACGACCTAAAAAAAAAGGAGTCCATATGATAATAATTATGATAATTGGGCTATCAATCTATGTATAGAAAACGTCTCACGGTGAGACCATTTCACACATAAACTTGTGCTACACTTTATAAGAAGTCCACTTAAATTACGTAATTTAAGTGGACTTCTTATAAAATGTAATATCTATATATATTATATGTATATGCATATGAAGATGACAAAATTTAATTCATTTGCAAAACAAACAAAGAAACACTTAATCTAGTTAGTAAACAATCATGATATTAATGCAAAAACTTTTTCAATAAAATATAGTTGTATAATTTAAAATATCTCAAATATTAGAGAAAACATCCATGTACACAACATAATCAGTGGAAGATTGTGGTATTTTGTCTTTGTTAATATTACTTAGTTGTGATAATTAAGGCTTGATTGTTAATTAGGTTTTGAAAATAAGGAAATAGGCCGAGATTAGGAAGATATTTGCAAGCTCAATTATGTAATTAATACAAATTAATGAATGGAGAGAATTATGCCTTTAATTAAGGTTATTCTTTCCCATTATTTTAGAATTTGAGTATTTAAAATTAAAGTATTTTAGGTATATTTTTTAAATCATGCCTAAATTGAGGTTATTCTTCCCCATATTATTAAAATATTGGAATGGAGAGAATTAAGAAAGTAATAATTTTTCATTTATGTGATAATTAGGCAAGAGGTTGAGTGGAGGAAGATATGTAAATTACTTAAAATTAATGAAGATGTTGAGTGGAGGAAAATACTTAAAATACTTAGAATTAAAGATATCTGCAATCTCATTTATTGTAATTTAAATTTTTTTTATAAAGATAATGGTGTTGAATAACAAAATTTTGTTAGTTTAGTTCAATATATTAAAGAATTGTAAAACTATAGTGAAAATTTGTAAGAATTGGAGATAGTACTATGCATGTTATATGTTTGAAAGACGAGAAGAGTAAAGAATATGAATATATTGATTTGAAAGAAGATATTTTTTTTAAATGAGGAATAATAATACTTAATGGCCAGTTAATGTATAAAAGATGATATTTTTTTAAATGATGAATGAATATGCTTGAAAGGTGAAATTAAGGAATATAATACTTGATAACTAGAAGTATTGTAGCTTCTTAGGGAAGTTTTAGACATTTTTTTAAAAATAATTTGTAGTTGGGCCACGTGGCAAGATGTTATGCATTTCAACTCTAATTCTCCAACCGCCATATGACAAGGTGGTTGTTGTATTTAAATATTACTATGATATATTGATAATTTTAATAACAAAATCACATGAAAAGTACCATAACAATTTAATAATAATTAATTATTAAAATAATAATCGACTTAGAATACAGTAACAGTTTAATAATTATAAGAATTAAGAAAGATGAATTATGAATAGAAAAAATAGGGACACTCTAAACTAGTATGACGGTGAACCATGGAGGGCAGGCTAGGCCGGGGCGGCTACTAGTGACCTGAATTTTCAGGGGCTGGTGGCATGGCGTTGGAGCAGGGGCATGTTGCCACGTAGTCATGGTGGTTTGGTTGTAGTTGAAATTAACCCACCACTAAGAAGAGCATGTGTTTTTTTTTTAAAAAAAAATAAAGTAAAATGGGAAAGTAAATTCTGCATGCTAACAAGGCAAGGAGTGTAGATGAGTGATTACACAACCAACTCAACCAAGTTTATTTTCTACTCTCTATTGTAGTACTATCAGTTTTTTTTAACATATTTTAAGTGCTGGCACTTATCTACCCGGACCACCCCTTACCTCCGCCCCTGGTGGGACTTGTGGATTGAAGTTTTCCACAACTAGCCATTGGTTGTCAGCTGCTTAATAAAGTTCCCGTGTGGAGTTTATGTACTAACCTACCTTGTATTTTAAGCCTTTTTTTAATGTGCTATAATTGTATCTATACACCAGGAAGAGGGAGTTTATGAAGAACTTAATTGTCTTAAATAACGTTAGCACCAGTTTGATGCTGTTTGGGGATGTCAGAACTCAGAAGGATGGTTTTATATGCTGCCCCCAGCTCCATTTATTTTTTGTCTCATCAAAGGATAATTCAATTTCTTTTTGAGAGCATTTATTTACTGCTCTGCTACTTATGAACAAATTAATTATGTTTCTTAATTTAAGCCAAAAGAAAAAATCTCTAAGGGTTCAGGGCTGGAAACCTTTAAATTAGCATGTCTGTTCTATTTGTTCATCTAGAAGATGGTGATGCGTTGAGTGTGACAATCTCAAAAGAAAGAAGGCCCCATGTTCCCACTATTTGATTTTAAAATTCGAGTTCGATTACCATTTAGTCATTGATCTGGAATTTAAATAGTAATCAGTAAATACTATATTCATGTGTTGCAGGCTTTTTAAACATCAGTCTCCAATGATAATGGCTAAAGCTTTCGTTAGGATTTGTGTCCTGTAAATTATCTCCTGGGTTGATTCTTGGGGGTAATAGTATATTGTGACCTGATCAGAATCAATGTTCCATACGTAGAGTAGCATTTCGGTGATTATTTGAGAAGTTTGGTAAAATTGACTTTGTCTTTCAATTCTACATAGCCTGTAAATATACTCCATATAATTTCACTTTTCTTGTTTGTAATTCTATTGTGCTTTTGCGGTCGATGTGTTTGGTTTCACGGAGTCTTCGTAGCCCACCATTATAATCGCGTCTTTTAGAACCCTAACTCACTCCACTATTAGAAACAACAAACACATCCACTTATCTCTCATTCTCACCTCACACCACAACCTTCAACACTACAAAACTCCGAAATCTGCCACAATCATGACTAAAAATTGCCAATAAAAAAATTAAAATCTCAAATTTAAGAAGGAATTTTCAATTGGGTGCGGGACTTGATCTATTTGTCCACCGAATTCCAATAAAGGAAAAAGAGGGTTTGACTATAGGTGGTTGAATTTGACCATAAGCTGAGTTTGGAGCTTTAATGGTATTGACTTTTCTAGTCATCTCAACCTGAAAGGTGGTCGATGGAGGATGAGATGGCTTTGCGGTATCGCTTGACATGGTAATAAGGAAGATGAGATAAATGAGAACATGGTAGGTTAATTGATTGATGAACCATGTTTGGCAGTTATAATTTATATTGGGTATGAGGGACATGGTATGAGAGGGTTTTGGTTTAATTCCATTCTTTCATCATATCTTGTTTGCATTCCTTTTTACACTCAAATCAAACGGCCCCTAAATTAATCTTGAATTGTTTTTCATAAATTCAAAATACAAAATTTTCATCTTTGATGTAGATAAGCTTTGAAATTTAATTTTACTCTGAAAATGAAAAGTCTGCAAGCTCATGAAGATTTCATCATACTTGTTTCAATGTTATAAAATTTAAAAAGTTATGTATGGAAGAACAGCCTTTAATTCATATGTTCAAATGCTGAGATTCTGATTTTTCCTTAAAATTGGTTATTGACTTCATGCGCTGTTTTCTTACTGTGGTTGTAGATTTGCTTGATTTTTTCTTACTTTTTTTTTTCTCAGGTATATGGATTTTATGATGAATGCCAGAGGAAGTATGGAAATGCCAATGCATGGAGATATTGCACAGATGTTTTTGATTATCTAACTCTCTCAGCAATCATAGACGGAACTGTAAGAATTTAATTCTACTTTACGTCTTATTTCCTGTAATGGGTCGGCTTCACTTTTTGGTTTTTTTTTGGGCGAGGGGGGGGGGGGGGGGGGGGGGGGTCAAAGCAGTGTAGCCAAGATCGTTCCCCTAGCCTGCGAACCTCAATCCAGATCGTTCGACCCGAATCGCGGGTCATTTGCAATCTGGATCACTTGGGTTCACGATTTGGAACGTGATATCAATCGACCCATTTTAATCCTTGAGTGGAATTTAAACTCCAAAAAAATGGAAGCAATTGCTATTAGGTTTACATCAATGGTGTGGGTATTCTTGATAAAGATGGAAGCAATTGCAATAGACCGGTAGCTATCAGCCGCCAACATATTGCTTTTGTCCCTTTTCTTGCTTTATTCTCTTTATTAGGGTTTTTATTTTTGTTTTTATATAATGCTTACATTTTAAGTGATAAGTTGTACTATTAGGTTTTGGGATGCTAATATTTAAAGCGCAATTCTAACCACATATTTAAAAATTTCAAAAACAAAACATGTCATTCAATTCTAGTATTTTTTCTCTTTTTTCTTTTTCCTTTTTCTATTTCTTTTCTTTTATTTAATCCCTTGTTTCTATAACTATTTATTTTAATTTAAAGTAATCGATCCCAAATTGTACTTCGACCCAATACAATTATAGACCCCTTAAATCTCGAACCAACATTTTTTTTATCCCAACTCGAAATTATTAAATTAGTGAATTGCGATCCCGATTCCGTTCGCCCGAATCGTACCTCGATCCTGGTAACAATGGGTCAAAGGTTTACTTTTGTACAAAGTTTGTATCTGTCTTCTTTTGTTTGGAGAATCATGCAGTTCTTCTATCCTTTTCATGTTCTCCTCTATCTTTATGACCTTGTGACTAACAAGAGTCTGTATGTAGTCACCTTTGCTATTTGTTGTAATCATTTGATCCTAAAAGTTTGATGGGGCAAAAAATTATAGTTTTGTGGTTTTGGATTTAAAATGGACTATTGTAAATTGACTAATTAAATTATGTGCAATTCTCATCTATAAGAAGTTGGAAATGATATTTACTATCAAGGGTCAATTGTTTCTCTTTGTTATCGCAAGGGTAACGTAGTGCACATCCAACCCGCAAAACTCACCTAGGTGTGTGCCACTCAATGGCTTTCTGGTCATGGAATGTTGTATATGATCCTGAAATTGATGTCAGGATCCTTTTGACTTGTTAAAATATTTCAAATCCTTTGATTATCTATTTTCGTTTCCCTCTGCATTTATTAATTTTACAGTATGACACTGCAGGTGCTTTGTGTTCATGGTGGTCTTTCTCCAGATATCCGAACAATTGATCAGGTTCCGTTTGTTGTATTCTACTTTCCAAAGTTATACTCCCTCCTATTCACCATAAGTGTCCCATTTGCTTTTTGCACTCTATCCAATGCACTTATTCAATCCTTAATATCTCTAATTATGTATAATTAAAAATTATGAAAAGTTGATATGAAGAATCCTTGCATTGAGACGAATCAAACAAGATCCCACTTGACTATGTTTTAACTTATAGGTTAATAATAAAATACAAATTAAGAGTAAGAGATGAATAGTATTCAAAAAGTAAATGGGACACTTGTGGTGAATAGGAAGGAGTATATGACAATCTGGTTTCTTAGTAATTTATCAAATACTGTGCCTTGCTTCTTTTTTCTCTTTTTGTTTTGACTCGTAAGAATGAAGCATTATTCTGCAACATAAGTTCATCAACCATTTGTATCAAGTACATGAGACCTATGGCATTTTTGAGTCTCGTGGAAAATTGTATTACTCTGTTGTGTAGATATGCATGAATCAATAGTGCTAAATTGTGGTTTGGTGAAATCAATTTTCATTTCTTTACGTGTCATATGACAGATAAGGGTTATTGAAAGGAATTGTGAAATTCCTCATGAAGGACCATTTTGTGACCTTATGTGGAGTGATCCTGAAGATATTGAAACATGGGCTGTCAGTCCTCGTGGAGCAGGATGGCTATTTGGATCAAGAGTTACTTCAGAGGTATTTATATTTGCTGTGTCTTTAACAGCCTTTTTAATGAAAGGACTAAGCTTTGAGCCTTTTTATGCAGTTCAACCACATAAACAATCTTGATCTAGTTTGTCGAGCTCATCAACTTGTACAAGAAGGTCTCAAGTACATGTTTCAAGATAAAGGCCTTGTGACGGTAAATTGCTGCTAACACTGTCTATCGTTTGGAATTTGTAGAACCTCATTGATATGTTTGTTTTTGATTTTACACAGGTGTGGTCAGCTCCAAATTACTGTTATCGTTGCGGGAATGTTGCTTCTATTTTGAGTTTTAATGACAACATGGTGAGTTTACACAGATGCATGATTCAACAGATTTGACTTGATGTGATTTTGTGAGGCAGTTGATCTAGATGACTTGATTAGACAATCTTGAGTAAAATAACCTGACTGCTTGATGTTGACTTGTGGTTATTATGAATGATGCTGCTCCTCGCCTTGTTTTATTTTCTATCATTTGACTGTATTATTGACAAACTTGGCCGATAAAATCATTTACTCTGATCAGATGTATGGTGAATATGAAATATTCTTTAATGTTGAATATCTCGCTCTTATTTACTTCCTGGGGAAGTTAACTTTAATTGGAAGTCTATTCACCTTTTGACTGGGTTTTATATGCATTTCATTCACCCGAATCATCTTTTTTGTACGGACTCGCATCCAAACTCCATAAATAGTCAGTGTTTCCTGGTTGTATGTTTAGTTTCATGGTACGCCATATCCTTAAAACCTTTTTCTGAGGTTTTGGGTGCTTTTGTTGACTAAAATGGCTTATATTATATCTGATCCACCCTCCATGAATAATTGGGTCAAGTTCATAACTCCTCAGTTAGCTCTGAATAATTAGTGTCAATTATGGTTTTAAATGTTTTAATGTCATGTTTTTACAGGAAAGGGAAGTGAAGTTCTTCACAGAGACAGAAGAGAACAATCAGATGAGGGGGCCAAGAACAGGGGTTCCATATTTCTTGTAGGCATTGTCATTCAGAATCTAAAAAAGACGGTTTGTATAATTATTAATTGATGTGATTTTTGAAATTCAAAAGTTTTAGGTGAGGGTGAATTATTGGTAAATGACCTTCTGCTGGCTCGCTCATGTTGTCTCTGTCGGTAAATTGCTAATACGCCAGAAAAAATGCCCTCTTTTTTAGTCTTGCTTTGTGACTACTCGGATCATAAGTATTTGTTTATTTCTCATGTTATATTTCATCACGCTCCTAATTTTATTGACAAACTTTCTGAACTAATGACGCTCACTTTGTAAAGTTTTCCATTGGTTATAATGGCGGAAATATGATCATTGTGTGATGGCATGATATAACCATAGTTATTTGTCAAACTTTACTTTGATACTTGAATGCGTTGATCCCTTCTTCATATCCTCAAGTTCATTGACATGAGATTAGACAACTAATCTTTTCCCCTTGTATATACTCAGCAATAGATTTAGATTACAGTCCAAGATTGCACTTACAGGAATGTAGTCGTTGCTTATAGGTTGATAGAACATACTTCCTCTTTAAGGTGTTTTTTAAATTTCTCCCAAGAATCTATTTGGTTCCTACCTTCTTTAGTCCTTTGTTTTTGTACACCATCTAACCAAGTTGTAGAGGACCTAGTTAACGTTACTTGAAAATTTGAAATGATTAAGACAAATTATCAACAAAATGAACTAAATAAGATAAGTTTCAACTTATTTTCAAAAGTAAACGTGAAATTTTCAAATCTGTGGTTTGGGGCTGTTCGCAGTTAGTACTGCGAACAGGTCAAAAAAAAAACCACAATAGTTGTTTGCAGTTACTAACTGCGAACAACTTTGACTTTTTTTTGACATGTTTGCAGTTTAACCTGTTTACGGTGGAAGCTACTATGCGTATTTGTGGAGCTAGTTGTTTGTAGTTACTAACTGCGAACAGGTCAAAAAAAGTCAAAGCTGTTCGTAGTTAGTAACTGTGAACAGCTATTGTGTTTTTCTTTGACTTGTTCGCAGATTGCGAATAGCTCTAAACCACAGGTTTTGAAATTTTACGCTTGCTTTTGAAAATAAGTTTAAACTTATCTTATTTGGTTCATTTTGTTGATAATTTTTCTTAATCATTTCAAATTTTCACTTTACCTTAGGCCAAATTATATTGTACAACAAGAATGTCCTTTAACTCAAAATAATGGCCAAAACTGTTTTCCCATTCTAGGTAATCTTTTGGGTTTCAATGCATGCCATAAAACTCAGAATAAGGGATTTTTTTGTGATTATCTCAATGGTTATTTGATTAAAAATCATGCCCTGCAAAAAGAGGAAGGAGGCTTCTTTTTAAGGCACCTTGAAAACAGAAATCATTTTGAGTATAAAGAAAAACGCAGATAGCCAACTTGGCAATCCACTCCAAAGAAACTTAACTAACTATGATTGGCTCTGATGTTGAACACTATGCCTACAAACAAATTTGGTTATTAAGTAAAATACACGTGCAAAAATAAACAAGGTCCTGATGTACGTAGTCCATGGATAATAAATGATTGAGCTTGTAGTTGTAGGGCTTCCATTTCAGTAGGCAGGACTGATAATTCGGTTAGGTCAATTGTATCGACTTGTGTCCCTTTTGATGTAGGGTGACTTGAGCTGATGGAGACCTTGACTTGATTGCTTCCCTTGTGGCCTGAGATTATATGGGTCAGTTTCCTTGTCTTCTGTTGGTTCTAGGTTTATTGTTCAGTTAAGCTCTAGACTTTTAATGTATTACTTGTTTGTATTTTTGTATTCTTAGTTTCACACTGAAATCTTATAGCTTAATTGGATTAGATTAAGAGTTAGAATCAAAGGTAATTAAGGTACATCGATTGTCATAAAAGAGTTTTGCAAGTCATTCTAATGTCTGATGACCAAATTTTAATGATATTTTAAAATTTACGGCTATAATTTACAAATTACCTAAATTTCAAGGTTATTTTTAATAGATTATTCTATTACATATGCTCTTCCTAATTGCCTTATCGCCCATCGTACACTAATCATTTACTTTGCCTCCATTATCAACTGTTAAACTTAATTAGACAAACACTTATATCTTGAAGGCCGAGGTGCATGCATAAGTTGCCTGCACATCAACTAGTATTTAACAAGTTACAACCACAAAGGGGCCAAATTGGCAGTGACCTAGAATGAAATAACAAGGAAAGATAATGGGGGCAGAAGTAACTCCTTCAAACAAAACAAAAATCAAACTACTCAACCTGATAGCTAAAATTGATCATAAAAAAAGAGAAAGGAACCGCAAAATTGTGACAGCGCTGTAGTATGAAATCAAAATGCAGGTCGAGCAGATTCATTTATGTTTTAAGTATCAACATCAACTTCTGAATCAGATCCAATCATCTTTTCAAGAGCTTCCATGTCTCCAGATTGAGAGAGTGTGTGTATACGTAGCGTGTCTGCGTCTTCACTGTATAAATTAACAGCAGAAAAATTAACAAATAGAAGCGAAAAGGGCAGTCAGCTACAACATTAAAGCACAAGGCTTACTCTGTAACTCCAAAGATTTCCTTCACAATTAAAGAGCCGTCCCTTGAACAGAACTCCGGAAGCTGCATCAAAGTAAAAGCATAGATATTTGAACAATCAAGGACAGAAACATGAATGTTCATTTTCTGTATAACTGTTGGTCTTAAACTCCTATCAGCTATCACAGATAGGGAAGACATATATTGAGACTTGAGATCAATGCAATAGAATGTGTAAAAAAAAAAAAAAAAAAAAAATCACTTGTCAATTTATAATTACTTTCGAAGTTGCATTTATCACTATACGGGCTACAAACAAGCTTTAGGGCAGTTGCAAAGATGATTTATAACATTTTAATAAGAATTTACAACTTGACAAACAAGTCAAAACTGAAAACACAATTATAAAAAAATGAGGAAGGCAATTAGCTGAAAGATGATTTGGTAAACCAAACAAAATTTGACATATGATACCGAGTTAGAGTTACCAAGACAAGTGATAACTGAAATATATTTCAAAATGGAGAAAATTTCAGCATCATATTTACTTGAGGTAGACGTCACATGGACAAGTAGAATTCCAACTAAAGTTAAAAACATCCAAGGCTAATTTAGCAACTACAACAAAACCTTCAATCCCTGCATTTGGGGTTGGCTAAACTAACCAAAAAGAATCAACCTTGGAAATGGTTGGTAGAAAACATCATACTTGAGGCAACCCCATCTGATACTATTCTACAACCAAGAAAAAACATTCCAACGATCATAGACATATATTCTACTCCTTCATTCATTCCCATCTATTTTCATATGCTCATGCAAATCTCAAGACTTGAAGTCATTCTTCACTCCTTTTATTCAAGTAATCTTCGGCCTGCCTTTTCCTCTTTCAAGTTCCTCAAATTATCCTATTTTCCATCTTTGTAAATGGTGCAACTTCAGGTGTTCTTTGCACATGACCAACAAATACATTGTAAAAGATTTTTTTTCATTTATCGTCAATATCTACGACACCAAGACCATTTTCTCATATTTTCATTCATTAAGTCTACCCTAGTTTTTGACTTTATAAACATATAAACTTTCAAGAAGTAATTACCTCTTCAATACTAATAATGACTATCACTATAGCAAGAGTTAATATCTTATCAAACCAAATTAAAATCTAAGTTCAACTAACCAAATGTTAAATGATTACCTTTTCCATGTGCATTTTATCTAAATTTTAGATTAAAACTCATAATAAACCCACAAAGTGATGAAACATCAACATTATTATATAAAATTCAATGAAGTATTTAGTATCCATTGCCCAAATCTATTTGCAAAATCAAACCGCGGAACGAAATTAATGCTAAAATAGAAAGGAAACTACCAATTTGAGAACTGGTGAGGGAGAAAAATGAACAAAAAAGGTTGACACTATAGGCTATGTAAATGCATTCATGTACGTAAGGAAATGTATTGAGAACTCGCATCAAAATTCCCTAAATCTTGGTTGCATCAACCCTTTTTTCTCTTGGGAAATAAGTATCTTACACAAGGTGATTAGGTTACTAGGTGCACCATTTTTTTGTTTAGATGAGAAAAAAAACAAGGCCAAAGGTTGAGGTAGTGCATTAGTGCATCATCTTTAGCAAACACAACATCCAAGGGGTTCAGGAAACAAAATGACCAAACAACTAAAAAGTAATAGTAGTTAAAAGAAATGAGGAAAACTTAAACCTTATCTTCAAGAAAAGTCAATCACCACCACCAAGAGAATATCATTAGCCCAAAGCCATTCTTAACTGACCTCTTAATGCACCGCTCATAAAATAGAAAACGATACCTATATATTTGTAGGATTAATCTCGCATCCATATTCACTTAATCCTCCCCCATTACTAGCGCACACTTTTAAGTATGCGGTAAATGAAGTAATTAAAGTTCTAGACATTTAAGATCATATTCCGCCATACTATTTTAGCAATAGTATCGAAACCACTCGGATAAATAATTTAGAAGTAAGAGCAAGTAGATAGAAAAGGGAATCGATCTATATAAATCTGTCTTCCAAATGCATCTACATTAGTCTATGTTCTTTCTAATGACCTTTGCGTTTCACCTGTCAAGGCCTTAGGCAGCTACGACCACAACGATCGGCCAAAATATTCAATATGAAAACTTATTATAACAGAAAACTAGTAAAAAAATGATTTTAATAACAATAATCTCACCTCAGATAAATAGAAAACCTTTCCAAAAAGTGCTTGTACTGCTAGCTTTCTCTTAAAACCCCTTTCAGTATAACCTGAAGCGTCCATGACAACAGGGCCTGAAAATAACAAGTCAGGATTTTTAATAGAAACACAGTTCTAAAAATACATGGAAAGGCACTCTTAACAAGATAAACAACATAAGACAAAAGCAGTTGTGTCCTACTAAGGGTAACACATACACAGTTATAGCGACATATAAACAACAAAATTAAGAGTCGTAATTGCGGATTCTAGGCTTATATAAGTCCACATTATGCTCACAATGAGTTCCTTGTAATGTTGCAATTGATGGGATGATTATAATGCAAAAGCATATTAATATATTGTATATTTCAAGATTTGAACTAATTATTAAAAATGTTAAATGTCAATCCTTTTGCAATATGACTTGCACTTTAGAGTGTCTTTTCACTTAGAGGAACTTAACGCTTGTTTGGTTTAAACTAACTAGTATAGGAATTTGAAATTCCTATGAAATGTCAAAATAGATTGTGTTTGGTTGGTAATTTACAATCCAAAGGAAGTAAATTCTTTAAGGAATATAATCACCATGGTACCATCTTGGTAACTAGAACTTCCTATGTCAATTGGAAATTCGAAGTGTTGCCAAACACAAAAGTCAATTTTCTAGAAATTTTACGAGAGAAGTTATTTCCAAGGAAAATGTACTTCATGTGTCAACTAGGTCCTTCGAAGAGGACGTTGGCTGAAGATAACATGGACAACATGCATGATGAATAATAAGAAAAATTGGAGTTTTGAAGAGGCCATGAAAATATATAGGAATGCTCGAGGAGACGATATGTGGACGAGCACTTGAATAGATGTCCCTAATTTTGATGGGCCACAGATTCATAATTCGTTGGTTTTGGATAATAATAGACTGTATCAAAAATGCTCTTTCAACCATGCGCACTCTCCCCAAACCCCTTTCCCCGCAGGTGGGAGCCATGAAATGGCATTGGAGTTATGGAATGTTATATTGTAGTTGTAGATTAGTATTTGATGGGGTCGAACAAAAAATAGTTAATTACCAACAATCATTCAATCCATCCATATTGACCAACCATATCTTGCACAAACCCCACCCATTGACGTTTGAACAAAGGCAGCATCACATCAAAATCCTTTAGATCTAATTTTCTTTTTAGCAATTAGTAAATATCATATGCTTCCTCTTGTTTTAAATAGTTCGTTACACTTACATAGTAGCCACTATTCATAAAGTAATATTGTCTTAAATCTTGTTAAGTGGGATCTTTTTTATACTAAAAATATTGAGGGTCAAAATTAAGCAATCAATAACTCAAATTACTTAACAAAATATACATTATATCTAAATTTAATTCAAGTTAATATCAACCTTATACATGAAAATAAACTTTATTGACCCTTTAGGGCGACAACCCACTATGCCCTTGTTAAGCGATGTCCAGGGATATGTGTCCAACAATTGCAAGTTTAGCACAAAATTTGAAAATCATGAACCGTGTAACAAAAATCACAACCCTGATGCCAATATTGAATAATGCCACTTTGAGAATTAGGTTATTAAGCACATCACCAACATCCCTTCAGGGTAGAATAACATTCTCAAACATTTGGGATAGGTAACCTCTTGTCACATTCCTGTGCAAATGAGAAATCGGTAATGCCAAACGCTGCACATTCTTAGTCTAACTACACCAATGATATAGGTGAGATTTGCATCCAAAAACCACAAACTACGGGTGTGTCACAAATAAGTAGGTAGTCACCTATATTCTTGTTTACCCCACTATTGACACTAAGAAATACAGCCATTCCTCTGGAATTATAAACATCCACATTCCCTTAGCAACAACAAAAAAAAGAAGATACTGCTATATCTAACTCCCAACAACGATCAAAAAGTCTTTAACAATCCAAAGACAAGAAAATCAAAGGATGTAAACATCCAACATATGCCAAACAACATCAAGTACTAAACTAGGGAAAGAAGCCAAGACTAGAAATAATATATTGAAATTGATGGTTTCAAAATTCAATTCAGGGAGGAAATGATCAAGAAAGTAGCAACTAACATTAGTACCATCAAGTATAAGTATCAAACAACAGCTTATTATTACATGGAAAAGTAGGGTAAAATAATTAAAAGCAAGAGAACATTCTACAGCAAGTACCTTTGTCCTTCACAATTCGTCTTGATATCTCATTTAAAACTTCAGCAACCTGGGAATCAGTCAACATTGAGGCTTTCCTTAGTTGAATTAAGTCTGCAACTGTGTCTCCGTTGAATGGTTTATCATTCAATGCATAACGTATGTACTTCCTCACAATATCCTCCATGGAAAAACCTGTCTGGATGGTATAAAAAAACATCTTTCAGCATAAAACACAAAACGTTTTAGTATGCATAATTACCACAAAAGTTCTTATCAAAATTATAGTATAACAAGTTCACAACATATGTAATTCCAGACACTATCTACAAGAATCAAAATGTTAACAAGAAATTTTACAAAGCTAACAGTTATCATAGTGCTGATTGTCATAATACTGAGTCGCAGGTTTTATAACTTATTCTACTAAGTAGTGAGAGTGACACCTTAAAGCTCATTATTCTGATACAAATTTTGAATCAGCTGAAGGCTAATTCACATTAATCTAGCTTTCAGTCTTACATTATAGCAAAGTATTTTTAGCTCCAACCAGTTTATTTCGCTGCCACTATGTTCCCTTATTTTCAAACCTAGTTCTAGAGATCTTCCGTCGAATTTCAAAACCAATACATCCATGATTGCATTCTTCTGTGTTAAGTTCACAAAATTGTTATCATTATTACAAAATTTAGCTAAGTTCACAAATTATCAATTACTTTTACTATCTTTTCCAACACTGCACATACTATTTAGCAAGTTATCCTGTGTACTTACAAGTCCTAGAGATTAAAAAAAAAATGTTTGATAAAAGGTTTGAGCTTATCGCTGCACAATGTCTTTATGGAACAAGTGGTTATGATTCAGATATGAAAGGCCTACAACGCAAAAACAATATCAAAAAGCCTATTAGCAAATTAAAATAACAATTGGTGTTAATTTATGGGTAAATCTTTAGTTCATATTTAACTAAAACTACCTCAATTTCTTTTTGTTAGGCCATATGTACTAAATCAACAGTCCATTACCTCAATGTTATACCTTGGGTCCCACTTAGGTGGAGTTTAAGGATCGGATGTATCCAATATTACTCTTGTCAGTGAAAACAAAAATGTTGTTTTTAATTAACTCATGGTATCAAACATCATTTACCACACATAAACAAGCATAAGTGATTTGATGAGTCATTTTAATACACTTCATTATAATTTGAAACCATAGTTACATGAAACGTGGAACGTAGCCACGTTCTTGCGTCCCTAATCACCACAAAACTGGCCCCAAATCGCTCAAGGTGACGTCTCGATGTAGAAGACCTATTTTAAAAGGTACTTTGGCATTCATTTACAAATTAAAGAAAAAAGAAGGGAGAAAAAAACGAGATGAAACCTAGAACACTAAAAAAATTCCACTTCAAAACAATTTCTTTAAGCAAAAAAATCCTTTTAAATTAAATTTGTTTTCAAATATATTTGTTATGCATAAAATATCTCGTACCCAAACGTTCCAAAGTCAATCTAGATCACGTTCCTTGTTTTCGTTCCCGTTTTGCATTCCAAACCGAGTGTCGACTCTAGGTCAAAGTGTTTGAAACCATAGATTTTTTTTATTTTTTGCTCTATCGAAGAAAGAAAATAACATGTGTAACAAATAAAATTTTGTCCATATTAAAACTTGTTAAATTAAAGAGGATGTTAGGCATGTATACCTAAAACTGGATAAGAGAAGATAGGAAATAAGTGGGAAATATAAATCATAAATGGATTAGAGGTGAGAAATATACGGCAACCAAAAGTGGGAAAAATATCGGTATATTATTGGGTGAACTTGAGTGCTATATAAAAATATTGTAAGAAGTGGGCTAAGAAAAATAAATGGACCAAAATGGTAAGGTTAACAAACACAAAGGTAGTAAATGAGCTGCTTGTACTATGTATACTCACGTGTGTTCTTATGTTATTATCATGGAAAAGATCAAGTGTGCATACATAATGGTCTTTTGTACAACAAGATGGTAGGTAATAAGCATTGCTTTGGGTTTTATGAGACATGTGCAGCATCCGATTCATATCTTCCTAAAGGCAAGTATACCAATTTCTAGTTGGTTCTTTTGTATTTGATTTACAAGAATGACTAATTTTAGGAGTCAATGTCCCTTATTTCGATGAGATTAAAGATTTAAATTTTTGTTATCAAGTGTAATGGTCAATACAAAAATTGCTCACCAAATCATGTGCACTTCTTATATATGTAAAGTTACAATATATGTTTCCTACCAAAGCTCAATTGAAACCAAACTATTTGTTATCACAAACAACGTTAAGGTTGCTTACATCCAATCCCTAAACCCTACTTAGATGGGAGCCACTTAAAGGCATCATGTAATGGAATGTTGTTATTGTTGACTAATTCAGGAGTCCTATTATATTTTGTAAGTAAGAATTTTCAATAGTTCTTATTTTTATTAAGGAATTGATTAATATGAGTCCTAATGATATCAAAGTAGTGACTAGTAGCTTATGCTAGAGACTCATTAATTTATTGATACTTAAGCAACACTTTAGGTCAACATAATGTGTGATTCTTCCAACCACCTAATCATTAGTTGTTCTAAGCAAACCTAAACAACGGCCCATCAATTGCATCATTAGTTTAAGCGACAAATTGAAATTGGATTGGGTCACTGCCTCCACAAACTACAACTATAAACGATTCTTTCATGGCCGTCCTAATCCATTAATAAAAATAATGGTGTGTATTGAATTGATGGAGTTTGCATGTAAAAAACCATTGGACTCAAAATGTAGTCACGTAAATATTTAGCAACCTTTATTTCTATATAAAGTTAAAAGGTTTCAAGAAGTATATGTTCATCTTTTTAACTATAATCCAAAGAGTTTTTTAAATTGTTCAAATTACAATGATTAAGTGGATATTTTCTTGTTGTCACTTCACCCCGTCGTGGCCACAAAGTGAGCTGTAAATTCGAACTCATGCAAGATGCCCCCTTTAGGGTCACTATAATGACTGTTGTTTGCTTTGAATCCTATTTTCTATTGTTTGATAATCACGTGATCAAGGACGAAGGTCAATGATGTCAATAGCATCATTTAAATTGTAAAAAAGAATAGTAAAAATGAGTTAGAGTTTGAACCCAAAGGTGAATTCAAAAACCTACCTAAGTGAGAATGCCATTATTTTTAATCCCTTTTATTTTAAAAATTCTGGTGTATTTTATAGATTTAGGATTTAGGCGTGGGTGCGTCTATGTGTGATTCGTCTTCGTTTTCTTCATTAATTCAACAGTCATCGCATCCCATAGATTTGCCAACCTCTGAGACTTCGTTAAAGCGATATGATACGAAAAAGCACAATGGTATGTTTATATAATTTTTACAAATTCTCAAATGAGACAGTCTCACAGTGAGACTATTTCTATTGGGCCAGCCCAATGTATAGTTATTGTTTGAAAATGATTATTTATAATTTTAAAGTGATCACTTACAATTTTAAAGGATCACTTACAATCCTAAAGTGATCACTTTTAATAGTCTTAGAGTGATCACTTATAACTTTAAAGTAATTACTCACAGTTTTAAAAGTGATCAATTAGAGAAATAGGTTGATTATATAGGATCGTCTCATGGTGAGACGGTCTCATACTAGACTTGTTGTATACTTTTAAGTTTATTTTTTTGTACGTAGAAAGGAGCACCGGAGGTATGAATTCAGATTAGTAAAAGTTTATATTATTTGGGTCTTTAATTTTTTTATTATATTATGCTACTCTTAGTATAGTATTATGTTCTAAGTGAATTTGGTATTGAATACCTAATTATACAAGTCAGTATTTTGAATAAGGATTATGGATTTGATATCGGAATGTTGGATTGGTGTTAAAAGCGGTGTTTGGAACTTAAAAGGGGAGTTTATCCTAGTGGAATGATTGGTATTCAAAATTTTGATTAAAATTTTAAAAAAATAGATGTGTACTGTTTTTTGGTTATAGGGTGGGCTAAGGGAAGAGGATAGGCTAGCCAGAATCAAACCAATGTTGTTTCTCGGGAAAGCGTTACATGCTCCTACCGAGAAAAGATTTGGTATGCATGTACAAGTTGTGTAAAAAATTAAATTTTCTGCCCCATTACTCAAACTTTCATATTCATGCTATCTAGAATTCCTTAACATCATAAATGATCTTTGTTTAGTTTTCCTTTCCCTCCTGTATCAGGCATGAATTTACAAAGAAGCATGCATCTAACCTTCTTCTGAATATCCTCCAAAGCTGAATATTGAATTGTATCTCTGCCTTTCTCAAAGAGTTCATCAATTGTCTTGTTCAATGAAGCATTTTTGTTAATCTGCATTAAACCGAATAAATCATGACTACTATCTTCAATCAAAATATTTTTAAAAAGACCTGTATGCATCTGGTTAAATTCATCTCTTGGTGCATAAATCATAAGCATTGTATCAAAAGTTACCAATGCAGATCAACAACTGTTACTATTTATGTGAACCAATTCATCTTTTCCATAAACCCCCAATACCCAATTGTATTATTCTACAGCTCGTTTACTAGGTGATAACGGTAAGTTCACAAGTAAATTTGAAGGTTTGAAGATAATTTCACCACCTCAAAGTATGTTCTTTAACATAAACTTTCAATATCACCTACTCGGACATAGTAGAATCAAACATTTAACAAGGCTATAAGCATGAGAATCAAAAGGATGACATCTCTTGCATTTTGTAAAAAACAGTCATTGCTATTAGTAGTGGTGAATCAAATAAGCGGGCAAAGACCAAAGCAAGCCTAGACCTAAGTTGTCTCTCTTGTTTCTATAAACAAACTCTACAGGATTTAATTGCATTACATTTGATAATTGATATGTCTAATGTTGACAATAATTAGGATGCGAAATTGAAATTGCAATCAAAGGGAAGGAATTGAACAAATAACATAATACCAAATTAAAATTAAAATTAAAATTAAAAAGATGAAAAAGGAAAAATGGGTACCAAATTACGGCGGCGTTGTCTAGGGGAATTCATCTTTTTAAGAACCTTGATAAAACTTAAAACAAAAGTTATACCAAGATAAGCTAAAGGCACAGCAAGAAACCAAGGCAAAGAGGTTTGCCCAACTCTTGGTCCAGGAATAGCCTGTGTAACTGAACCACTAAATTCAACCAAGTCCAAAGCTTTCTCTTGTATCCATGGAACTTCTTCTTCTTCTTCTTCTACTTCTACTTCTTCAGATTTCTTCTTATTCTCATTCTCTGTTTTATCAAATGCCCTGACCCTGACCCGTAATGATATTGAAATGGGTAATCCAGGAGAAGGAAGCTGGAAAAAAGGGCTAACCGACACAAACGGCGGCTTTCTGGATGTTAACAAGCGTTGATTTTGATAATGGTAAGAAGTCGATGGTGATAGAGACCATGTTGAGGCTGAGCTTGTGCACTGCATTTTCGCCCCTTTTCGCAACTCCGCTTCACCCTTACTCTCGAGTCTCGAGGACGGGGTTTTTCGTATTGATGTTGGCATTTCTCATGCCTATTTATATAATAATAAAATCAATTACCAACTAAAGTCATAAATTTTAGTCATTGTAAAATAAACAGTAAGTTTTTTCAAATAAATAATAGCTTTTAAATTACCAAATACGATATCGACACAGCTACTTCATTAGATGACATACTAAATGATCGTTGACCAAGGTAAATGACTTTTGATTTTCAATTTCATTAATCCTACATATTTACCCAACTACCCCTAATTAAACCCTTCTTACCCAACTTGTCTCTACCGCTCCCCAATCACCACCATTCTCCTACCCCAACACCACCACCATTAAAACCCCTCCTTTAATAACAACCCATCAAAAGGGCATTCCTTCAGAGTACTATATAATTGGATAAGAATCAACTTTTAGGTTTTATACCTTATCAGATAGGAGAACTTAAGTTTTTGTAGAGCTTTTTCCAATGGGAAACGCGGTGTCTTAGACGATTCTTGTCGAGTTTGGGAATTATTGTGAGCCACACGCTTGATCTCTCGAGGAATAAGATCACTGGTCGAATCCCAGAAGAAATCTTAGGATTGAAAAAGCTCAACAAGTTGTTGTTATTGGGGAATGCATGCATTGAGGGTTGTCACCGGCTATTGTAAATCGCGAGTCATCGGTGAGATTGAGGCTGGAAGAAAATCGACTTTCAGGACAAATACCAAAAAAGATAGGGCGGTTGCAGAATCTTGTTTTTCTTGACTTGTATATTGTTGTTAATGGTGACTCAAACTAGCAAGCACCATTGAAGAAGGTGAGTATGGGTCAAAGAGGAGGTCCGCGGGGCGCGGAGAAGCTGCTGCCTCAGTCTGCGGGGCGCGGAGTGCGTTCAGTCTCCATTTCGCGGCTCGCATAGTTGTACACGGCTCGCGAAATACAATAGTTTCTTTTCACGAGAGGAGTCTTTTGGGACGGTTACTTTGTGTTTATTATGTAATAACTTCCTTTTGTTGGGCATTAGTATATAAACTCCTATTTTAAGATTAATATATGATGATTCACAAAACTGAGAGAGATCACAAAAAAACCATTAATTTGTGAGTGTGATTGAGATTCATCTTGTAATTCTTTGCGATCATAGTGAAATTATTTGATCTTGGTGCCGGTGGATGTAGCTATCACATTGATAATGAACCACGTTAAATCTCTCGTGTCAATTTCTTATTTTGCATTGAATTTTCTTATTGTTTCATTATTGTTCAACGAACTTGCTTCCGTTGTCGCACAACATATATGAATCAATTTTTGGGTAATCTCACTCATGATATTAGTAATGCCACAGTGCTTGAGCTGCTTGATCTGCACAATAATCATTTGACAGGAGAAATCACATATGAGCAGGCCCGGTTTTTATGGTAAGCAAGGTCTGCAAATGCCTTGGGCCTAAAATATAAGGGGCCCAAAATATATAAATACTTTAATATTAAAAAAAAATCTAAACTTAACTTTTCAGTTTTCACATGTGATTAAATGCACTGTTAATACCGCCTCATCCCATTTACTGCTCCTGAGTCCTTAACTTTCCATCTTCTAATTAGCATTTTGCGACTGATTTCTTCTTCTCGGCTAAATCAACTCCTTTCCCAATTTTCATGACTATGGCTATTCATATCACATCTAACTTTCAACTCTTTAATTTTTTTCCCAATTTCATTTATTATCATCATTATCCCCATTTTTCAATTAAAAACCCACCGATCCATTTTGCTCTGGCTCACTGGCTGCCGTTGTCCTCTTCCAATTTTTCTCCGATATGAATCTGTCCTGATCTATCATTTTGATTGTTTTTTTTTTGACTATTTTGGGGTTTTTGATAGATTTTTAATTCGAATTTATACTTATTTTGAAATGGTTTGAATTAAATTAAGATAAAAGATATTCACACTTACAAGTTACACCGATTACTAGAGAAATTTAGTAGATCTTCTGGAAATTGGCGGCCACTCACAAAGGTTTAATGTCTACTTTTGTTGTTTGATTATTAACAGATTAATTATTTTGGTCTTAGTTAATTTTGCATACTCATTTTAATGTATACTAATTTATTATGCAGAATTTTGAAATTTGGCAAAATTTCAATGCTTATCTGAATTTTGAAAGCACATATTCCGTAATTTATCAGGTCTTATTGTTCTTTACCCATTTATACAAGATGTTGCTTAAAAAAAAAACTTATTTGGGTGTGAAAAAAGAAAAAGGAAAAAAAGAGAAAAGGAACTAAAAAAAACACAACAAGGAGCTCTTCATAAATTTATTTTTAGAGCAAGACCTTCATAATTTGAATATAAATGAATCTTTACATGTCTTAGATTTTTGATGTCTTAACCTTTTGCTTTTCTCGTTTACTTTCTATTAGTTCTATGTTTTCTTTTTGTAGTGGTTTTGCTTTTGTTTTATTTATAGGCCTTTAAGTTTTTTCCCGTGGTTATTACGTCTACTTATCTTCCTTGAGCCGGTGGACTCCTTTGGCCGCGCTCTCTTTTATGGGTATGAGTTGCCGCCGTCTTTCCCTCCCCAGACCCTGTCCTCATTCTATAAGCGGGATACACCGGGTAGGATGATGATAATGATGAAATGAATCTTTACATGATGATATTGGTAAAAATGTTAATTTGGTTGATGATGTTAATGCTAATGAATTTTTGAATAATAATGTTAATAAAGATGATGTGAAGGCCAATGAATTTTTTAATAATAATGTCAATGAAGATGATATGAATGCTAATGAATTTTTGAATAATAATGTCAATGAAGATGATGAAATTGATAATTTAAGTGAGCCTCTTGATATGCAAGATAATGTAAAAACTACCTCACCTATGGATTCTTATGATCCCAAAGATTTTGATAACACTTGATAATAAATCAAGAGACATTATTATGGAAAAGGGACCTATTAGAGAACTAAATCTTAATTTTCCTTTTGATGATAATCGTAGACATTTCTCCTATTTCTATTTTGTTCGAAAATTGAGTAATGGTGAGGTTAGTGATCGAAAGTGGTTAATTTACTCAAAAAGTGTTGAGAAAGTGTTTTGTTTTTGTTGTAAATTGTTTAAGTCCGCAAATAATCGAAGTTTGTTAACAAATGAGGGTTTAAGTGATTGACAACATATTAACATTAGACTAAAAAAACATGAAATTAGTGTACAACATATGACTAATATGAAAACTTGGAATGAATTGAAAGAAAGATTGAATAAAAATCAAACAATTGATAAAAGTTTGCAGGAAGAGATTACGAAAGAAAAAGAACGTATGAGACAAGTTTTTTTAGGATATTATGTGCTATAAAATATCTTGGTACACATAACTTAGCTTTTAAAGGATCGAACGACAAACTTTATCAAGATAGTAATGGCAAGTTTTTGGGATTGGTTGAAATGATGGTCGAATTCGATATTGTAATGAAAGATCATGTTAGACGCATTCAAAATAATGATATTCTTGATCATTACCTTAGGCCCGAAATTCAAAATGAGTTGATTTCCCTTTTGGCTCAAAATGTTAAAGGTACTATCGTTAAGATCATTAAAGAGACTAAATATTATTCTATTATTCCTGATTGTACTCCAGATATTAGTCATAAAGAACAAATGACTTTAATTATACGTCTTGTAAACATGTCAAATCTTAAGATCGAGGAGTACTTTATAGAATTTTTGAATGTTGATGATACTTCTGGTTTGGGACTTTTTAATGTTTTACAAGATGTCTTGAAATCTCTTGATCTTAATATGAATGATGTAAGAGGTCAAGTTTATGACAGCGACTCAAATATGAAAGGAAAATATCGAGGAGTTCAAAGTCGATTTCTTGAAATTAATCCAAGGGCCTTATACATGCCTTGTGCTTGCCATAGTTTGAACCTTATTGTGAGTGATATGGCCCATTCTTGTGAAAAAACTATCTCATTTTTTGGAATTGTTCAACATGTATATTCTTTATTTTCGAGCTTTATAAAAAGATGGGATATTTTACTTGAGAATGTTCCTGGATTAACCGTGAAGTCTTTGTGTAATACTCGATGGGAAAGTAGGATAAAAAGTATTAAGGCTATTAGATATCAAACTCCCCAAATAAGAAAAGCTTTGTTAAAACTATTTGAATCTTGCGAAGATGCAAAATAAAAGAGTGAAGCTAAGAGTTTGGCTAATGCACTTAAGAAATTTGACTTTATTCATGGTATGGTGATTTGGTATGATATTTTATTTGTTGTGAATATGCTGAGTAAAAAATTGCAATCTAAGTCCATTTGCATTGACACTTGCATACAACAAGTAAGAGGCATACTAATGTCTTTCAGAAATTATAGGGAAAAAGGTTTTGCTACTAGTTTAGAAATTGCTAAAAGTTTTGCACTAGAAATGGGTGTAGAGGCAAATCATCTTGCTGAACGTCGTATAGTTAGAAAAAGACAATTTGATGAAATTGGTGAGGATGAACAAATTCAATCTCCAGATGATATATTTAGAATTAAGTACTTTTTTGTAGTTGTAGACATAGCAATCTCTTATTTGGAAACAAGATTTGAGCAATTGCAAACATTTGAAAATAATTTTGGAGCTTTGTTTAATTTAAATAGGTTGAAAGCATTAAATAACAATGAATCGAGAGACTTTTGTGTTAATTTTTCACCCCACATTTTCTCATGTTGATTCGTCTGATGTTGATTTTGATGATTTTTATTCTGAATTAAAAGTGTTACAAATGACACTACCAAATGAGTAAATGTTTGCTCTTGATATTCTTAAGGTTTTAAAGTATGCGGATTGCTATCCAAATGCTTTAATTGCTTATAGAATTTTTTTAACTTTGCCTGTAACTGTGGCATCAGCAGACAGAAGTTTTTTTTTTCGACAAAAGATTTTCTATTACTAGAATAAGGAATATACATCCTAAATAAAAAGGAGCCTTCTCAAACTTAATGATTTTTGGCAGAAAGAAGTTTTTCTTGCTAAAACTGATTAAAAGCTACTTGAGGTCACAATGTCACAAGAGAGGTTGAATGGTTTGGCCATATTATCAATCGAAAAAGATTTATTAGCGAAAATTGATACAAATGTTATTATTAATGATTTTGCTTTCAGAAATGTTCGTAGAAATAAGTTTTTGTGATTTTTTTGCTTTATCATTGTAAGTGATAATGATACAAGGAGATTTCTCTAGGACTGATGGGGTCGATAAAGATTGAAGGAAAATGATTATAATTTGCTTTACTGCTTGGTTTATAAAGTATTTTAATACTTTATGAATATTACGTATTTTATGTGAATTTTTTGTACTTTCTTGATGCGAAATTATATTTTGAAATATTATAGAAGGGGCCCCATTTTTATATTTTTCCTAGGGCCCACGAAATGTCAAGAACGACACTGCATATGAGTTGGGACAACTAGTAAACCTTGAGCAACTTGATCTAAGTAAGAATAGCTATACTGGGAAAATATCTTTGAGTTTGGGAAACTTCAGCTACCTAAATAAACTTATCCGGTTAGATGGTAGTGGTGGTGGTGTTAGTAGTCCTAAAATTAAAAAAGGGTTTTTAATGGTGGTGGTGGTGGTGATGTTGGGGTGGGGAAATGGTGGTGATTGAGGAGGAGTAGAAAGAGGTTGGGGAAGAAGGGTTTAATTGGGGGTAATAGGATAATTTGGTTAGATTAATGAATTTAATTGAAAGTGAAAGGTTATTTACCTTGGTCAACGGTCTTTTAGTAGGTCATTCGGTAAAGTGGTTGTATCGATGTTGTGTTTGGTAATTTGAAGCTTGAGTGTTTTGCGAATTATATCCTTGAAGTTTAATTTTTTCGAATTACAACCACCAAAGTTTAATTGTTGACAGTGTTCAGGCCATATGACCAGATCTATACATATTGACCTGTTTCTTCTTATTTTTATCTTTGGCTTTCTCTTTGACTCAACTACCCAACTCCCTCATTGAATTTAAAAATAAATTACCCCCAACCACTGTAATTAATTCCTTGATGTTTCATTTTGGCGTACAAACCCATACATCAAACTCCATTGCCATTGAAGCTTCATCTTCGTCTGTCATTAATAACCATCGAACAAGGTAAGTTCTTGTACTATTCCTCCTAATTGTTATAAGTTTAGGGTTTTTGATACTGCTGATGACTGTTGTAAGTTTAGGATTTTGATTGTAAATGGATTTCAAATTCGTTTGCTCTTTTTTACAATTTCTTCCCATTACTTTACTTTAGGGTCGTTTATTGAAATGGATTGTTGTTCTATATGTGTATTGAAATTCCAGATGCCCATTTCTAATAACTCAGTAATGTTAAAGTTCTTTTATGGTGGTAGCCTGGTAGGTTTGTAAATGTAGGTAATGCAGTAAATTATGCTAATGGGTATGTGAATACTGAAATTGTTGTTCCTATAATTGAGTGGTTCTTTAAATATGTTTATGGTACTGTTAGGAGAACATTGAATATAAGGTGTCCATTTAATATATGGTACAAAGATGGTATGAGTTTAGCTGACGGAAAGAAAGTGATAAAAACATAAGACTATGCAGTGTTTGTTTTAGATACATTAGATGAGGAAGGTTTTGTCACTTTGTATGTGGTGATGGATGAATGGAGCCCACAAAGAGGACCATAACTGAAGTTAAGAGGAGCCCTAGGAATTTGACCAAACCAGTAAAAGATTCTCTTAGTTGAGCACAACTATATAAGTCATCTTCTAGTTTTTCCAACCATGTCAAAACTTACCTATGTGTGAGGTACTTAAGGTATAAAACATTAAACCACTTGCAACATAACCACCCCAACATACACAACCACATAGATCCATTCCAACCCAAGTGCCACCACCTCTACCTAAAAGGCAAAAACCTCCCATTAAGAGGAAGATAGCTCCTCCTCCACTGCTACCACTTCCACCTCCACCTTCACAACCATAGCCATATACTAAACCTAGAATAAAGCATGTGGTAAGAACAAGACCTACTCTTCTTAAAAAGAAAATAGTTTCAGCTTCAATACCACATCCACAACCTTCTGACTCATGTCCACCACCTCCTCCTGAAGCAACTCCTCATTCATCTTCACCACCACCTCTTCTTTCTGAAGTAGCTTTTTATTCATCTCCACCACCTTCACATCCTCAAGCACCTTCTGATCCACTCCTACAACTAGTTACACAGGAAAGCACATATTCACTTTGATCCTCCCCCATCTCGCATTATTTAATTAGAACACAATTACACAGTTCACCTCTACCTACACTGCCTCCTCCTTCTCCACCACCAGAAACACACACTAAGCAATCTAAATTAACAAAAAAAAAAGAAAAAAAAGCAGAAAAAGCAATAGATTAGAGTTGGTGTCCAGGTTAAAGGCAAAAGAAAGGTAAAGGTAAGCTTAAGGGTAGAACGACTTTGTTTGTGGGTTATTCAAATGATTCTGATATTGATTTAGAAGATGATGACTTTAATGATGCTATATAGGCAGATCTGTTCTCAAAGCATATTGGTGAGACTGTCCTCGGTGATATGGACAGAACAATGGGTGGTGGTGGTAAATCTTCTAAGGAAGTCCCAAAAAGCTTGTAAATGATGAAGAAAAGGAGTATGAATATATCTGAGGTGTTTCATTCTAAAGTCGGTATAGGTATCTAGTCTTCAATCCAAAGACTGATTTCCGTGGGAAAATAATACTCAAACTGTGTTGGTTTTTCCGAATATTGAAATTTTAAGAGCTGTTGTGCAACAACATGCCATAGAGAACAAGTATGATTATCTATTCTCAACACAACAATACAAAAATATTTGATGCAATTTGTGTAGATATGTGTAATAAGTGTCCATGGAATAATAAAAGAGCTGTGAGATTTAGGTGTTTATGTGAGAAATACACTTGCAATTTTTATATTCATGCTAGTCAATTAAGAGAAGGAGAAACCATGCAAATTAATACATGTAATTTAGAACATCGGTGTAGGAATAAACATCACACTAGGAAGTTGACTTCCAAGTTCCTAGCTTTTAGGTATTTAGAGGTATGGAGAAGGTATCTAGAGTGAGATTTAATTAAGGGGTTACATAGTAAAGTAAAAGAGGATTATGGAATAGTTGTTGGTTACCACAAGTGTTAGTATGCTAGGGCTAGGGCTAAGGTAGTAATGTTGTAGGGTGATGGTGTAGAACAATACATAAAGGTTTTCAATTGGTAGTAGTGTCTTGGTTTGTGTAAGGTCTACATGGTTAGACACACCTTTGTCTCAGAGTATGTTCATGTGCTTCAAGCCAGTAAATGATGGTTTTATTTCTTGTTTCAGACCTATTATATAGGCTTAGATTGATGTCATCTAATAGGGGCATACCCTGGGATATGTTTGACAACATCGGGTAAAGATGGGAACAAAAAATTTTACCCAATAGCATAGGCTATTGTTAGGACTGTTCATAAATACCCAAGCCGCCAGACCCGACCCACTGACCCACAACATAAATGGAGGGTTAATTTCAAAAAAATTACAACATGCGGGTCGAGTACCCGACTCGCCTTAACCGGGTCGAGTCATGGGCATATATTAAATTTTAGCGGGTATTGGTGACCCGCTTAAATGAGAAAAGACTAGGTTTTTAGGATTTTCAAAAGGCACTTTCCTTCAAACAAAAATAAATTACTAAAATGAGAATAAGTGCACTCTATTCAAGAATCTCTTGATTAATAGTTTTACCTCCAGAATTAACTTTTTCAATAGTTTGATTTCTTTGTGACTAAGGTCATTTTAATTTCTAACACTGTTTTCTATTGTTTAAACACATGTTGTGTTGTCTACTGCTTTCTACTGTGAAGTTGAATGGTCATGAACAAGGTTATTAGGATCAAGATTCTACCTAGCATCATTGAGGAGACAGGATCAAAATCGGTAGAATCGGATCGTTGGATCATGTGATCCTATAAATATGCATTAATGTGCTTTAGATTACTGATTATCAATTATCTTTGTTCTCTTTTTTAAGTTCTAGTTAAGGTGTAAGTAAACACTTATTTGACTTCATCTATTAAGGTTTTGTAAAAAAACTACTTTTAATAATCATTTTTAAACTGCAATTCAAAAAAAACTTAAAATTTATAATGGTATTGATATAATTATTTTAAATATAAATTTATACATAAGTGAAATATGTATTATATGAAAATATTTTACGATTCAAACTACCCATGTAGGATCGGATCGTTGGATCGTAAGATCGTAGAATCGTGTTATGATCCTACCACCTAAATCCTTGAGCTAAGTAAGATCGCAGATTCTACTTGATTAAGATCCTACCTACGGTCCGAATCGATCGCCTATTTTTGAATCGTAAGATCGTAGAATCGTAGATCAGAATCGGGACTATGATAATTATGATCGTGAATATATCTATTGCATTCTACTACTCTGATATTATATTGATCAATTTGGTTTAATTTTTCAGTTGCCATTTATGATTTATTCAATTTGAACGTGTTTTGCTGTAGCTGAGGAAGAGAAGGAGCAACTTGTAGATCTACAACGCTTGAAGAGCAGATTACCATATTCTGAAGTCTGATGATGGTCACTTGTGCTCTATTATTAAGTGTCATAGGTTGATATTATATTTTAGAGGTAACCCACTGTCCCAACCCGACTTACCGTGTACCTAAAATTTGAGTACCCACATTAATTGTGCTCGAACACGGGCCTTTAAAATAGGTACCCGACTAACCGGGTACCAGGCTTTTCGGATACCCAAAATGTCGGATGCCCGCATATGAACACCCTTAGCTATTGTGGATGTGGAGGATCATCATTCTTGGACTTGGTTTTTGACACTTCTTATTAAGACATTGAGTAATGAAATGGTGAGGGCTACACATGCATGTCAATCAGACAAAAAGGTCTAATAAAGGCACTTGAATATGTGGTTCTAGAATCTTTTTCAAGATATTGTTGGAGACATTGTGTGGAACAATTTTTAAGAAAAAATGGTTTAAATACATTTTGTGGTAAGTTTCTAAGGCTACTATTAAGGTATACTTTTAAATTTGAGACTTTTTGGCATATATATTGAGTTGTAGAAACTGAACGGTGAGGCTCATACATACATGGCTTCAATACGATCCCATCAGCTTGCAGTAGGCATGCATTTGACATAGTGTGCAAATCTAATATGTTGCTCAACAACATGTGTGAATCCTTCAACCATGTTTTAAACCAGCGAGGGACAAAGGCATTTTGACTCGTATAAAATGGATGCTAAGTTATATCATGCAAAGGCATCATAGCAAAAGGGAAGGGGTTACCACATTAGAGGGTGGGTTGATGCCTCATGTTAAGAAGTAGTTTGATTGGACCAAGGAAGCTTACAAGTGTTGTGTTGTTAGGATAGCAAGTAGTACATTGTTTGAGGTTGACTACAAAGATCAAACATGTTTAGTTGACTTGGATACGAGGTCTTGTACTTGCTATAGATGGCAACTTATTGGAATCCCATGTCATCATGTTTATGCCACTATAATGGAAAGTAGGGGTATCTAGAAGATTTTGTGCATGATTATTATAGGAAGGCAATATATGCAAAAGGTTTTTTCACCTGTAATTAAGCCCATGCCTGGACCTGTTGACAGGGAAAAAACCCCCACACACCCAACCAAACCCACAAAAAGCTTCCTGAAAGACCATCTTGAAAAAGAGGAAATTGGAACCTGATGTGAAGAAGAGCAATAAAAAGTAAAAAATAGGAGCTGAGAGAGTTGGAAGGGAGGTTAGAAAGAAAAATAGATGTTCAAAATGCAAGAAAATTGGACATAACAAGAGAAAGTGCACATCTAAAGAACCACCTACACCCCCAAGTCAAACAAAAGAAAAGGGAGGCATGCCACAACAATAAGATCCTTACATTGCTAAAATAAGAGCTCAGAGGCTTAATAATCAATCATCTACTATCAACACTTCTCAAGCTTTAACTTCAAATGTTAACTTGTCTCAAACTTCCACTATTATTGATAGGCAGGAGTATCTAGATACCTAGTCCTTGTTTGTGTCTGATGATAGGAAGGAGTATGTAGGAACTATTGTAGTTTAAGTTAGTCTTGTTTGCTAATTAAGCTACTTTTATGTATTTTGATGCTTTGAAATAATTAATCTTGTATTTTGATGATGGGTAGAACTTAATGATAAGATAAAATTGTGAAAACGATAATTCATATATATTGATTGCAAAATCGCATCATTGGTTCCCTTACATAACTTCAAAAACCAAAAGTAGGGGAACACTAACAAGGTTCCACAACCAATAGACTTAGCACATTACAAACTTAAACAAAGTAACTAATAAACCAAACAACAATAAGAACAAGGGTACAATTGATAAGGTATCCACATCTCCAAACCCTCTGTGGATACATCATAAACACATGACTCGATCAGAAGTTGTCTTTTTCAACTTCTTGTTAACTAGCTCCAACCTCCTTCTAAAAGTATTAACATCTTTTTGAAGCATTTTCTTTTCTTCAATTAGCATCAAGATGACATCTTTATGTCATTCAATCATGCTTATGTCTACCCACCGAAAGCAATTCCATCCCCTAAGGTTATTGAGAACATCATAATCAAGACAAGCAACTTTTTTTTCTTCCAGTGTTATCATTAGTTCACCCTCTTTGAACACAAACATCATATCCACAAAAGCACTCCATTCGATTGGCATAGGTTTGAGAGAAATTCGACATCTGCAAATTAATTTAGGGTTTAATAGAAGAGGATTTGGATAGTTATAAAGTAACCTTAAATTCAAATTGTAAGACCCATTAAAACGTAGTGAAATACAATTTCAAAAAAATTAAGCTTTAAGAAAAAGCTTACCTTCAGTAGCAATGGAGAGTGTTGAGAGAGAGAGAAACGTTTGAAGAAGAAGAAAATAGAGACGTTGGGGCTATTTAGGTTTAAAGGTAGAGGACGTTGATAGTTGAGTTAATGAGTTAACTATAGTACTTAATTGAAAGGGGAGAAGGTAAAGTCAAAGGTAAAAACTGAAAGAACCAGGTCAATATCATATGGCTTGAACACTATGAACAATTAAAAATTGGTGGCTGTAATTCGCAAAAATTATACTTCGAATCTGTAATTCGCAAAACACTTAAACTTTCAAGGCTGTTATTCGCAAAGTATTCTAATAAGAATAGAATTTCTCGTAATGTCTCTAATACAATAATGACTAATAAAATTGTATTCTCAAATATCATTATGTTAAATTGATACTCCAATAATAATTGTCTCATTTAAAATTTAACATTCTTTATTAATCGCTCTTAGTTTGTTATTTTTTATAAAAGAAAAAAATTTATTATCAAAAATATCTCACACGCAAAGGCAGGAAGATAAATCAAAAGGGAGGAAGACAAATCATCTAAACTAGAATCTTTTCCAAGCCCTAATGGACCAAAACTACAACGACTAAAAAATATATTACGCAAAAACTAATAACAAAAGTACATGCAAACAATAGCCAAAACATGAATCTTAAAAACAACCATACTAGTCCAGGAGACATCCAAACGCTTTAAGAATTATAGTAATCATATAAAACAACTTAATTAGATCCCAACAAATAACCATACAACTAGAGAAGAAGAAAGTAAAGGAGGAGCACAAAGAATAAGTCTAACCAAAAACCTTTGCCAACTTCCTAACATCACATTATCAACTTAAAAGAAAATGAGAGAAACCATAAAGCTTGAATTAGAAAAAGAATAATCTGTCAAGAGAAAAGCCTAAGAGCTCAAAAGATAACAAATATAGACCAAAAAACAACCAAGCCAACATAAGTAAGGAGTTAGAATGATATTTTAGAAATAATTAACCACGTAGTCAAGAAATAAATCTAAGAGCTCAAAGCATGTATATCAAGACCAAGCAATGATCTACAAAAGAACGAAACCATCCAAACAACACTAGAAAGGATCAACTATTGTGGCTCATGCAACAGAAGCACTCGAGAGCCAAATAATTAACAAAGCTACAACATAAAAGAAGTCAAAGCATGAAAAATGTAAGAGCAAAGGCAAGAAAGAACTGAATAATGAAACATACTAGGCCTAAAGTAAAACAAACCCAAAAGAATGAACATAAAATATAGTAAAAGAAAAGTTGCAATAGGACATAAAGCTTAGAGGTTATCCATGCATTTAGTCATTTAACATTATTTCTTACAAAGATGAAGAATTTGAGTTTTCAACTCAAACTTAATAAGAGATATAAGTCTAATAGGAATCACAACTTGAAACTTCCATAAAGAATCATTCCTCTTCTTTAAAATATGATACCATACCACTGATTTCAACATAAAGATACGTTTTTTCGAAAAGAAGAGACCTTCAGTCTCTTCACTTTCTTGTAAAGGCAACTCATACAATCACAAGAGGTATTAAACTCCAATTAATTCATTATATTCATAAGGTAAACCTTACTATAACGACATTTGAAAAACAAATGTTCAACATTTTTCTTTGCATTGCCACAAATGGAGCGATGTTCTTCCATAGTGAAGTTGAGGTGAGCCAAACTAACTTTAGTCTTAAGTTTATTAAGAGTAAAAAGTCATTCCGTTTTTGGTGCTAAGGGATAATATATGTATTCCAAACATACTCGTAGAACTTAACCTCATCAGATTTAGAATAAGTGATCTTTAAATACGTTATGTAAACATCATTGAGCTTGTACTTCACGGATAAATCCCAAGAATCCATACCCGACTGGGATCTATAAGTTTATACATAGTCAAAAAACCTAAATGTAATTTTGTTAGTATTAACTTTTTAATAACGTTTAATTTTTCATAATTAGAGATATTAAGGATTGGATTACTATATTGACAAGTATGCAATCCCCTAATGGGAAAAATAGTATAGATTAAAGGGAGTATTTGGGTTGCATTTTTTTCATCATCTAACTCAAAACTATTGAGGTTTTAGTGATTGTATTATAAGAATTATATAGAATTCCAATAGTTTTAGGTAAGGACTTAATGAGCAAATGAAGCTTTGTTCTTAGACTCTTTTCTATTGTAGTCTCTTAATAGGTAAGGACTTCATGTGCCAGTCAATTGTTCTAGGTGGATATAATTCACTGGTGTCTTATATTGATTTGTTGTAAGTTAGCCTTGAATGCAAACTACGAGGTTAAACCTTTGTTGATCGACTCATAGATATTGTGTTAGCAATAATACTTATTTTGTTGGTATTGAATTTGTTATTGGGTAAGAATTTAATATAGCACAATTTAAAGATCTAATTAAGACGTATTAACCTATAAGAAACTATATATATATTTTGGGTTGCTAAGATTGATTCTACAAAGTATATGTGGAGTTTAGAAAAAATAATCATTGTATTGTCCATTGAGAGTGCATATAACAAGACTTATAATTAGCAACCTTCAACATTGTGAAGCGTGGTAAGCTGATAAACGGATCCTAAATCATTAGTAAATTCACTAGGACCTTTCTAGACAAACAATATTTATAACATATGAAATATCTTCTAATGGCTAGCACTACTAGCAAGTAAGGGTGTAACACCCCAGAATTTCCGACCCGACTCCTTAACAAAACCAAAACCGTAAAGGACGGGAGGAAATTCGGGTGTTACAAAGGGATTGTATCAATAGAGATTTTCTTTGTAATTAGGCATGTGGATTAGAAATTGCATAATTTTGATTTTTGATATATGATTTGCAAAACTAGTAACTACATGAAAGCAAGCAAACAATTGACTAAATTCTAGAGCTTTGGGGCTAACACATTAATTATAAGATCTATAACTCACAGCAAAAACATACAATTTTGGCTAATGACTAGTTTATAGAAACGTTACCTCAATTTATTATATTCCGACAATAAAGAGCGAGATATCTTGAACTAGAGTCGTAACTTTCTCGGTCTTAAACTCATACCATTACTAGAGACTCATCATATAACACCAGTGATAATCAATCATGAATTCAAAAGTACATAAGATGATGGCCCTAAATTTATCTTTTAGGAGTGACTAAGGAGTTCACGTGGCTTTTAGGCATCCAAACTAATAGTGTAAACATGACTTTGAGAGCACAAAAACTTCATCATGCATGATTAACCATCTATGGTTATCAAGGAAGGTTAAGCACACCTTAAAGGGCTAGATTTTCGTCCTTTAAGATCCATGCTTCGAGGCTAAAAGTCATAAAGTTATTAAGAACTATCCAAAGGTCACAGACAAGCCAAAATTAAACTGAAACACCCTAATTATTCCGTAATCATGCTAATGATCCATAATGCCTCTAAACCTAGAGACTATTTTCTCATGAATCATGGAATAAAACAATACAATGCAAGAAAAACATAAGTATATCAAGTAGCTAATTAAAAATCTTATATAGGATCAACACCGATTAAGCCAAATTAACAACTAAATCACTAAATAACAAAACTAAGCATGGAATTCCAAATGACTCAACCACAAAATATTACAATAATCCAATGAAAAAAGCATATAGATTGAAAACAATGAAATTAGCAAATAAAAGATTAAAGATGTGATGTGTGTGTAGCACACTTTATGTCGTATTTCATCACCGTTGTTCTATTAATTTTGTCCCTGTGTGCTATTCTTATATGCATTTCACTTAAATTTGGTTTTATTGTAGATTTTACCTCAATATGCTTTCCATTTGTGCCCAAGTTATTTGAAATAAGCACAGCAGCTTTAGGAAGGTCTACGATGATTAATAAAGTATCGGACCAATAGGATTTAAGTAAAAAGAAAAACAGAAAGACAATGAAGTTGCTTGGGCCTCCGAGCAGCATATGCGGGTCTAGCTATTCAAAAATTCAAGGTCTAGTGTAAAATAGATTTAGTCACATTTTATTTTTCTAATTTTGTAGTTAGAGAAAGCATATACAGATGTTAATAGTTTTTTAAACAAAAACTATGTTACAAAAGAAAAACTATATTAGAGGCCTAAACTCTTAGACTCGCTATACGTGGACAAGAACACAATGTTATCCACGCAAACTATATAACAAAAGGACATAAAACTTAGTTCTTTAAGATTGTCCCAATGCATGAATGGATATCCCAAAGAACTTTACATGACTTTACTAACTATGTTTATTAAAACTTAGTAACTTAATACATTTTACTTGGACATTATTTTACTTGCAACTCTTCATTTAAGCCAAATTAAATATATGTTCATATAACTATTGCTTGGGAAGGAGGAATAGTTGTATGTAATGGTTCATCTTGTTGTTGCTAAAAGAACACACAGGCTTCATAAAATGCTATTCACTCTTTTAGTTAAGGTAATCCACCAAAGGATCACTATGCTCAATCATTTTTGTAGACTGAGTTAGAGATCGAAACAACAACAGGGGGGGTGAATTGTTGTTGTTACAAGTTTAAGCGTTTTTGCTCTGTTTTTGCGGAATTAAATAAAATGAATAAAGCTTAAACTTAGAGCGAAATAATGAAAGAGACAACACAATTTTTACGTGGAAACCTTCTAGGCTTAATTAGAAGGAAAAACCACGACCCCACGGGATTTCTAAACTCTTCACTATGTTTAAGGCAACTCATTACAATTACATTAAACACCTTGCTTCACTTGAAGCGCATCAACTAGGCCAACTTCTCTTTCCAATTGCTTCACTCAAAGCAACTAACTTAGCTTCACTAAAAGCTAATCTATTCACTAGTTTCACTCGAAGCTAACTAATACCCCTTAGACTCACCCGAGTCTAATTACAAATATCACTCAAAAACCCTTACAAAAGGATAAAATTCTCTAAAATAAAATCAATGAGCTGCACAAGAAAATATTATAAAATTAATTGGCGTTTTTAAAACAAAATATTTCTTGTAAATATTCCAAAAATATCGCATGAATTAATAAAGCTCATACGTTGGATACTCTTAGGAACAACCGAATAGATCTCTATTTATAGAATTAAATTCCCTAATAAAAAGGAAGAAACCAACCACTATTCCTTTATCCCAAATAATAAGGAGAATAATGTAGATCTTAATATCCAAGGACATCCTACGGTTAATATCCAAAAGTAGGTATTTATTTGACAAATTCAAGTCCACGGTTATCCTAATAATAATCGTTGTTCCCATATACTAACAATAGGCAAATCAGCTACTGTTCCCTTTTACTAATAATAGCAGTAGTTCCCATATACTAAAATTAGTTGCAGTTGCTTTTTTTCAATAATAACCACAGGTACTTAAAACTAATTATAGTCACGGTTATACTTTGCTAATAATAGGGACAGTTACCTATTTACTAATATTAGGAAAGGTTACCTATTTACTAATATTGGGGATGGTTATTCTAATAATAGCTAAAGCTTCCTTAATGTCAGCTCCTGTTCCTATATTTAGCCAATTTAATTTTTCACTAAATATAGACCCTTAAATAAAGGCTTATAAAAACGTTAGATATTTTTGGAAAATACTTTGCCAATTAACTTTAACAATTTATTATGCAACAAATTAACTTTAATTAACACATCAACTAAAAATAAAAAATATAACTATAATCAGAATTTCAATGGACGTATTAAGCTGACTCCAATCCAGGAACAGTGCGCTGTCTCTAATTTCCAGTTTTGTTAGAACATCAAACTTGGGAACAGTACACCTCATGTCTACATTTGACATCCTAAGCGATATACTCTTCTAACATCTTTTGGGTCCTTTTGACACGTACATTTTCATAGACCAAGTCATAGTAACTATCAACGATCATAGTTAAGACCGGATATTTAACCTGCACACAATCTCTAAAAACATATTCATTTAAATATAGTGTAGTCATCATCAAAACTCAAGAGGTCCAACAAATTCCCCCTTTTTGATGATGACAAACTTTTTAAACAAACTTAAATTAAAATAGAGTAAAACTAATGTTATAGAGCATGTTAGAGATTAAAACAACTCTACATAACTTAGTAAATCAATTTATTACAATATAATTTACCAAGCATATATTAAGAACAAATAACTCTAACAATTCAGAATTATTTAAAATATCCTAAGCATAATCAAATCGTCGGAAGTAGTTTATAACTTAAGGCTTCAAATAAATCTAAACATAACTAAACTTACCAAGATTTTAAGCAATGTCAGAATTTTATCATAGCATTCATATAATAATAAAAATTAGAGCATAGAGCATAAGTAATCAAAGTAATATCAGAGCAAACATCTAATAGGAACTTACTGACTTAAATAATCAGAGTTAACAATAATCAGTTTCAATTAATCAGACCTAAATATATCAAGAACATACACATAGCAGTAGTTAGATATTCATCTCAATTATATCAGAGCATGTAGATAAGCATATAGATATTCATATCAGAGCATATATTATTAGAGTATAGCCACAATCCTAATGTACAACAGAATACATATTGATATAAACCAAGCATACTCAAGCATCCTTTAAGTTTGTGCCAAATATTCCCCCTTTTGACATAAATCAAAAAGAATTAGGATAATCAAACCACAGCAAAAAACATATAGTCAAAGATAGAATCAAGATATAGTGATTAAAAGTAAGTACTAAGAGATGCAAGCACAATAAGCAATGATAAATAGTCACAGACAATGATTAGCATAAAAGAAAATAAGATGTTCATCAAAATATCAATTACAAAGAGTGTACCACAGCTAGTACAATTGAAAGATATAAGAACAGTAATGTTTGAGTAGTTGATGGTTAGAACAATTAAAACATTAAAATGCAGTAGGAGAAGGGATCATGGTGCAGGCGCTTCTTCATCAATGTATGCGGTCTCCACCTCTACTATATCAAGTTTAGCACCTAGACGGGCTTCCATCTGGGTCATTTGTTCAGCAAGTGAGGCCAAAGAGACATAAAATCTCATCTTAAAAAGCAAAGAAACGAGATTGCAAGTCATTAAGCTTCAGGAGAATAGAAAATAAAGGGGCTGTGGGAACTGTAGTGTGATTAAAGCCATGGTTTGGTGAGGTTTGAGTGGGAATTGGTGGTGGTGAAGATGGTATGGGTAACGGTGGTGGTGATGGAAAATGATGGGATGATGGTGTGGTTGGCTTTGGTGAGGAAGGATTGCTTGGTTCAGCAGTTTTGTAAGAGGTAGAGTCATCATCAAGAATTACAACCGGTCCTTTCCCTTTGGAAGCTAGCCTTCTACTCTTCCTGGATGTTGAACTAGGCTCCTTCTTATTAGGCACAGAGACCTCCTCATTACTCACTTTATTTTCCTCTTTGTCCTTCTCCACAGCTTCATCTTCTTTCACAGCTTCCCCCTGACTAGTTACTTCCTCCTGTTCCCTTTCAAAACATCCTTCTGCCTTCCCAATGGCAAAGGGAACAGGCTCCTGTTCCTCCTTATCAAACATTTCCTCCTTCTGTTCTTTCGTTTCTTCATCAGCTTTATTGGTTTCTTCTTCTTTGTCAAAATGGTCATCAATTTGTTCAGTAACATTCTCTAGGATCCCATTTTCATTTAATTTCAAGTGCAAGTTATTCAAACACTTTGCACCAATATTGTTGTTAGGACCCATAGGAAAGTTTAAACCTTCAAGAGGAACACCAAATTTTCTAAAAATCCAAGACAACAGGCCTCCATACCGTACCATACATTTCTTTGCAATACAATCACTCAAATGGGAAATCATCAAAGAAAGAAAGTTAATATTAATGTGGTTGGCCATACAGTAAATTAAAGTAGCATCTCGTAAGTTTACTTCACTCCGCTTGGAATTGCAAGGTAAAATAAATCTACGTGCTATGTTGTAGAGCAACTTATGTAATGGGGACAGTGCATTATGGCTAATTTTTCCTCCTTTTTCATTTATTCCCAAGAATTTCCACACATTCTTCTCATCGATACCCGAAAAAACTATTTTAGACCCAACATGGTACACACCAAAACCAGTGGTCGGCACTCCAAGCCACTCACCCAACATTAAACTATTGAACTCGATTTTTACCTCCTTGACTTTACTCGTACAAATTCCATTATCAATTGAAAAATTTGAAATAAACTCACACATCAAGTCTGGGTATATGGGATTACAACAATATTCAACCATTATAGATTCCCGGTACTGATTTTCCAAAATTGCGTGGAGTTGAGGGAAGAGAGTAGATTCATACCAGTGTTTGTCCAAACCGAAACCTACGGTCATTTCTTTTGAAATCTCTTCTACGATGTTTGGAACAACAATCTTTGCCCTTTTGACTGATTTTGATAGTGATTTGTCCATGGTAAAGTCAATGGGTCTTTTGCTACCCACATGCATCTTGGATACACTTGGTGTACCCGGATGTTCTTGAGATGATGGCTCAGGTGCTGCAATTTGTGGGGATGGGTGAACCACCTTTAATGGTTTAGGTTGTGTGATTTTAATTGTTCTGTTGGATTGTTTGCTAGATGATGATTTTGGGGATTTCATGGTTGATTATCTGACTTGGAGACGAGGAAAAAGTAGGGAATGCGAGAGATTTCTGGTTTGAAGATTGTTGGTTTGGAATGATGAAGTGCTTATGGTGTGACATGAGGAAGTGCTTATATTGATTATGAGGGGACGGATACTAAAGGGTTTCAATACACTTTATTTAATTTATGCGTGTGTACACAAAGTGTGAGAAAGGGAAGTTAATAACGGTTTTACGAAGCGTTACGATGATCCGACTCCCACCTTTTTTAATCAAATTGCGTTAACCATCAGAAAGTTGCTGGAATATAAAAATATAGAAATTGAAAATATGAAATATTTTTACGAGTATAAAATAAATAGAAATTTTATGCTTCTTTAGTCTGATCAATTTAAACATGCAAACATGAAAGCATTCACAGTATATACTTTTAAATAATTGCGTACCTGATCCTTTCGATAATTGATTTTTCAATTAAGATTTTTGTGGATGATTGACCTTTTCAATTTTCATTTTGCCTCTGAGGATCATGCTTGTCACTTACTTCAATGTAGCTTAATCATGCCAAGTTCTAATCTCATTTTTTCGTGTTGTTCCCTTGGAAGTGGTTTTGTCATGATGTCAGCTATTTGCTCGTTAATATCTATATGCTTGACGATAATATTTTTATTTTCAACATTGTCCTTAAGAAAATGATGTCTAATGTGGATATGTTTTACTATAGAAATGATGCACTGGATCTTTAGATATACAGATGGCGCTGGTATTATCACAATAAATAGAAACACACTCAAACTTAATACCAAAATCTCTTAGCTGCTGTTTTATCCAAAGCATTTGGGAACAGCAAGCTGCTGCTGCAACATATTCTGCTTCCGCAGTGGATAATGCAACGAAATTTTGTTTCTTGGAACACCATGTTACTAAACATGAGCCAAGAAATTGTACCATTCCTGAAGTACTTTTTTTGTTCACAAGATCTCCTATATAATCTGCATCACTAAAACCTTTTAAGTCATAGACATCACTTTTAGGGAAAATAGGGACAAGTCATCTGTTCCCTTCAAGTATCTTAAAATTCGTTTTACTGCCGTGAGATGTGATTCTTTAGGATTAGATTGAAATCTAGCGCATAAACTAACACTAAAAGCGATATCGGGTCTACTAGCAGTTAGATATAGCAAAGAACCAATCATGCCTCGATACATAGTTTGATTAATATTTGTTCCATTTGGGTCTTCATCTAATCTAACATTTGTAGCCATAGGTGTATGGTTAGTTTTAGCATTATTCAAGCCATATTTCTTGAGAAGTTCTTTTATATATTTTTGTTGGTGAATAAAGATTCCATTTGCCGTTTGTTTAATTTGCAAACTAAGGAAGAAATTTAGTTCTCCCATCATACTCATTTCAAATTTAGTGCTTATTAGGTTAGCAAATTCTTTACACAACAATTCATTTGTGGCACCAAAAATAATATCATCAACATATATTTGAACAACTAAAATATCTGAACCTCTATTCTTAAAGAATAAGGTTTTGTTGATTTTACCTCTAACAAAGTTATTTTCATTCAAGAACTTTGATAGTCTTTCATACCATTGCCTAGGAGCTTGTTTTAAGCCATAAAGAGCTTTATCAAGCTTGTAGACATGATTAAAACAAGAGGTATTTTCAAAGCCTGGGGGTTGCTCAACAAAAAACTTCTTCATCAACAAAACCATTCAAGAAAGCACATTTCACATTCATTTAATATAATTTAAAGTTCATGAATGCAGCAAAAGAAATTAAAATTCTAATAGCCTCTAACCTTGCTACCGGAGCAAATGTCTCGGTATAATCAATTCCTTCTTCTTGATTGTACCCTTTGACCACGAGCCTTGCTTTGTTTCTTACAATTATTTCATGCTCATCTAATTTGTTCCGAAATACCCATTTTAGATCAATTACCTTTTTGTGTTTTGGTTTGGGTTCTAAATGCCATACTTTATTTCTTTTAAATTCATTCAATTCATCTTGTATGGCTACGATCCATTCGGAATCCTTTAGAGCTTCTTCGTGATTTTTGGGTTCAAGTGATGATAGGAACGCAAAGTGTGCACAAAAGTTTCTCATTTGGGATCTAGTTTGTGTTCCCTTATTCAAATCACTTACAATCAAATTAAGTGGATGACATTTTTGATATTTCCAAGGTTTAGGCACAAATTCTCTTGTGGGAACAGTAGTATGCTCTGGATCATTCGTTTCATTGTTGTTCTGTTCAGCTACTGGATCAACTTGCTCATATATGGGAATAGCTGGATTGGGAACAGTCTGCTGGTCCTGATGTACTGGCAGTTCCTGATCTTGATCAAACCTTTCTGCAATTTCTTGAATAGGTTGTTCACTTGCTATTCCTGGATCTTGCACTTTCATTTCTTCTTCATCGTCCTCTAGATTTGCAAGACCTATTTTAAAATTATTTATATCCTGTTCACTTGTCAAAAAGTTAGTTTCTTCAAAAATAATGTGAACGGATTCTTCTATGCTCATTGTTCTTTTATTGTAAACTCTGTAGGCTTTACTATTTGATGAATAGCCAAGAAATACTGCTTCATCACTTCTTTCATCAAACTTTCCTATATTTCGTTTTCCATTAACATGAACAAAGCACTTGCATCCAAACACATGAAAATAGGAAATATTTGGTTTTACACCTTTAAGCAATTCATAGGGTGTCTTTGAGGTGATGGGTCTTATTAATACACGATTTAATATATAACATGCAGTATTGACAGCCTCGGCCCAAAAATTTCTGGGTAGACCACTAGCAATTAACATGGTTCTAGCCATTTCCTCTAAAGTTCTATTTTTTCTTTCTACTACACCATTTTGTTGTGCTGTTCTTGGTGCGGAAAAATTATGACTTATTCCATGTTCATTGCAATAATTCATGAAACTTGAATTTTCGAATTCTCTTCCATGATCTGACCTTATGTGAATAATTGATTATTGGTAGATTTTTGTATTTTGTTAGCGAAAGAAACAAACTCAGTAAAAGCTTCATCTTTACTAACTAAAAATAAAATCCAAGTAAATCTACTGTAATCATCAACAATAACAAACACATATCTTTTGCCACTACGGCTTTGTGTTCTCATAGGTCCACATAGATCCATATGTAATAATTCAAGTGGTTTAGTTATGGTCACAATATTCTTTGATTTAAAAGATGACCTCACTTGTTTTCCTTTTGCACAAGGATCACAAATTTCATCCTTAAGGAATTTTATAGCTGGTAGTCCTCTAACTAGGTCTTTTGATCTTAATTTATTAATCAATGTATAGCTAGCATGACCTAGTCGCTTATGCCAAAGAAGTGGGTCGTCTTCTATAACACTTAAACACGTTAGACTAGATTTGGGAACAATGTCCAGGTCCACAACATAAGAGTTCCTTTTTCTGATTCGTTCGAGAACAGTGTCTCCTGTGTTATTCCTAGAAATAATGCACTTTTCAAAAGTAAATTTTACAAAGTTACCTTTATCGCAGAACTGAGAAATGCTAAGTAAGTTATGTTTCAAATTCTCGACTAAAAATACATTATCGATTACATGGGAACTTGACCTTCCAACTTTTCCTTTGGCGATGATCTCATCCTTCATATTGTCACTGAAGGTTACAGTTCCTCCATCATAGGCTTCCAGTGAGAGAAATTTTGATTTGTCACCTGTCATGTGCTTGGAACACCCACTGTCGAGATACCATGAGTTGTTCCCCCTCACTTAGACCTATAAAATAAATTAATTGTTAGTTATAGGAACATAGGCTTTCTTGGGTTCCTTGTCGATTTTACATGAATCAGCTTTCTTAATCCATATGTTATCGACGTAGATTCTGTTGGAGACAGTGTGTTGTTCCCTTTTGGTACACTGGTCCTTCAGATGGCCAGTTTTTCCGCAAAAGGAACAGATTCTGTCACTAGGGAGATCAACGTAAACATGCTTCTTCTTGTTATTCTTAAAGTAATTTAGGCCTTTTGAATTTTTACTTTTGGCATCTTGAATCCATTTGGGAGTAATTTTGATTTTCCCTTTTTCTCTTGAATTTAATTCAAGCTCTTTCTTATCATTGATGATACGATTGGATTCCAGATTTATTTTCAATTTTTGAAAATCATTACACGAATCTTTAGTAGATGCATCATTTAATTCCTTATTCAAACCTAATAATTTGTATTGCGTTAACTCAACATTAAGAATAACATTTTGCTTTTTAAATCTTTTCATATTTTCCTTTAAAATTGTGTTTTGGTCCAACAAACCGAAAAATCTGTTATGGACATTGGATCTAAAGGTGTTTATGTAGGAAATATGGTCTTTATTTATCTTGAGCTCCTTTTCCAATTGGAAACACTTATCATTACATTTTTCTAGTTTAACTTGTGTCTCCTTTAGCAACTCCATTAATTTATTTTTATTTAATTTAGTTGGATGGACAGAAAATGAGTTAGAAGTATTTACCTGGTTTCCTTTGGATTTCTCCTCCTTGCTTTCGTGCGTGGCCATGAGACATAGGTTTGCTGTTTCTTCCTCTTCGGGAATTTCAGTTTCATTATCACTTTCAGATTCTCCCCATGCTGCAATCATGGCTTTGCGAAAGTCGGTCTTGTTAAAATTTCCTTTGCTTAGCGGTCTTCCTAAATCCCTTGCTTTTCCCTTGCCCTTTTCATTTTTCCACATTGGGCATTCCTTGATGAAGTGTTCGGTACTACCACATTTGTGGCACTCAAGGTTGGATTTTGTTCTTCTTTCTTTGTAGTTTCTTTGATTGGAATACCTGCTGTTCCTCAAGAACTTCTTGAATTTTGGTACCAGCATAGCAGCCTCCTCCTCATTACATTTGGATTCCTCCTGTTCTGCTGCTGCCAGGGTCAGTCCCTTGTTTCTGGAACTGTCTGCTGTTCTCAAATGTAATTCATGAGTCATAAGGGAACCTGCCAACTCTTCCAGATTAAATTTTGTAAAATCTTTGGACTCCTGTATGGCAGTAACCTTGGCTCTCCAGCGCTCATCTTGAGGGAGGCTCCTTAGGATTTTTCTTACTTGTTCATCGGTGGGAATTATTCTTCCAAGAGAGACAAGTTCATTTGTGATGTTAGTGAACTTTGTAAACATCTCTTGGATGCTTTCTCTTGGTTCCATAACAAATATTTCATATTTAGACATTAACAAATCTATCTTGGAACGTTTAACTTCACTTGTTCCCTCATGGGTAACAACCAGCAGGTCCCCAATCTGCTTGGCAGATTTGCACCCCATTATGCAGTTATGTTCGTTTGGTCTTAGACCACAGTGAAGCAACTTAATGGCAAGAGCATTTATTTCCATTTTTAGAAAATCTTCTTTTTCAAATTCGGTTATGGGTTTGGGAACAATCTCATTATTGGAGTTCGTAGTAGTTACCTCAAAGTCTCCAATTTCGATGACTCAACAAACTTGATAATTTTCCGCTTTGATGAAGATCTCCATCGTATTCTTCCAATAAGTGTAGAATTTTCCATCAAACATGGGTGGCCTTTGAGTAGAGTACCCTTATTCCATTCGCTCGTTCATAATTAACATCTCTAAGAACACCAGAATTCTGCCCTAAAGGTTTCCTGATCAAATGAGAATAGGGCTTTAATACAAATTGTAGACCGAGTTAGAGATGGGAACAGCAACAAGAGGAGGGAGTGGGATTGTTGTTACAAGTTTAAGCGTTTTTGCTCTGTTTTTGCGGAATTAAATAAAATGAATAAAGCTTAAACTTAGAGCGAAATAATGAAAGAGACAACACGATTTTTACGTGGAAACCTTCTAGGCTTAATTAGAAGGAAAAACCACGACCCCACGGGATTTCTAAACTCTTCACTATGTTTAAGGCAACTCATTACAATTACATTAAACACCTTGCTTCACTTGAAGCGCATCAACTAGGCCAACTTCTCTTTCCAATTGCTTCACTCAAAGAAACTAACTTAGCTTCACTAAAAGCTAATCTATTCACTAGTTTCACTCGAAGCTAACTAATACCCCTTAGACTCACCCGAGTCTAATTACAAATATCACTCAAAAACCCTTACAAAAGGATAAAATTCTCTAAAATAAAATCAATGAGCTGCACAAGAAAATATTATAAATTTAATTGGCGTTTTTAAAACAAAATATTTCTTGTAAATATTCCAAAAATATCGCATGAATTAATAAAGCTCATACGTAGGATACTCTTAGGAACAGCCGAATAGATCTCTATTTATAGAATTAAATTCCCTAATAAAAAGGAAGAAACCAACCACTATTCCTTTATCCCAAATAATAAGGAGAATAATGTGGATCTTAAGATCCAAGGACATCCTACGGTTAATCCAAAAGTAGGTAGTTATCTTGACAAATTTAAGTCCACGGTTATCCTAATAATAACCGTTGTTCCCATATACTAACAATAGGCAAATCAGCTACTGTTCCCTTTTACTAATAATAGCAGCAGTTCCCATATACTAAATTTAGTTGCAGTTCCCTTTTTTCAATAATAAGCACATGTACTTAAAACTAATTATAGTCACGGTTATACTTTGCTAATAATAGGGACGGTTACCTATTTACTAATATTAGGGATGGTTACCTATTTACTAATATTAGGGATGGTTATTCTAATAATAGCTTAAGCTTCCTTAATGTCAGCTGCTATTCCTATATTTAGCCAATTTAATTTTTCACTAAATATAGACCCTTAAATAAAGGCTTATAAAATGTTAGATATTTTTGGAAAATACTTTGCCAATTAACTTTAACAATTTATTAATGCAACAAATTAACTTTAATTAACACATCAACTAAAAATAAAAAATATAACTATAATCAGAATTTCAGTGGACGCATTAAGCTGACTCCAATCCAGGAACAGTGCGCTGTCTCCAATTTCCAGTTTTGTTAGAACATCAAACTTGGGAACAGTAGACTTCCTGTCTACATTTGACATCCTAAGCGATATACTTTTCTAACATCTTTTGGATCCTTTTGACACGTACATTTCCATACACCAAGTCATAGGTACTATCAACGATCATAGTCAAGACTGGATATTGACCTGCACACAATCTCTAAAAACATATTCATTTAAATAAAGTGTATTCATCATTAAAACTCAAGAGGTCCAACAATTTCAATATTTGATTAATGTCAAATGGATGCTTGAATGGTTGCTTGTAAAGGACGAAAGGTGGCTTTGTGAAGGGTACAACGCAATTCCTTGATCTTTTCGTCTAAGTAGACATTTACCCCTTTTTTTAATTATTTAATCATAAAATTAAGATCTTTAAAGCTTTAATATTTTATTTTTAATGTGGGTTAACGTCGCTTTAGTATGATTTGGACAAATTTCTTGATGATCACCGAAATCTTTGGATTGTTATTGACCTTTGAACCTCATGAATTTCCGAGCTCTTATGGTGGACTTTGTTGGATGATAATTTAGACTTCCAAACTCCCTTTTGTTCATGTTAGTTTGTAAACGAACCTTAAACCTTGTTAGTGTTGTTATACACCTTTGAAGTGTTGAACATTTTAAAATATGGACTGACTTTTGACGGGTTGGAATCACATCACTCGTGGAAAAAAGCGTACATGTTAAATTTGATGAAAATGACAACGAAAAATTGGTTTCATTCTCACCACCTAAATAGATGTTTTATATAAAGTTTATCAATTCCATGTTACTGTCTGATAAAGTATGTCGAAGTAGTTGTTAATGGCAAGGAAAAGGTGTGTGCAGCTCAAGCTATGTTTCAGAAGGTCTCAAGTTTTGTCCCAACTGCAGGATCACAGGTATTCTGATCCTTTGCTTTGTTTTACAGAAGGCAGACAACAGTTGGTCTTTAGTGTGCCTTAAGAAGCAGCAACACAAGTTTTATTATTTACCTTATTCCCTTTTCTGTTATAGTTGGTTTAAGATAGTTCTTGTTAGTTAGTTAGTTATAGCAAACTCGGAGTTTGTTATTAGTTTGTTTCATATATTTGTTTCTATTTTTCTTCTCTTGTATTGCTCCTATATAAAAAGTGCAAATATCACATTGTAATTCATTCATTTTGATTTTAATAAAATCATTCTTTTCTATCCTTTGGCTTGTTTTCTCACATGGTATCAGAGCAGCTCTTGCTTTGAATACACGATCCTAAATTCTTTAAAGAATCTAGTTCTTGTTTCTTTTGATCATCCCTTTCTATCCTTCTTCTATCCTTTCTTTTCTTCATTCTTTTCTCCTTTTTTCCGGAATATGCCGGCTAGAGAGATGACTAAAGATAATCATATCAATCCCTCAATGAATCAAGCAAGTCCTTATTTTCTACACCCAACTGACATAGGTTTGGAGATTGTTACAAATCTCTTTACTAGTGTGGGTTTTAAGGGCTGGAAAAGGGCCGTCAATATAGCTTTGTCAGGAAAAAACAAGCTAGGGTTCGTCGATGGTTCTGTGAAGCGTTCTACAACAAGTATTTCCCTTGGTAAAGCTTGGGATAGAGTTAATGATGTAGTTATAGGATGGCTTCTCAATGCCATAGATGAAAAAGTAGCAGCAGTGTTCTTTATTTCAAGACTACAAAAGAAATTCGGGATGAATTAGCGCATAAATTTGGTTATTCTTCGAGTGCACAACTCTTTTCTGCGGAAGAACATATCAGCAAAGTTAATCAAAGCAACAATACATCTATTGAGGGATTTTACACACAAATTAAAGGATAGTGGGATGAGGTTGATGCCCTTGACCCATTTCCTGTTTGCACTTGAAATTCGTGTGAGTGTCACATTTCTTCCAAGATTCTCAAGAGTCAATTAAGGAGAAGACTTATTCAATTCCTTATGAAATTTGACATTAAATATCAGCAGGCTCGTAGTAGTATTCTTATGCTAAAAGATGTACCCACAGTCTCTGAGGCTTATGGAATTTTGCTGCAGGAACAAACACACTGAGAGATCCGCAAAGGAGGGCATGTTCCTGTTAGTGAAAAAGGAATTGTGTGCAAGGCTGATAAAAGGAAATATGTGGATAAGAAAGGCAGCAAATCAGAACATAAAAAGCCTAATACAATTTTTTACTGTGAACATTGCAAGATTAATGGTCATACTCTTGCTAGGTGTTGGAAGGTACATGGGTACCCCCCAAATTTTTTATGTCCAACACTTGGAAAAAAGAAAATTCCTCAAATGGAAGAGCAAATTCTGCCATGAATAATCAAGATGCCAAGAATCAAGGTCTTGTTGATGAAAAGTTACTCCAGAGCAATTTCACAACTTCTTGCACTACTAGACAAGCTCAAAACCAATGATGAGAGTACACCCTTAAATTCTGCTCACTTTACAGGTAAGTGCTTAGCTACTAATAATCTTAATTCTTGGATAATAGATAGTGGGGCTTCAAACTGCATATGTTTTGACGTAAAACTCTTCCTAAAACATCAATCCTTAATGGGAAAAAATCATTACATCATTGTACTAGATGGGAGGAAGGTTAGAGTAGCTTATAAAGGGACTGTCAGATTAAATGCAGGACTTATTTTGAAAGATGTTTTTTTTGTTCCTGATGTCAAATTTAACCTTATATCTGTGAGTAAGCTTGTCATGGACATGAATTGCAGACTTTTCTTCACTAATAATGAGTGTGTCATACAAAAAAATTTGACGAAGGAGCTTTTACTTCTCTAATGGCCTATACTATGTTCAAATAATCATAGGGGAAAAGCCTCAAACAAATAAGCATGGATGCTATAATACCTACTGTGCTCAAGAAGCGTAGTGTGTTAACAAAACTTCAACAGTCCAAGAAGGAAAAAATGATTGTAATATTGCCAAATTATGGCATTTGAGATTAGGGCATTTTCCTTTTAAGCAATTACACTTTCTTTTTCCTAGTTTAATTAGTAGGAAGGATGGACTGTAACACCCCGATATTTTTCCGATATATTTAATGATTTATTAGTAATATTATTTTATATAAATAAAGTTTTTTTTAGAACTATAAATAAAGTTGTTATTGATTTTTTTTTTTGGGCTTGAGCTTATATATTTCAGTCCTTTTAACAATCTAGCTTTTCGGGCCTTTCTTATTTCAAAAAAAAATTTAATTTGAGGGAAGTGAAGGGTGGCCGGCCCTATTGGAGGAATTGTAGAGTTTGTAACTCCCTTGTGGGAATATTGGAGGATCACACTAATTGCCTTAATTTTTATTTCTTTAATCCTTTATTTCCTTAATCTTCCTAATTACCTTAATCTTCCTAATTACCTTAATCTCATTGCATTCTATCTTTCAAATTTCTTAGAAAACTCAAGGAAAAAAAGAAAAAAAAAACTCCCATAAACTCTAGCTATTTTCCCACGCCTAGTACTCCTTTTTGCAATCTTGATTTTGGTATTCTTTTCATATAAATTGTAAGTATAATTCTCCATTTATTTTTTTTATATATTAAGTTAAATTAAATTATGTGATTTGTGGCTTGTGTGATTTTGATCCATGGATAGTTCTTTCATGATTTAAAGAGATATTATGAATTTCATATATATGCCTTGTTAATTTTTTTTTTTTTTTTTTAGTGTAGGATGTTTTGCTTTAGAAATTATTTTTTATATGGGTATGTTAAATTAAGATGATGGGTGTATATATATAAAAAAAACGGAAAAAAATAATTATATTAATATATATATATATATATATATATATATATATATATATATATGTATATATATATATATATATGTATATATATATATATATATATATGTATATATATATATATATATATATATATATATATATATATATATATGTGTATATATATATATATATATATATATATATATATATATATATATATATATATATGTATATATATATATATATGTATATATATATATATATATATATGTATATATATATATATATGTATATATATATATATATGTATATATATATATATATATATATATATATATATATATATATATATATATATATATATATATATATATATATATATATATATATATATATATATATATATATATATATATATATAAATTATGGTTATTCATGGAGAAACTTGTGTTGTAGTATAAGGAATTATTTGGTGTGATATGTAAATTCTAATGTGTTGATGAATGGTTCGTTTAGGAAAAATTGTATTTGTAAGAAATGAATTATTTTGGAACTATGAAGGTGATTTTTAATATGTGGACATGAGTTTATGATTTTGATGGTAGGGATTTAATAAGAAATGTGAACATTTGAATTTGTATGTATTCGTAAAAAACAATGACAAAATCCCGTAGGTTTTGAGAATGGTGAAAAAAATGGTGTTTTTGGAGCATTTTTGGCTTTGAAATTAGATTAAAAATGCTTATACTATGTTATAAATTATGGAATTTGGTAGCCGGGGGTTTTGATGCCTTCCGGACGCAACGGTGAAGTCGGATTTTCAGTTTGACAGTTTTAAATTGCGTTTCTGGACAGATTATGTATGCTGTCTTGTTTTGTGCGTTTACCATGTTATAGTATGTGATGGATGTTCATGATGTGTGTGGTATTCTAGGTGTGGTAGTAGTTGTATGTATGGGTTATGGTTGATTTGAGGAAAGTGTGTATGTGTGCTTATTTCCCGAATACGATTGAACCTTGTAAGAAGTCAATTCGTGACGGGGAATTGAATAGGACGCTTGAGAGTTGGTTATCTTGTTTAAGGTACGTACACGCAGCGAAGTTTGAATTTAGTCCGATGTACCATATATTAATGGTAAACAAAAGTAAAGTATGGTTATATAGTACGAATAATGTTATCTTTTCGAATAAATAATTTTGATACAGTGTTTTGATAAGCAGAGGTAGTATGACCTCACTAACCTTAGAGTGGACGTAGTATGACGTCAATTGGTGGAAAAGAATTACTCACGGTATGTGGGGGCATTATGAGCCACCGCGAAGGTATGCATACTTAACCATAGGCACCGAAGTAAAGCGAGTGTCTATGGTAGAGACGTGCTTAGGGGTTAGCTTCCCCTAATATATTGTCTCACTTATGGAGATTGGAGTTGTACCGGCAGTATGGCTGGAAAAGTACAGCAGTATGGCTGACTAACCCTTACATGAAATTGATTATTCTTTATTAGCGTGATCGAAGCGTATTTCCTGAAACCGATAGTTATTAAATCTTTTTTTGTTGTATTTAATTAAAGAATATGCGACGTTTGCTGATGTGTACTTTTGGTCTTAACGATCCTGCGATAATGTTGTTTCACTTCTGGGCAATGACTAGCAGTAAGTTAAGTTGCAGGTCTGGGGAGTGAAGATTGTCCTTGGAGAAATAAATCGTTAGGGTACAGAAGTTTTGATAAGAACTTTTAATAAAGTTTAAAGAATATTTGGTTTTATGAGGCAATTACGTTCTCAAGTTAAAAAATAAGTAAATTTAAATTTTACAATCTCATCCGCTGCTAAGAATTCTTTATATCTAGTAGTTTATAATTACACTAATAGAACTCGATCCGCAAGCTTTCTTTGATTACAAATCCGTTTTATAACTGTCTTCTAACATCCTGGTTTGACTCGGACTATATTTAGTTCTTTAGAAGGTCGTCTTCTTTTTCAAAAAAATGATCCGTGTTTTTCCGGAATTGATACAATTGGTATCAGAGCGGGAGTTTTATTTAGTGTTATTTATCTAAATCGATACACTAACGTAAAAAAAATGATGACGAGAGTAAAGGGGTAGAAATTAAGGGGATTTGATGTGTTTTGCTTGGTGTCTTTAAATATGATGTCATGGATAACTTTGATGTGTACATGGTAGAATTTCTGTATATATATCTATGGTACTCTAATTTATCTATCTTTGTCTTATCTCAGAAATTAATTGTCTCGTTTTCTATCTTTGTGAGTCAGGAAGTTCGATTATTAGTTTTCTTTCATGGATAAAGGAAAGAGACCGGCCGAGGAAGGAATTAATACCCAAGAGGAAACCTGGAGAGCATTAGTTAATGCCCCAGCCTGGGCAGAGATAGAGGCTCTGGTAATTTGGGACCGAAAAGAGGGGGAAAGCGATTTGGACTACATCCAACGAATGGAAATGATTTACAAGAGATCTAAACAAGTGAATGAAGGGATAATGGACGAAAAGATGGCTGAACTGAAAGAGAGGAGCGAACAGTTTCACCGAGATCTTGACAGAAGGGTTAAAGCGGTGGAGACTGTGGGTCGGGATGGATTTGACGTTCCAGAGTCTAGTGGGGCAAGAGTTAATATTGTTGAGGAGGTTGTTCCTATAGTAGACCCAAATCCAGTGTTACTAATAAACTTCGATGAGTTGGATTTCGAGGAGGATCCCGAGGAGGATCCAGAAGAGGACCCGAAGGAGGACCCCGATGAGGACCCAGAAGAAGAATCTGAGGAGAATTTTGAGGAAAATTTTGATGAGGAACAGGGGAAAATTATAGAGGAAGATTCCTTAGGAGTGGTAGAAGAACCCTATGAGGATAACGTGGGAGATGGTTAGAATGCTGATGTGGAGGGGGGAATAGCTGATAGAGATGATGTTATAAGCGATAATGATAGCGAAATAGTTATTCTAGGGGGTTGGCCGGTGAGGCAAGAAGATCCTATGAGTGAAGAGGAAAGTGATATCATTATGTGGGAGGAAAGACCACCTGAACCAGTAATTGTAGAACTTTCCGATTCCGTAGGGCGACTTACTATGAGTGATTCCTTATCTGTAGGAACCCCTTTTGATTCTGATAGCACGTCTAGCGATGACTCTGGTGATGCTGATTTTGACCCTGATCGATACATGGAAGATCAGGACCGTCTGGATGCGTCGCCTTTATTTGCCTGATTGTTTTTACACTCTGGTGATGCTGATTTTGACCCTGATCGATACATGGAAGATCAGGACCGTCTGGATGCGTCGCCTTTATTTGCCTGATTGTTTCTACTTTATCTGAGTATGCATGTGTACGAGTTCGTATGTCTAGTTCCATAGTAGAAATAAATCGCGAACAATTTTGTTGGTTGAATGATTTGGTTGTTTATTTCGGACTTTTGTAGTAGCCGAACAGTGGTTATGTGGGATTTTATATCCAAGTATTTTTTGGTTTGAAACAATATGGTATTACTGATTTGAATTTGAATTTTGTTTATAAAAGTTTAAACATTAGTAGGTAGAACCGATTAAGTATTGTATTTATGAAAAAAAAAATGTGAAGATTTGATTATAGACTTATTGTTCAACTCTTTTACCTTTTAGGACTATTACCTTGTTTTTAAAGAGCAATAATAGTATGAGTTTTCCTTAATCACAAACGCTATAGAAATATATTTACATACCTTGTTTAACCTAATGCAGTATACCTGCCAACATGCCACCCTTTTTGAAAAGGTCCGTGCCAAGAGAAAACTCTGACTGTGTGCTTCAAAACCTAGTTAAGGCCCTAGCTGGCGCAAGGAATCCGAGACAGAAAACCTTGGAGGAAAGGGCTTCATAAATTAGTAAGAGAATAGCCCAGAGTAAACCCTCGACTTATTGTGGGAAAGGTGAACCTTCAATGCTAGAAAACTAGCTGAGAGAATTTGATAAACTCTTCAGTGTGGTGAGATTACCTGCTGAGCTCATGGTTGACCAAGTCGCGTTTTTCCTAGTGGAAGACGCTGACTATTGGTGGACACATAGTAAGACAAGGTTGATATCGGAAAACGATGGTGACTTAAGCTGGGAAGGTTTTAAGGGGGCGTTAAGGGACCAATTTTATCCGCCTCATGTGAGAAAGGACAAATCAAATGAGTTTGCTAGGTTCGAAATGGGAAACTTAACGGTGGATGAATATTATTAGAAATTTATGGAATACCTGAAGTTTTGCCCTGAGGACGTCCCAACTGAGGGAAAGAAAATTCAGCGTTTTGAATTAGGTTTATCGTATGAGATTCAAAAGCACATTAAGACTGATAGATATGATACTTTAGACCAACTATACAAGAGAGTTGCGCAGATTGGAAATGTTATTAGGAAGGAACAAGAGAAGATGGGTCATAGCGGGGAAAAGAGGAAAGAACCCATACATCAGAATGAAATGAATCTGAGTAATCAGGTCCAAAATCAATTTAAGAAGCACAAACCGTTTGGAGGCTTTCAGGAAAAAAGTTTCCATATTGGTCAGAACAGCAAGAGTGGGGGAAATTCGAGACTAGAGGCTAGGATGCAGAAGCCTTTGTATGATCGCAATGGGAAGGAAAGAATTTATAATTGTAGGAGATGCCTGAAGAATCACCCAGGAAGGGATTGACGGGGTGCGTTAGTGGACTGTTCTTACTGTGGTAAACCGGGCCATAGAATGTATGAGTGTTATACTCGCATGGGACAACAAGAGCTGCAAGGGGGAAGTCATAGAGGCTTCCAAAAACGTCTCAATAACGGACGGAGTGGTAATGAAGCTGGAAGGGGGAACCACAATGGTGGTAGTTTTGGCCGAAACTTGGGGGGTGCCTCAAACCCTAGGTTTTAGGGAAATCACTCTGATGTCCAGCAACGACAGGGGAATGCTAGAAACGAGAATTTCTTTTCAAGCCAACGTGTTAATCAAGGAGGTGTTACTACTTCTACTCAGAATGATGGCAGACTTTCAGCTGTTAACTCGAGAGAAGCAGCGCAGACGTCGGATGTGGTCATAGGTACGTTCTGTATCAATACAAAGTCCGTTAAAGTACTTTTTGACTCTGGTGCATCGTGCTCGTTTGTTTCAAAGTCTAGAGTTAAGGACTTAGAATTGGAGAACCCCGAGGAAACATCTTTTTCAGTCGCTACTCCTTCTGGGGAGATTTTACAGTGTAATACGTTGTTCGGTAAAGTGCCGGTTAAGATAGTAAAAGTAAAATTTCCGAGTGGTTTATTTTCTCTAGAAATGGATGATTTAAATGTAGTACTTGGGACGGATTGGCTGAGTAGATATAAAGCGATAATAGATTGTGAAGAACAGTCAGTGACTTTAAGTGGACCTAGGAGGGAGAAGGTTAAATATAGGAGCCTTCCTAAGGGACCGAGGATAAAATTGTGTCGTCATTGGAAGTTAGGAAATTAATCAAGCAAGGGCAACCATGGTTTCTGTGTAGTATAAGTAAGGTGAAGGAACGGGAGGTGCGACTTGAGAACATTCCGGTGGTCTGTGATTTTAAGGATGTTTTTCTAGAAGAACTTCCTGGTATGCTGCCAAGAAGGGACGTGGACTTTTCGATTGACTTAATCCCTGGGACAGGGCCAATTTCAAAAGTTCCTTACCGAATGGCCCCAAAGGAGATGGAGGAATTCAAAGTCCAATTGGAGGAGTTGTTGGAGAAGGGGTATATAAGACCCAGTGTGTCGCCCTGGGGAGCTCCAGTGTTGTTTGTGAGGAAAAAGGACGGAACGATGCGTCTCTGTATTGATTACAGAGAACTTAATAAGGTCACTGTTAAGAATAAGTACCCGTTACCATGGATCGATGATCTTTTTGATCAGTTACAAGGGGTAGGAGTCTTTTCCAAGATTGATCTGTGGTCAGGGTATCATCAGTTACGTATTAAGGAAGACGATATTAGTAAATCAGCTTTCAGAACTAGATATGGGCACTTCAAATTCACCGTGATGCCTTTTGAGTTGACCAACGCACCGACAGCATTTATGGGGTTGATGAATCGGTTTTTTAATGCGTACTTCGATAAGTGTGTGGTGGTGTTCATTGATTATATCTTGGTATATTCTAAGAGCCCAGAAGAACATCGAGAACATTTAAGGATAGTCTTGCAGATTCTGCGAGAGAATCAGATGTATGCTAAGTTTTCAAAGTGTGAATTTTGGTTACAACAAGTGGCTTTTCTAGTTCACATTGTTTCTAAAGAAGGAATTTCTGTTGATCCAGCAAACGTAGCAGCCGTCCGGGACTAGTCTACACCTCGAAATGTTACAGATATTCGAAGTTTCTTAGGATTAGCGGGGTATTATCGTCATGTTGTGAAGGAATTCTCCCGTATCGCTCGTCCGCTTACATCCCTGATGAAGAAGGAGATGAAGTTTGAATGGACCGAGGACTGTGAGAGAGCCTTTCAGTTGTTGAAAGAAAAGTTAACTACTGCTCCGATATTGGTTCTACCTGATCCCTCTTTGGAGTATTCCGTTTAAAGCGATGCTTCCAAACATGGCTTGGGGTGTGTCTTGATGCAAGATAGGAAGGTAGTAGCTTATGCTTCGCGACAGTTAAAGACTCATGAAGTCAACTACCCAACCCATGACTTAGAGCTGGCGGCTGGTGTTCGCGTTAAAAATCTGGCGTCATTACCTGTACGGTGTGAAATGTAAGATCTTTACTGATCACCAAAGCTTACAATTTTTGTTCTCTCAACCTGAATTGATTCTACGTCAACGACGTTGGTTGGAATTGATCAGTGATTACGATTTGGAGATTTCTTATCATGAGGGTCGCGCAAATGTGGTCGTTGATGCCTTGAGTAGGAAATCGAAACACTCGGTTGCAACATTGATAAAATCTGAGGAGTTAAGTAAGGAGTTTCAGAGAATGAATTTGGAGATAATCAAAGCAGGGGAGTTAGAGGCCAAGTTGGGGGCTCTGTCTATTCGACCTAAGTTCTTTGAGGAAATTATGGCTAAACAATTGGATGACCCCAAGCTTGTTAAGCTTCGTGAGCAGGTTAGTGAACGTAAAGCTAAAGGTTTTACAATTCATGAGGATGGTAGTCTTCGTTTTAAAGGACGATGGTGCGTATCGGATGGGTGCGACTCTTTAAAAGAGAGATTGTGGAACGAAGCACATAACTCTAAGTACTCTGTTCACCCTGGCGGGGACAAGATGTATCTGGATTTAAAGGGCATGTTTTGGTGGTCGGGAATGAAGAAGAATATTGCAGAATTTGTTTCCAAGTGTTTAACGTGTCAAAAGGTTAAGAATGAACATCGAAGACCAGCTGGGTTACTGCAACCTCTAGAAGTTCCAATATGGAAATGGGATGACATTTCTATGGATTTCGTTTTAGGTTTGCCACGAACTAAGGCTGGTAATGATACTCTTTGGGTTATTGTAGATAGGCTTACTAAGTCTGCAAGGTTTATTCCGATGAACTGTAAGTGGGATATGGAACAACTTTCTCGTGCCTACATTAGATACGTTGTTCGATATCATGGGATACCTCGTACTATTATCTATGATCGTGATACTCGATACTTGTCACATTTCTGGAAATCGTTACAACAGGCTTTGGGAACCACTCTTCTTTATAGTACGTCTTTTCACCCTATGACTGATGGTCAGACTGAACGTGTCAATCAAATACAAGAGGACATGTTGAGAGCAATAGCCATGGAATGGCAAGGTTCATGGGATGAACATTTGGACTTAGTAGAATTCTCTTATAATAACAGTTATCAGGCAACGATTCAAATGGCACCTCCGTTTGCAGCATTCTATGGTCGTAAGTGTAGTAGTCATGTGTCTTGGGATGACATTACTGAATCTGTCACCTTAGGACTGGATATGCTTGTTCAAATGACAGAGCAAGTAAAGTTAATTCGCGAGAAAATGAAGGCAGCCCAAGATAGACAAAATTCATACGCCGATCTCCGACGTCGGCCTGATGAGTATGAAGTAGGCGACAAAGTTCTACTCCGTGTGTCTCCAATGAAAGGTGTGGTTCGTTTTGGTGATCATGGGAAGTTAAGCCCACGTTTCATTAGTCCTTATGATATTGTGGAAAGGATAGGGAAGTTAACTTACCGGATAGCGTTGCCTAATGGGCTGGGTAAGGTTCATGACGTTTTTCATATCTCACAGTTAAAACGTTATGTTGCGGCTTCTTCGCATGTCTTAGACCCGGAGCCGTTAGAGCTTGATGAGAGCCTAACCTATGCAGAGCAACCTGTTCAGATTTTAGATAGAAAGGTTCGCAGTACTCGGCGAAAGGATGTTGCAATGGTAAAGATTCTATGGTCAAATCATCGGTCACAAGAGGCAACTTGGGAAACAGAAGCTTCCATGCGAAAGAAGTATCCGTACCTTTTCCCTCAGGTCAGTGAGTTACGGGGACGTAACTTTGTAAGGGGGGTAGGAAGGCGATATGATTTTCGCGCATTGAGTTATTTTTGACCTAGTTTCTTTTGTTGTGTGCTTGTTTTGTCGTTTTTGTGTGTGTGGTTGTTGTGTGTTTTGTGTTCGTACGTTGAGGTTTTGAGGTCAAAACCTTTTTAAGGGGGGTAGTCTGTAACACCTCGATATTTTTCCGATATATTTAATGATTTATTAGTAATATTATTTTATATAAATAAAGTTTTTTTTAGAACTATAAATAAAGTTGTTATTGATTTTTTTTTTGGGCTTGAGCTTATATATTTCAGTCCTTTTAACAATCTAACTTTTCGGGCCCAAACCCTTTAACACATTTCTTATTTCTCAAAAAAAAATATAATTTGAGGGAAGTGAAGGGTGGCCAGCCCTATTGGAGGAATTGTAGAGTTTGTAACTCCCTTGTGGGTATATTGGAGGATCACACTAATTGCCTTAATTTTAATTTCCTTAATCCTTTATTTCCTTAATCTTCCTAATTACCTTAATCTCATTGCATTCTATCTTTCAAATTTCTTAGAAAACTCAAGGAAAAAAAGAAAAAGAAAAACTCCCACAAAATCTAGCTATTTTCACACGCCTAGTACTCCTTTTTGCAATCTTGATTTTGATATTCTTTTCATATAAATTGTAAGTATAATTCTCCATTTATTTTTTTATATATTAAGTTAAATTAAATTATGTGATTTGTGGCTTGTGTGAATTTTGATCCATGGATAGTTCTTTCATGATTTAAAGTGATGTTATGAATTTCATATATATGCCTTGTCAATTATTTTTTTTTAGTGTAGGATGTTTTTCTTTAGAAATTATTTTTTATATGGGTATGTTAAATTAAGATGATGGGTGTATATATATATGTATATATAAAGGGAAAAAAATAATTATATATATATATATATATATATATATATATATATATATATATATATATATATATATATATATATATATATATATATATATATATATATATATATATATATATATATATATATATATATAAATTAGAGTTGTTCATGGAGAAACTTTTGTTGTAGTATAAGAAATTATTTGGTGTGATATGTAAATTCTAATGTGTTGATGAATGGTTTGTTTAGGAAAAATTGTATTTGTAAGAAATGAATTATTTTGGAACTATGAAGGTGATTTTTAATATGTGGACATGAGTTTATGATTTTGATGGTAGGGATTTAATAAGAAATGTGAACATTTGAATTTGTATGTATTTGTAAAAAACAATGACAAAATCCCGTAGGTTTTGAGAATGGTGAAAAAAAGGGTGTTTTTGGAGCATTTTTGGCTTTGAAATTAGATTAAAAATACTTATACTATGTTATAAATTATGGAATTTGGTATCAGGGGGTTTTGATGTCTTCCGGACGCAACGGTGAAGTCGGATTTTCAGTTTGACAGTTTTAAATTGCGTTTCTGGACAGATTATGTATGCTGTCCTGTTTTGTGCGTTTACCATGTTATAGTATGTGATGGATGTTCATGATGTGTGTGGTATTCTAGGTGTGGTAGTAGTTGTATGTATGTGTTATGGTTGATTTGAGGAAAGTGTGTATGTGTGCTTATTTCCCGAATACGATTGAACCTTGTAGGAAGTCAATTCGTGACGAGGAATTGAATAGGACGCTTGAGAGTTGGTTATCTTGTTTAAGGTACGTACACGCAGCGAAGTTTGCATTTAGTCCGATGTACCATATATTAATGGTAAACAAAAGTAAAGTATGGTTATATAGTACGAATAATGTTATCTTTCCGAATAAATAAATTTGATACAGTGTTTTAATAAGCAGAGGTAGTATGACCTCATTAACCTTAGAGTGGACGTAGTATGACGTCAATTGGTGGAAAAGAATTACTCGCGGTATGTGGGGGCATTATGAGCCACCGCGGGGGTATGCATACTTAACCATAGGCACCGAAGTAAAGCGAGTGTCTATGGTAGAGACGTGCTTAGGGGTTAGCTTCCCCTAATGTATTGTCTCACTTATGGAGATTGGAGTTGTACCGGCAGTATGGCTGGAAAAGTACAGCAGTATGGCTGACTAACCCTTACATGAAATTGATTATTCTTTATTAGCGTGATCGAAGCGTATTTCCGGAAACCGACAGTTATTAAATCTTTTTTTGTTGTATTTAATTAAAGGGTATGCGACGTTTGCTGACGTGTACTTTTGGTCTTAACGATCCTGCAATGATGTTGTTTCCCTTCTGGGCAATGACTAGCAGTAAGTTAAGTTGCAGGTCTGGGGAGTGAGGATTGTCCCTTGGAGAAATAAATCGTTAGGGTACAGAAGTTTTGATAAGAACTTCTAATAAAGTTTAAAGAATATGTGGTTTTATGAGGCGATTACGTTCTCAAGTTGTAATAAGTAGATTTAAATTTTACAATCTCATCCGCTGCTAAGAATTCCTTATATCTAGTAGTTTATAATAACACTAATAGAACTCGATCCGCAAGCTTTCTTTGATTACAAATCCGTTTTATAACTGCCTTCTAACATCCTGGTTTGACTCGAACTATATTTAGTTCTTTAGAAGGTCGTCTTCTTTTTCAAAAAAATGATCAGAGTTTTTCCGGAATTGTTACATGGACAATAAATCATTTGTACTACTTGTCTTTTAGCCATAAAAACAAGAAGTATGTATCCTAGAAGTTTAATAAAATCCAATGAAGCATTTTAATTGTTACATATTGATATTTGGGGTCTCCTCAAACACCCATCTAGACTCAAGTGTTACATGTTCATCACAATTGTGGATGATTATACAAGGTTCACTTTGCTTATTTTTGTTCAACACAAATCCTAATTCTTGTCACATTTTAATAAGAAAATTAAATGTACAAGAAGTGATAATGTCAAGGAACTATCAGAAGGGGAAACCTTAGCTTTCTACCTTGAAAAGGGTATTATCAATCAAACGAGTTGTGTTGAGACTTCCCAACAAAACAGAGTAGTAGAAAGGAAGCATAGGCATCTTCTAGATGTAGCAAGAGTCTTATACTTCCAAACAATAGTTCCTATACACTTTTTGGGGGATTGTGTGTTACGTGCCACACATTTAATTAACAAAATGCCTCTAACTGTTCTAAACCAAAAAACCCTTTGAGAAATTATATGACATGAAGCCATCTTATGACATGATGAGAGCTTTTGGTTGTCTATGCTTCATGACAACCCTAAGAGAGAATGGTTCAAGCTTCACCCTAGAGTAAATCTTTGCTTATTCATAGGATATTCCACTAAGCAAAAGGGATACAAAGCATATAACTTTGTCACAAAAACTTTTTCTATTTCTAAAGATGTGCATTTCTATGAGCACTTATTTCCCTATCATCATCAAGGACCTAATTCTGTCACTAAGTTGTTCCTTCCCAACAAGTCTAATTAATGCAACAACTTAGTAGAAGACTTAAACATAGAAGACTTGTTTTCCCCATCTTAAACAAGAAGTTCACAACAAGATTCTACAATTCAAAAAAAAATTTTCAATGACAGTGTTGATAAACAAAACCATGGACCAAGAAGATCTTCTAGGGACTTTAAAATTCCTAATTACTTACAAGATTATGATTGCAACCTTAGTTCACATTGGTGCAACATCATTCAATACAGTGCCTTAAATAATACACAGAAACAAATTGCTTCATCCCATCAAAAATATTCTGAACTAAGGAGCTTTGATGAAGAAAGCAATGATCCCTCTTGGGTTGAGGCAATGTAAAAGGAGCTTAAATCCCTTAATGATAATAAAACCTGGGAAGTATTTGATCTATTAAAGGTAAAAAGGCCATAGGAAGTAGATGGGTTTATAAAGTTAAGCTAAAATCAGATGGATCTCTTGATAGTTTGAAGTAAGGCTTGTAGCCAAAGGTTTTAATCAAAAATACGGTATTGATTATGAAGAGACATTCTCTCCACTTTTCAAGATGACAAATATTAGTTGTTTATTAGCTATTGCAGAAAATAAACATTGGCAAGTACATCAATTAGATGTAAATAATGCCTTCCTTCATGGAGATCTCCATGAAGAAGTCTATATGAAAATGCCAGAATTGATTCCAAACCTAAGAAAAAAGTTTGCTTTTAAAAAAAATCCTTGTATGGCCTAAAACAGGTATGAAGGCAGTGGCATGCTAGGTTAGTTAATGAGTTGATAATCTTGGGATATAAACATTAAAAAAATGATTATTCTTTTTTTATCCAAAATTTCCCAAATCAAATTGTTATACTTACTGTCTATGTAAATGACATCTTGATTTCAGGGGACAATGATTTAGAAAAACGTATTTACATGATGTCTTCACTATCAAAGATCTAGGTCAACTACACTATTTTTTGGGAATAGGGGTCAGCAAAATTGATGATAGCCTTGTTCTCACACAAGAGAAGTATACAAAAGAGATCCTTCAGGAATTTGGAGTAACTCATTTCAAGAAGGTGGTCACACCCTTGCCCTTAAATATCAAACTTTCAACTGAAGAAGGAGTTCTCTTGACTAATCCAACCATTTATAGAAGTATTATTGGAAAACTCAATTTCTTAACCAATACAAGGCCCGACTTATCATACTCAGTCCAAACACTTAGCCAATACATGCAAAGACCTAGGTCTTCTCATTGGGAAGCCTTTTTACACACTCTAAACTATTTTCATAGTACTTGTGGATAAGACATAGTTCTGAAAGCAGACACTAAGCTCACTTTACAAGCCTATCTAGACTCTGACTGGGGAGCCTGTACAGACACAAGGAGGTTTCAAGATACATTTTGCTCTTGGGAAATTCACCAATAAGTTGGAGATCTAAGAAACAACATGTTATATCCAGGTCAAGTTCTGAGGCAGAATATAGGGCTATGGCCAATGCTGCATCAGATGTGACTTGGGTTGTTAGAATAATAAGGACCTTGGTCTAAGCAATATAGAACCTGTCACTCTCCATTGTGACAATATGTCAACTATATATATATTTCTAAAAATCCCGTATTTCATGACAGAACTAAACATATAGAGGTTGACTGTCATTTTACAATAAATAAAGTGCTTAAAGGCCTTCTTCAATTATCTTATTTACCTACAAAAACCAGCTAGCAAATGTCCTAACAAAGATTATTCCTTCTGCACAATTTCAACATCTTTTTAACCAAACTAGGCATTTTCTTACCTCATGCCTAGTTTGAGGGGGGATGATAAAGTATGTCGAAGCTGCAGTTGACGGCAAGGAAAAGGTGTGTGCAACTCAAGTTATGTCTCAGAAGGTCTCAAGTTGTGTCCTAGCTCAAAGATCAGAAGTATTCAGATCCTTTGCTTGGTTTTACAGAAGGCAGACAACTGGTCTTTAGTGTGCGTTAACGAGCAGCAACACAACTTTTATCATTTGCCTTATCCCCTTTTCTGTTATAGTTGGTTTAAGATAGGTTCTTGTGAGTTAGTTAGTTATAACAAACTCAGAGTTTGTTATTAGTTTGTTTCTTATATTTGTTTCTGTTTTTCTTCTCTTGTATTGCTCCTATATAAAGAGAGCATTTATCACAGTGTAATTCATTCATTTTGATTTTAATAAAATCATTCTTTTCTATCCTTTGGCTTGTTTTCTCACAGTGTCACATACACTTATCATTAATATTACTACATGCGTTGATAATGCCTATGTCTTTCTTTATGGGAAGGAATATAATTTCATTTTTTTTTCTCACCACCTATATGAAGATTAATTCTCTCACATTGCCTATAAAAATGTTTTAAGGTAATCCCAAATCATATGAAAATCTCTAAATATTTCCACTTAAGCCAAATTTAGTAACTTAATACATTTTACTTGGACATTATTTTATTTGTAACTCTTCATTTAAGCCGAATTCAAGGAGAGTTAAAGTCCTCTAGGACTTCTTTCAGTTTTGAATATATGTTCATATAACTATTGCTTGAGAAGGAGGAATAGTTGCATGTAATGGTTCATCTTTTTATTGCTAAAAGAACACATAAGTTTCATAAAATGCTATTTACTCTTTTAGTAAAGGTAATCCACCAATGCATCACTATGTTCAATCATTTCAATATTTGATATATGTCAAGTGGATGCTTGAATGGTTGCTTGTAAAGGACGAAAGGTGGCTTTGTGAAGCATACATCACAATTCCTTGATCTTTTCGTCTAAGTAGATATCTACCCCTCTTTTTAATGATGCTTATTAACCAAGATGATTAAACCTTTAATATTTTATTTTCAATAAGGATTGTCCTCTCTTTAGTATGATTTGGACGAATTGCTTGATGATCACAGAAATCTTTGGATTGTTATTGACCTTCGAACCTCATGAATTTCTTAGCTCTTATGTTGGACTTTGTTGGATGATAATTTGGATTTCCAAACTCCCTTTTGTTCATGTTAGTTTGTAAATGAACCTTAAACCCTGTTAGTGTTGTTACACACCTTTGAAGCTTTGAACCTACTAAACATGGACTGACTTTTGACGGGTTGGAATCACATCACTCGTTGAAGAAAGCATACATGTTAAATTTGATGAAAATAACAACGAAGAATTGATTTCATTCTCACCACCTAAATAGATATTTTATAAAGTTGATCAATTTCATTTTGGTGTCATATACACTTATCATTAACATTACTACATGCATTGATAATACCTATACCTTTCTTTGTGGGGTGGAATACAAAGTCATTTGATTTTTTTTCTCACCACTTATATGAAAATTAATTCTTTCACATTGCCTATAAAAATATTTTAGCGTACTCCCAAGTTATATGAAAAATTCTAGATATTTTCACTTAGGAACTATTGTCTATTAATACGAGTTTCTTTTTCCTTAAAAAAAGAGAGTAAAGTTAAGTAGGTATGTTTGATATTGATGCCAAAATAGAGAAAATGAGTGAAAATTCGGTGCAAGATCTAGGGGACTAAGACCCAAATAAACCGCAAAGATTGAAATCGAGGAGTAACTTTGGAAAACACAAGCACTCGCAAATACAGATACAACACACAAACAATCTCTTCCCCTTTCTTCGGTTCTTCTTTCTCTTTCGCTTTTTCTAAGTTGAACACATCTTAGTTACCGAGTTACCCAAAATCCATGAATCCTCAGGAATCAAATTGCTGAAAACTATTATGGTTTTTCTTTGATTGGGAATTGGGATGTTCAGACAACATCAACGAAAATCAACAACTGATAAACCAATAATGCTCAATAGGAATACTTGTATGGAAGGCAAGTTTTTTGTCCCTTTTGTTCTTTTTTTCATTTATGTTTCCTTAATTTTTGATGGGTTTTTTGTAAACTGTGCCACCCCTCCTTTACTTGAAAATCAGTTTCTTCCTCATAAAGATAGTTGTAATAATCTTGAAAATGGTGACCCTTTGCTATTTAATCAACACCAAGCTCAAATTGATAAGCTAGAACAACTTGTAAAAAATCTGAGTGAGTTAGTGGCTAGATTGGAATCTAAACTTGATGAACCGAATAAAATCGTAAAGAATATCATTGACAAGGGTGATAGATCAAGTTATACTGTGGGTAGAGATAATATCGGCATTCAAGATGGTAAGCCAGCTGATGCTCAAATTAATCCACTGAAAACCAGTTCTGGTTCAATTACCAAGTACAATCCATTTTGGTCTGAGAAATTCCAGTTTATGTCTGCTATCAACTTGGATTCAGTTGCTACAAGTGTTAATATTTTGCCCTTTAGGGATTATGAAGGCATGAGCAAGTATATTGCGGTTGGTGATGATCGAGGTCGAGTATATGTGTTCTTGAGAAATGGGGATGTTTTGGTTGAGTTTTATACTTCGTCTGAATTTCCCATTACCTCTACGCTGTCATATATGTCAGCTTATATGAATGAGAGTGTGCTAGTTACAGGCCATAGTAATGGGGTTATTTTAGCTCATAGGATCTGGGAGACTTCAGTTTCTGAGGATCTAAGCTCCCTTCACATGGAGAATCTTGTCGTTTTGGATAATGGGGAACTTGGGTCTCCAATCTCAATGTTAGAAGTTCATCAGGTTGCTAGATCTAGATACATTCTATCTGTGGAAGAGAAGGGTAAAATTAAGGTTTTTAGGGAGAATGGTACCCTCTATGGGCTGGCTGTGCCCACAAGTCGTCCCTTAGCTTTCCTAAAACAACGCCTTTTGTTCTTGATGGAGAGAGGTGCAGGATCTTTGGACTTGAGGACTATGAAGATTAGGGAGACTGAATGTGAAGGTCTAAATGATTCAGTAGTGAAAAATTATGTTTTTGATGCTACTGAGCGATCAAAGGCTTATGGGTTTACATCGTCTGGCGATTTGATTCATCTATTACTTCTAGGTGATGTTTCCAACTTTAAATGTAGGGTCAGATCCAGGAAACGGTTTGACATGGATGAGCCTCTTGCGTTTCAGGCAATCAAGGGATACTTACTAATCGTTGGCAGAGAAAAGATTTATGTGTACAATGTTTCAACTCAGCACTACATTAGATCAGGTGCTCCACGTCTTACTTTTTCTGCAGGTATAGAGGAGATCAAATCATCATTTTTACCCGGCCAGACGATGAATGAGAACAGTGAGACGGATAAGGCAATACCGCTAATTGCTAGCGACCGAGAAAAGCTTGTTATTCTTGGTCTTGGCGGAGGATATGTAGGAATGTATCGTTCACAACTACCGATTTTCAGAGCAGAGTCCAACACAGTGCTCTGGACAAGTCCTGTGCTGTTCTTCATTCTTTTCCTGTTTGGAGCATGGCAGTTCTTTGCAAAGAAGAAGGAAGTCCTTACCTCTTGGGGGCCAGATGATCCATTTAACTCGAGTTCAGTCACGAATAGAGCTGGAGCCCCATTAGGATCTGGGTCAGGAGAACGATCTTTTGCTGATTCATCAACAAGAAATCCCGACATGATGGATTTGAGGAACAACGGTTTAAGAGGTGCACCAAGAAGGTATACTTCTCCTTCTCGATATCCTGGTGGTGCAGGCAGTTCCTTTAGGCCAAGTACTGTGGACAGCAGCTCCAGACCGTCATCTGTTGATCCTAATTACCGAGCAACCTCAGAGATCAAATTCAGGGGTTCTAATCTTGACTCTGCCTTTCCAAAACGAAGAGAAAATATGTTTGTGAATAGTCAGGGTTTGGATGATGGGAACTGACTTATGAATTAAACATCGACCTCCTGGTGTCACTGAGTTTTGTTTCATATTCTCGTTTATTTGTCTACCGCAATATTGTTCATATGCAGTCTATATTTGAGCTTCTACCTTATTTGTAATCCCGAGTTTTTCCTGTGGTGAAGAAAGTACTAATGCAGGAGTTTAATTTAGTTTTTCTCTTTCCAAATGTATCTTCAAAAGTTTTGTTTATCATCGCTGTCTTTGGATGACTTCACCAATACTTTACTTCTTAGGGCTCGCCTAGAGTCATGGGAAAAACGGGAGTATTAGTTAAGGGAGGATCAAATGTTGGATATTTGAGTGTTTGGAATAACCGTAAATAATAATGGAGTAAATCAGTATGTTAAAAAGAGGATTTAATATTTACTCCATGGGGACCTGGAGGAAATATTTTTCCAATAAAATTAATGCCCTATTTCTATCTTTGAATTCATTTCAATCCATGTAGCTCTTCTTCTACCTTCGTTTTCTTCTCATAATACTATCAAGCTTTTTTCATAAACACCATCGAAAATCTAAAATTTTCACCATTTTAAATGTTGGAAGCTTTAGAGAAATGGAATTAAAACTTAAAATATGAGTTCTAAAAATAGGCATAACATTTGAAGCTAAGGGAGTAGTAATAGATTAGAAAATATCTGGGGTGCTGTGCTAATGTCTATATCTAGTTTGTAAGGTGTGTAATAGTATAAACCCTAGTCTCTGGTGTGTAAGGTGTGTAAGGTGTGCATGGTGTGCTGTCTGGTGGTAGAATTTTCCTGTTTCCTTGAAACGCTTTGGATTATCCTTGTATGCATAGCCCACCCCTATGTTGTTTCGGGTGGCCTGTTGTCGTAGCCCTTGTCCCTATGGCTTTTTCCCCTACCGGGGTTTTTTATGCCGGCTAGTTGGGGTGTCCTCGGTTCAGTGTTTTCTGTCCTTTCTTTGATATATATTCCTAATTTCCAAAAAAAAAAAGGAGGAAGCTAGAGCTTTTTTTAAGAACATGGGTGAATACTAAACCTTCCTTCTTACTAATTTTTTCCTATCAAAGATATTGATGTCATTAATAAAAGGGGTTTTGAGGTTATGAAGGTATGTTGACTTTTGGGAATGAAAATTATGCTAATTTAATTGGTTGATTTGAAGGATTAATTGAAATGATGATGAAAAAAATGTAGATCTGAGAAGTTAAGAATGGATTCATGCTGCTAATGTAGCAGTATGGTCTAAGAGCATTCCATAAGAGAATGGTGCTTAAATGGAATTGTTTTCATTTTATTATAAATTATGATTATGATGCCATTATTAATAAAGATGTTCTCCTTTGTCTTTGTATATGGGATTGCATGCACTCATGACTCCCAGAAGAAGATGGAGATTATCACCTTACTAATTTTTGGTCTTTTCAAATCGAAATCGGCATGATTTTTATTATTCCAAAAATATTCGAATTTTTGGTTTTTCATCGATCGGATATTTGATTTTAAATATTCGTTTGTAGGTGATAAGAAAAAAAATCTCACAACGTGATATTTTGGATTGGAGCTCTTGACCATAAGTTAAAAATTCACACAAAGTGAGATTTGTGAGAAATTATCACCTTAATTTATTCAAAGAGAAAGAGAGGACATAGGTGAAAACAAACCTTATGCTTTAGACAGGTGCACTGGATCTCTTTCTACACCCTTAGCCGACAAAAAGTGACTCAAATACTCCACCTTGTATACTCTAAGGGAAACAAAAACAAAAAAGTGACTCAAACTTAATTATTTTACTGATCGAGTTGAAATTATTCAATTTCTCCATTTTGAGAGTTTTTTCTTTATCTTTTTTGCATTTTATTTTACAGGCTAATGATAGCGTAGGGATCATTGTTTTGTTTCGTATTAAATTTTATCAAATACATTGTTGTTACTACAAGTTTAATTCATATGATTATTTTGATGACGAAATAAAATACAGTTTAATTTTGGGAAAGAAATATTTATGATATTGAATTTTTTTTTAAGATGTGATATTAACTCATGTAGCCTCAAAATGATGTTAAAATGGTGATTTGGCAAATGAGAATATAATTTGATATTCTTGAGATTTGTACTTATTGGAAAAATCATGATCATAGAATGAAATGACCAATGTATGCTTGATTACAACATTGTGTGCTCATTGCTAATTACTAAAAGGATTAATTACCAACTACAGCCTTAAAGTTTAGGCCTTTTACAAAAACCAACCTCGAAGTTTGTTTTTTTTCCTTTTTGCGAACAACAGCCTTCAAATTAATAAAAACGACATCGATATAACCAATTTACCCCAATCTAACCAGATGACTTGCTGAACCCTTTGATTTATCTTTGACTTACCTTCTTACCTTTAACTAAAACCATAGTTACTTCTTAACCCAACTCCAAACTACCTATTAATTTTAACCCCTTTTAAAACTGCCATTTCATTTTCTTCAATTCGCAACTTCATCTTCTTCAAATAACATGCTACAAAGACGCCATTTTTATAGGTATGTCTTCCCAACCCTTGCTTTTCTATGAATGCAGGTTTAATTTCAGATTAGGGTTTATTCACTTCTCTATTTCTCTTCTTCTATTCGCTCTAACTAAAATTAGGGTTTTCAAATTGTAGATGTCAACATCATCTTTGAATTATGAAACTCAAATGGAATGGTATTGTGGCTATCATGTATTTGTGCAAAAGGGATGGACTGTTCAAAAACCAAGTTGAAGACATGTAGCTTATCCTAACTATGATGTGCATAACAACATATGAAACTATATTTTTTTGTTGGGTGGAAAAATTCATGACTGGATAGCAAAAGGAGGTAATATTGCACCTTATGGTGTAAAGAACAAAGCTTCAAAGGAAGTTGAACTTTCAAAAGGAAATTGGATTTGGCCAACAAGAAGAGTAGGAAGATAACCTCAGATCGAGTCATCATGAAGTTGCTCTATCCATAACGAGTTTGGAGAAGCAAATTGTTTGTTAACACATTTCTTGTTGTTATCATTGTGTCATGGATGATTAGTTACTACGTCTAGGCTTTGTTGAATTATGTAGCAGTAGTATGATGTATTTTGGAGTTGATGCAATATGCAAAACATCATGTTGTATTAAGATGTAGCTTTAATGTAGACCAAGATGTATTTTGAATCAAGCTAGAAGCAACGTATTAAGAATCATTTTATCAACCATTTGAATCATAAAATCGGTAGTTCATAATCTTCATAATATCAGTACTTTACCAACTGCGGATTCAAAATGTTTCAAAGAAAATAACAGTACATACATTACATAATTCTTAAAGACATAAAAAGCTAAAAATGTTTCAACAAAATACGTTACATATTGAATCTAAACACACACCGGTGTTGGGCTATCAGGGTACTTAGTATCATCTGAAAGAGTAGATACTTGAGATGATCGAGAATGGTTGACATTTTCTGTTGAGGATGTTGCTTTTTGTTGTTTCTTTCTTCATTCCCTTAACCTAGCAGACTAGTCATCATTGGTGGCCTTCTACCTTTCTTCTTTGGTTTAGGTGGTGCAGGTTTAGTAGTCTTGCACTTCCTCTTGTTGTGCCCTTGTTGTTCACAAACTGAGCATCTGACTTGCTTTCCATTCTCCTCGCCTATCTGATCAGCACTAGTTTTCTACTTCTTGCCCATAATCTTCTATTTTGGCTCTAATCTACTCTTTTTCTTTGAAGGCCTTCTAGGCAACTTTTAGTATGGTGGAGGGTCAGGTTGCATGTCAGGTGTTTTTTCCCAATCAGAAGCACCAGGCATGGGTTTGATTATTGGAGCATAAGCCTTAACATAACTAACTCTGCTATAGTAGTTATCTACAAACTCTTCGTAATTACCTCTACTATTCATTATGGTTGCATAAGTGGTGTAAACTAGTGGGACTAATTAAACAAAAACGGGGGAAACCCAATTGGAATACTTAGAAAGAAAAGAAATGTGTTTTGTTTATAAAGAAAGATGGTAAGAAAGTGATATATGTGTAGCTATTTTATAGAGTTAAGAAAAACAACAGTTTTTTTGTTTGAAATAGCTTTCAAGAGATTGAAAACGATTCTAAGATTTTTTGGTTAAAAATTCGGGATTTTTAAAGAATAGAAAATCAAATAAACGAACAATTGTGTTTGATAAGGAACACTTACTTGAATCAAAATAAAGGATATGTAAGCAAGGAATACTCACTTAAACTTACTAGGTTGTAGTATCAATTTAAGGAATACTCAACTCAAATTAGAATATTACGAATTAAAATGTATGGAACTCTCACAAATACTTTAATCTCATCAAATTTAAGAAAAAATCACCATTTGGAAAAACATTCAATACTTAAACACAAGTATATGAATAAGAAAAGTTTTATAACTTTCATTGGAAATTCAGTTTTTGTTCATGTTATTCTACCTTTTCCATTCATCAACTATGCCTTTATATAGGCTAACAAAGCATGTGAAAAATCATAAATTAAACTACCATTTACTTGAATACAAACCATCCTAGTAATTACATAAAGACACACTAGAATCCTATGTAAACTTGCTAGAATACTAAGCACTTAGGGTGCTAAATAATCAAACGACTCTTACATAGCCATAAACGAGTCTTTATTGCTAATAAAATCAGAAATAAAAGACCTTAAATTCCTATCATTGAATGGCTTAATTTATCCCTTGTTGATGATAGAAAACGTAGCTTAAAAATACATGACCTTTGGATTCTTCTCTGAACCAGTTTAAAAGCCTTGAATGCCCTTTCCAACAGCCAAATGAACAAGCAATAGAAGGACTTTGAATGCTTACCTTGGATGCTCTTATCCATAGAATAACTTTGATGAAATATAATCACTCTTGAACCATCCATATTGAATGATCAAATGAATGATGGAATTAAGGAGAAAAATCAACAATAAACCCTCATAAAAAACGTGAGCAATTAATCCCAAAAAAGAATGAAACATTGCCTTTTGGATGCTTTTCTTAAAGATTATCCCAACGGAATGAATGGACAATATTACTACAACCATTGAAATGAAAGATGAGAGGAATAAACGTGTGAATTAAGACAAAATTCATAGTTGCCTTATTTAACCTTTCAAACCTTTGACAGAATAGTCAAATCAGCAGTAATTCCTCAACTTAATTCTTGGATTGAAGAATTTAAATGGAAATATTCTTTTTTCAAAACTTTCCATATTCAAAGAAAGATAAATTCCCATATTCAATTCGGAATTATTCTCCAATTAACCACCCTATTAATTAGCAACTAAGTTACCTAATTACCTCATACAACTCCCCATCACATATGTTAACTTTAGGTAATTTATGTGATTAAAATACATCTAAAAAACTTATGGCATCCTTAAGAAAACTGTGGCTTTTTATACATCACCAAGAATAAATTAATATGCTACCATTCTTTGCCAATATTCAAGCAACATATCCATGCAATTCGAATGGACCATGCAAGTACCTTCACAAGTGACTTCAATTTAAGACTTTAATTAGACCAATACTTTAACCACATTTTCGACCATTTTGACTTTGACTTCAAATAATCCCAACATGAATGAGTTTAGTTGGACCATTTTTTTTCATTCCCATCGAACCAAAGTTCTTGAAAAGCTTTTCCATGTAAAATGAAAAGTGGTCATGATGGATTTTACATCAATAAGCATGATGACATGGAATCCTGTCAATTTCCATCTAAAACAGCTATAAGTCCTTTCATCCAAATCAACTAAACAAGTTTGGTCCTTATAATGAACCTCAAATAAGGTGGTACAAGCTACTCTAACAATACAACCTTTATATGCCTCAGCAGCCC